>NC_090293.1:41909980-42222333 GCF_037392515.1 Haliotis asinina
TACTCAAGACAGTTTCGGCCCATAAATGTTTTCAGGCTGCATGCGACACAGATATTACATCTTCCTTGCTGTAACTCATGTTTGATGGTGTAAACCTACACGTGTTATTTGTCATCATTCTCTTGATGGTCAGTTAGTGAATTTATAACAGGTATAATTAGTGGTAACACCACTCAGGTTACTCAACAAAGGTTCCCATTTGGTATTTCTCCTCTCTGGAGTAAATACTCAACGTTATAAATTAAGGTCTGTAGTGGCAAATGTATTGTATGTTATGTAATATGTGCATGTGAGTGATGCAAGAGGGTTTATCAGCTGAGTTACAAAAACAGACATCGATCAAAGGATTAACCGATAACACACTGATTGATTAATTACTTCCACAGCGGATTTGTCAAAAGGCAGTGTTTATGTGTGTAGATTTACTAATCTATAGTGACTACACCCTGTCATAAAGTGCAACTGTTAAAACAACATCCTTCCTACAAAGAGTTAACCACCATTGCGTTGATTGATTGATTGCTCATTATTGGTTAATTAAATTACTTAGAATGGCGGGCATCATACAATCAGTGTCCCTTTAACAACCATCTGCTTTTCTTGTGAAGTACAGACTTATGATGTAACTATTACTGCACACTAACAAGAAATTATGGCGATGAGGAAGACCGAGTTTTCATTTCAAATCCTCGTACGGAACAGTTGTGTTAAGTCAGATGTCTCTATGTTATTTACTCAGATTCAGGATTTTTTGACGTGTGATTCCTGCATGTTTGGCGCAACAATTTTGTTAAAGACTCTTGCAAGATTTATAAGTGACCCTCAGAATTCAGTTCAGTGAAATCGATATTTCATAAGCAAACAATCATTGTTTTGACAAGGTCTTTATTTAGTTAGATATTTCTTTCAATTCATGTCAATAACTGTACATTAGTGTGAATGAATCACAAGGGCGATTATTTGTTAGGATACTGCAGTTTGTTATTACTGAATTGAACATTGAAACATACACTGTATATTAATTAACATATAAATGGCAATGCAATGCAGAACAACAAAACCCTTGCAAAACTCCTGGTTTTTTATAAACACAAATAAACATTACACATAAGTTTTCATCTTCATGACTCCCAAATATTGAAAATGAGTCCAAAAAATGAATACTGTGAGTCACCATGACACAGTAAAACCTTTGAGATTGTTAACAGGACCAGTGCAATCCAAAGCTATGCTGCACCAACAAATTTTCATGCATCTTTTTATAATGATGATTAGTTTAAAGAGATATCATACTCATCATACTCTTCCACATCTTCGTATACCAAAAACTGTTCATACTTTATATATAGAGTCTATGAAGTGACACCTGTAACCCCTAAAATGTTTTCACCTCCTGACATATTGCAAATATTGTTTGTTCATCTTGTTGGCAACCTGTATACCTGAACAGTGCATGGAGATCAGAGTTTTATATTTGCCACAAATTCTTTTGTCATTTTAGTGGCACTTTGATGATAAAATAACTGGTTTTAAGTCATGTTAACAAATATCTGTGTAGCTGACCAGAGTTTTAGCTGAGTCTTGCATGTCTGTTATGTAGATGATTATTGATTTTCACTTGTTGATGTGCAGGGCACTGCCATTTTCTATTATTTGCTCAATGACAGTACTGTTTTAACTGTTACCATATTTAATCAGTAGATTGTCACCAGATTAGGTTAACAAAACTGAAATGTTAAGTCTTTGAAACTCATGACAATGTTTTGAAAGGAAATGATTTAATCTAGATAAGTCACATATATTTTCTAAGTCGTTATGGCAAAGATTATATTTTGTCCTCAGATGTATTTACTTTCGTGGTATTGCTATTTTTGTTATCATCCTTTTACTGTAAACACTACTAATCCTTTTTAGCAGGATATATTTTACCATTTGTTAAAAATCATCTTACAAGTTTCAGTTAGTGTTTAACTCTTGTACTTGTGTCATTGATTCATGTGTATTTTGTTTGTTGTCTTGCATGTGTCCAAAGGTATGTATGAAAACTATTCCATTAGTAAAAAGTCAGTGGAGCCATGACAAATGATAGTTGAAAATTGAACTTTTGATAATGTGTAAGTAGAGGCTAGTTTTCTTTGATAAAAAAATGTTTTATAAAATTGTAATTGGAGCTCAATTGTTATCACTTCATTGAATCTCATTTTTTTATTTTGTAAACATTTTTTTAGGCAGTTTTCTACTCTGTCATGATTTAACAGCTTATAAACAAAGTAATTTGCTATAAGGTATACATTGTTTATAATAAAAGATCGGTTGTGATTAGATATTGAATAATGAAGTTTGATTGTAGTCTTCAATACATCGGGTTGTTAAATAGCAGTACAAATGCTAAGCCAGAGGACATTTCTTCATCGACAGTAATGAATGTTAAACAGTGAATAAATGGCATTTTTATAAGAGAGGGTAGAGCTTAAGACTGTTTTTTAAAATGAATGAATGTTTGGTGTCATGAACCAAGTCATAAATCCCATGAAATTGACACTAGTCTTTCTTCAACTTTGGTAGTCTCAGATTGTCAAACTTTTTGTAATTTTGGACACTGACTGCAGACTGTTAAGGGTCTTTGTATTGTTGGCTTTCATTTGCAGATGTTGAAGATGACAAGTTTTCATTCCTTGGTTGTATTCATTCAGTTTAAGGTTACTTGTGTGAGAATAAACTGGGTGGAACAAATTGAAATGTGGCCATATTTTGTCCTACAGTATATGCAGTTTGACTTTTGTCATTAGTATTTCATGTATGTTAAGAACAGTGAGTAAAACTGATTTTCTTGGTAGAGTTTGTTCATTTTTTTTGTATAACTGTTTATTAAAATAGTTTTTGGAAAGGAGTATTATCCAGCCACTTAAACAATATGGCAGTGGTGAGAGACATGGCAGCCTCATGGAAAATGGCAACCATAGGGAATGGGTGGAAGCTGGTACTAGTGATGGGTTATGTGTGTGAGCAATATTTAATTCTGGATGGGGCTGTAGTAGAGCCCAGGTTAACATTTCTAAGTTCTCAGGCTGGGTTTTCACTGTGGCTAAGGTTAAGATCTCAGGTTGGATCCAGGATGTGAGCTATGTTAAATTCTTCGATTGTGTTTGAACTATGACTAAGGTTAAGATCTCAAGTTGGGTCCAGGATTTGAGCTGGATAAGTTCTTAGATTGGGGTTATGTCACTAAGGTTAAGATCTCAGGCTTGATCTGGGATGTGAGCTATGTTAAGTTCTTAGATTGGGGTTAACTGTGACTTTGGTCATATCTCAGGTTGGGTCCATAATTTGAGCTATGTTAAGTTCTTAGTTTGGGGTTTAAACTATGACTTGCAGCAGTAAGGCCTAAGTGAGAGAGGTTTGATCTAGAATAGGGACATGACCAATTTCTCAGGTTTGGGCTGGCTAGATTCTAGGCTGACATTGTAAAGAGTGTGGACTTCAATAGGCTGGCTTGCATGGATTCAGAATGTGGAATGGAACAAGGTAAGGTGTGTTTACGGTCTACAGTTTACAGCCCAATTGCCTCCCCTGTTGTTATTCAAACCAAAACTCTATCAATTCTTATCCCCCCTGGCATGTATTGCGTGGGGATATATTCGACACCTCGTCTGTGTGTCCGTCCGTCCGTCCGTAATTTTGTTTCTGGAGCATAAATCAGAAACTGTTCAATATTTTTAGATATAATAATCTCAACCTATAGTTGTGCCTTTTGCTATTTACTGAGTTTGGAAATTTTTATTTTTTTTGTTTTTCCATGGAACATTTCGATGTTAGTCTAATAGTGGGGTGGGCTTCGTTTCTGGAGCAGAACTCAAAAACCGTTCAATATTGTACGCCAAAGTGGTGCCTTTGGCTATTTACAATGTTTTGGAATTTTTATATTTCCTGGTTTCCATGGAAACAATTCTGACTTAGTCTCAAAATGGAGGGATAGGCTTCGTTTCCAGAGCACAACTGGAAAACCATTTGATATCTTTCAACAGATCTTGGCAGATATATGAGACAGATGTTGAAGTGGTGCCTTTTGCTGTTGACAGATATATGGCATTTTTATTTTTCATGACTTCCATGTAAACGATTCAGACTTAATCTAAGAAAATATCAAGTAACTGTCAGGATGATTAGTCCTTTCAAACGTGGGGGCTGGGATGGGGGTGTGGGTGGGTGTGTGTGGGTGGGTGTGTGTGTGGAGGGGAGGAGGGGTGGGGATGACTCTTCCGATGACTCTTGTTTTAGAAAGCCTCTGCAACAATCCCAGGTTCTGTGGACAAATCCAGCAGTACCACATATTGTGACATATTGTGTTCTGCTCCAGAATCTGAAGAGAGGCTAAAGTTGGGATAATTGTTTTGTTAAGGTAAGAAGATAAGTAAGGGACTGGGATTGGTACCAGACAGTGGTTGATAGAGACGAAAGTAGAACCTTGACTAGGCTACCCTTAAAAAATTAGTTCGGGGTGATTGTCAGGTGTTATAGTAAGACCAATGGTCTGATAGTGGTGTGGGTAAGGTAGGTTCTCTGGGAAGGATGGCTAAAACTAACGTTTGGCCAAGGTCTGTCAGTTATGGTCGAGGACAGGTTGAGGACTATGGTAGAAGCCAGAGATGGAAAAGAAGACGTCTTTTTCTCCTCGTAAACACTGAGCGTACGTGGCGTCTTGAATTAAATTCAGAATAGTATAACATACTATAAGATCAGTCGCCGTTTGAAGTATCACAAAATCGATCGTGAACATGGACGTTTATGATGTAGATATGAAACTTTGCTTCGGAAACATTTTTTGTTAAATGTGGATGAAGAAACACAACGTCGATCTGTTTTAATGGATGTGCAAGGGTAGGAGTATACAACTATGTTGATTGAGATTAGATGTTTTTTCATTTGTTTCAAGTGAGAATTAAAATTCAGGGTGGGAGTAAGATGCAAAACTGAAAAAGTGCGAGTGAGTGCGTGAGTGAGTGAGTGGTTTTACGCTGCCATTAGCAATATTCCAGCAATGCTGGAATAGCAGAAACGGGCTCCACACGAAAAACAACGAACATCCGAAGGGACATAACGATCAAATATAATAAATGCCAGGTTGGAATGCAAATATTACTTTAATAAGATTGCAGATGCGTTATATATAAAACCATAGCAACTATAAAATGTAGCCATCCAAGTGAACTATTGTTAAATGTTGAATGCCCACGGAAATAACTACTGGAACTAAGTGTAGGTATTAAGAGACCATATTCTGAGGATATTGTTCAATGAGTCACTGTCATTCAGCAGTTGCACATCAGTCGACTAAGAGCATACGATTTGAAGTTTGACATATACATTTAAGACAGCTGTAAATATATGTTGTATGTTGTCTCAATTCTGTTATGATACACTACCCTACACACGCATTGTCTCATGGCCATTGCAGCAAATAAGGGAGGGCGATGATACCGGTTAACTGTAATATTGCAATTCGAACTGATATGATATACAGCGGTACACTTTCCGCGAACCGGTTCACCAAATACGATCGGCAATTTCCGTGATCATGATCGGTAATGTTCGCGATGTAGTAAAATATACTAATAACATCGCTGGTAGATAAATGGCAGATCCCTCTGCAGACGCTTTTTTCCAGTTCAAGAGTTTAGCGCGAAGTCTTCGATTTAGAAACATTTTCATTTGATCTCTTGTACAAACACATCTGAGTTATGACAGTGGCCAGTGGCCAGTTGCCAGTGGCCAGTGGCGTTGTTTCAAAAGAACAATAATTTCATTACCTTAAACCACCTGTTACAATTTCACAATATATCGCTACACATACTGCATTACGCCGATATTATTTCACAATATATTGCAATACGACAATTTGGGCAATACCCGACCCGACACATACGTATAATATTTGGGATCAGGTGGAATCATTCAGGTGTGGCTGAAAATGGCGGTGTTTTAGTGACTGTGTCGTGGTATACATATCATGATAGAATTGAGGTATTGTCGAGTAAACGTAGTTGACATATAAGATTAAAATAATCACAGGTAGGCTTTTGTGACATTTCATGACAGTAATTATTCTAGCACCAATCACCCAAGGCTATTTGTAAGACTATAAGGCTACGGAAGCTAGTTGAGTTGGTGCCGAATTCAATATCACCAATGCGTGTACTCATGATGATGTTTCAATCAAGACTCAGAGTTTGTAAAGTGACCTCTGCATGACCCAGAGTTCGACCACACCACAGTTAGCACAAGAAAAAAAAAATAATAAAAAAATACATTAATCAAAACCTTTCTCTGACCTTCACATGATTGTTGCAGTCCTGGAAACGTAATCCACGACTAAACACTTTGATGTTGATCAACACACAGGTGTCCAGATCTCTAACTATTCCTTTTCTTCTCTGAATAATGTTTCTTTTTCCGATGGCCGTACTTCCTCGCACAAATACACCATTCTTTATCACACAAATATAAAAAAAAATCAGCTTTCTTCTTCCTGCAGCTCTTCTTCGTGAAGCTGCACGTGCTGTTCAACCCCAAACCGAAACTTACAGGTACCAGAGAGGTCAAAGGTTACCAATCTTTTCTCTATCACGAACCCCTTCCTTTCGTTTTCTCGTTTCATAATGTCCGCAAAGTCTCCTTCAATTGATTGGACAAAACAGTTGTTTTCTCTCAGATTTGTCACAACGACCAAAACACGACCTTTGATCTTGACGTGCATCTTGAAGGACGCGTTGAACTCCTGTTCCTTGATCACCAGCTCGGCAATGGTCCTGTGTCTGGGTGGGACTTTGATACTGCTGTTGATGGACCAGGTCATGGCCTCCTCCTGCACGCTCTCCTCGGTCGTCTGCATGTTCACCTCGCGACCAAATCCTGCCGTGGCAGAAGCGACCTCTTCCGGCAAACCCAGTTTGACCTCGAGGCTGAATCCTTTGGTGAATCCCTTGGAGACTTCCGTGGTGCAGCAGGACACGGTGGTGCGCTCGGTGTTGAAGGAATGTTCCTGTTCTTGCGACGTCCAGTTTTCGTACTTGGATCTGAAAGATTATGGATTCATGTGTACTGGGTACGATGGACGGACATTATGATGCCGAAGTTGCTCGCTATGTACATTAACGAAATCTGTACTGAAATCTAAATCTTCGAATCCACGATGCAATAGAATCCATGGGTGGCAATTTCTGTATTGTTTCAGTTTTGGGACCAATTCTTGTTAATTCGATTAAGAGTAAAGAAAACGCTCCCAAATGACGTTTAAAACTAAAGACGTTACCATACAAATTCTATGCCAAATGGTTGAGATTCCTTGACTGCTAATGAAATGATAACACTGCATCAATTCATTCGTGGTGATATCCATTTTGTCCATGAATAAGAGCTGTAGCCTACGTAAATAATCATGTTCAGTGTCACTTCATCAACTGAAGTTGCTATGACAACATATAAACCACACCCAAAATTAATACATAGGTCACTTAATGATATTTAATATATCTGACAAGAAAAGACAAATATCCAAGACAGATTATTTACAAATATAGATGGGTTTTTTTGGCATATTTTTGAATGTTTGTCTGTATATTGTAGCAACTTCAGTGAGGAACTGATATTGAAACTGATTAGAGATACGCTATTATGACTAAATGCTTGAGTAAATACGTTTTGATCGTAACTTAGGTTGAAACCTGAAGTACGTAGTCATATGAAAGAAGACAACCATTATACAGCTGCAGTTACAGTCTTGTGATTTACGATCAGGTTTTTGCGCTACGGTTGCTTTGTGGAACTGGGCCCCGACTGTGACAGTACGACTTTGTGTTAACTTACCTAAAGACGATCTGACTGTTAGGTTTCTCCAACGACACCTTGTCGGTGAACTCCGGCGTAGACGACACGAACCTCACCCTGTTCCAGTTGACCTCTAGCTGCACGTCCTCATATTTCAACTTAGCGTGGTCCTTAGACCGGGTCTTCATGAAGGTCTCCCAGCCCCAGATCTTCACCTTCTCCTCTATATCGACCATGTCGGACGGCATCCTGGAACTACAGGAAGACACGTGGTAACACACACCCTCATTTACCAGGGTCACACCATGTACCCGTATATATGTTACAGTCAGATTGTGAAATCAGTCATTTCGTGAAATGACTACAAATTCAGTCATTTTGGCTAAGAGGGTCAGACATTTCGAGTCTTTATGTGTAACAGCAATAACTTCAGTCATATCATGAAAGTTCATTTCATCTATATGTGGGAGATAGTTGTGTGTGAGGTGTGGCTACTCTGGACACAGCAAGTGTCAAACAAACAGGTGTAAATGCTTCAAAACAAGCTGAAGTCCAACAGTCGCTGCTATAATAGTTGTAACACTTGGTGACAACAGGTGATGTTGAAATTGTGATCCACTTTTGTAAATTAAGTAACTAAATAAAATTTCCTGCAATGACAGAAGTACACAGATTTTTGTTACACAATATGACGCAGAATGGCTGATCCTCATACAGTCATTTCACGAAATTACTGGTTTTTCAATCTGACTATAACATATACACAGCGGACGTACACATACCCGCAAAAAAAGTCACAAACATACTCATTCTAACTGACAGAGTTCCACATCCTAGGACTAACATGCAGGCCATGATTTTGTAGATCTCCGCAGTAGGGCCAGTGTTGGTAGGACAGGGAAAGTTATTACATCCCGGCATTGATAAGGCAGGCAACAGTTATTCCCCTGTGTCACCAGTCTGACATCAACTAAATAACGAAAGTAAGGCTTTTATTGAGATGAGCTGCCGACAACTCGAGAAGCTCACTTCTGGCTTAGAGCCATGAACGATTAACTACTTCATAGTCTTTGGGTAGTAGATACATTCTTTTCAGATCAAGGTCTGAATGGTGATCAAGGTCTGCATGTGTAGAAATCAAACTTTCCTCTACTGCAGAAGAAAATATGGCAAAACCCGTGTCAAAACTCGGCAAGTTAGGAGACACTGCCATGATACATATCATTCTCTTCCCACAGAAGTTACTTGTCATATCTTCCTACATAACCTCTGTTCTAATACGATCCTTGCATGGTGCGAGTGTTCAAGACTCGTGATTGGAGGCAATCAGATTTAGTTGTGCAATCAGCGACCTTGTTTCAAAAGTGATCGTTCGCAAGATCTCGGTAATTTCCGGATGCATCGTAAACACTAGAACCTCTTCCCGAGCGCGATACTCAAATGTTTCTTCTGGACAGAACTCAGTCATGTCGTATTTGTTTCTCCACATTGCTTGCATTTGACAAGTTGAATCTAGAGCGATGTAATACGTGTTCTGATTGGACAGAAAAAAGGGAGATAAATCTGCTGCCATTTTTTGCCGCTAGGGGATTTTGTGAGACCTGCGAAATATTGCCGTATTAGAACAGAGGTTCGTAGGAAGATATGACAAGTAACCTCTGTAGGAAGAGAATGGATGCATTTGTACATTCTATAAAAATATGAACTTGCAAGACTCAAACGAGTGTGACAGGCAAAGTGCTGGACGAAATATTGTTATTTCCCAAAGTATAAGTGAGGCTCTTATTGAACTGGTCTGTATATCCAGTTATCATAGCGATAAGTGTTACCGCAGCCACCTCTAGAATGACTTGATATCAACAACTTTGTAAATCACCCTTGAAGTGAACTGAGAAACGTGAATATTGATAAAACTGTGAACACTACATCTTTTATTGTTTACGACCATTAACATATTAATGTACATTCTTGTGAAATAAGGAATTTGCATCATAGTGAAAGAAAGTTATATAAGCACAAAATTGTTCTTCCAATCTGACCCGGATCAGATATCTGCAATGAACGTCTAATGCACAAGACGGGTACATATATTACTGGAACAAATTGTTTATTGTACCCTTGTAATGTTTGTTACAAATATATGATCAGCAACGGAGGCCATATATAATTCATGGTTTTAGTATGTATAACAATGGATGTGCGAGCAACCCTCATTTTCAATAGATGGATTACTGGACATGCTCATATAGAATTTATACGACATGCATGTTGATGATAACTGCATTACCAGACATTATGTATTGTGGAGGTTTTTGGGCATACCGTTTGCTTGACTATAAAAATCTTTCAAACAAATGCCTCATTTTTTAAAGTAATTCAACCAACTTCTGAAAAACCATCAAACAATTGATTATAGGCCTATTTCACAAACCCGTCCAACGGTGGTACGTGGGTTTTTAGATGAATCTTGAACAATGGCCCTTGGTGCAGAGTAAACAGACATACAAGTGTGTCCTAGGCTGCTTTATGATGATAGAGGATATTAATGCATACCGCTCCAACATGTGCCAATGTGCTTAAATTATGTAATGCATATCAAATCAATTTAGCCCAATCTGTCCGGCCGACATCGCGTGCCACGCGACAGAACGTCGGTGACCGAGTGCATGGACTCGGCTGATCTTGACGAGACATTGGTCCATATCGTCCCGGCATGCGTGCATCGGTTTCTCATTATTCTATGAAGTTCTGTCAGTGGCGAACTAATTACAAACGTCTCCAATTGATTGCTTATTTTAAGGCCTCGTGCCTTCCACGCACATGATTCGGAATATTGGTCACCTAATTTATTAATGAGACGAAATGCGTTTGACGAGACGAAATTCGAAATAGAATCGCCTGAAACGAGCTGCCGCTGTAGAGATACATAAATCACATTTTTAATTTCAACACCACATTGATCTGGGATGCGGCTTGTTAATGACAGTTGTTATTTCCGGGATTGTTTTAGTGTATTTAGCATGGATCGAACAAAGACGAATTCAACAACAACAACTACTACTACTACTACTGCTGCTGCTGCTGCTGCTCCTGCTATAGACACCAGGTCCATTATTCCTTTACTAGAACCACCGCTTCAG
This sequence comes from Haliotis asinina, assembly GCF_037392515.1. NCBI lineage: Eukaryota > Metazoa > Mollusca > Gastropoda > Lepetellida > Haliotidae > Haliotis > Haliotis asinina. The sequence goes on from NC_090293.1 coordinate 41,920,945, forward strand.
CTGCTGCCACAACTACTACTGCTGTTCCTATCACTGCTGCAATTACTACTTTATCGAGTGTTATAATTACCCCTTGCCATACCCTGTGTGTGTATATCATCTTGATTTTAGGCGTAGTTTCGCGGAGACCGTCCTGGCAGACTTCTTAGTACGACTTGAACACGAGCGGAATGATATGAATTGTAGTAACGTATCCCTCAGGGGATTCCACATACTTCTGACACGTCATTTCATCAGGATGTGGACGTTTATGTCATAACATGTATATACAACTAAGAAAGGTTATTAATTACGCTCTAAACCGACTTGCGAAATCAATTACACGTTCTAGGGTTATCAGTCATAGAGATTTATGTACTGGCAAGGTGGTGTCGCAACGTCTAGAGTAGGTGATTCATTAACGAAACAAATATGTGTTCAGTTGCACAAGGTTTTCTATGACAATTTGCTGTTGATTTCTAACACTATACTGTAGTACTACAGCGACAAATAGTACGTAAGGAGGTACTGGAATGTTCAGATGTAATTACTGTGTCCATTCAGCGTTTTTCAGATTCCTCTGTCCATAAGTGTGTTCTGCTTGCTGTGTTGATCCTGCACTTTGCTCACTGTCTTTCTGTAATTTGTATCAGGTATTCTGATCATGTGATTGAACACTGATAAAAATGTACCAAAAGTCCAACCTTTCCTCATGTAAGCTTATACATATACCCAATTCTCGATATATACTGAGCAGCAAAAGAAACGCAAGTTTCGAAAAAATGAAATCTCATAACAGTAACTGTTCCTGTTCTATCTTCTATTTAAAAACTTGACAAAAAAAGCAAACCAAAACAAAACGGCAAACGGCTGCCTTTCTTTTGCTGTTCAGTATATATCAGTGTCACTCAGGAGTTGTACACGTGAAGGGCATGAGTGAGTGAGTGAGTGAGTCGGGTTTTACGCCGCCTTTAGCAATGTCACGGCACCAAAAATGGGTTTCACACAGTGAAACCATGTGGGGAGTTTCGGCGTGACGAGCAGACGCTTTAACCTCTAGGCTACACCACCCCTGTGAAGAGCATGAGCATATCCTGCATATTATAAACCTACACAGAAATGTAAGTTAGACGTTGCTTCACGTAGTCATGTCACCTTTGTACGGGATGATGATACGAATATACCTGAGCCATCAATCGTTGTGTCTGTCACTGAGTCACTGAAACACTTGTGTAGCTGTATCGATGTCTACAGGCCCAGTTTGACAGCGTCATATATGACACACAGTCAACACACACTGACACAGGGGTAGTACCATTGTACCTGTTTCATATTATAGCCATACAAACTCGACTGGGGCGAGCATGTCTATAAACCACGTCTATAAATCTAATTGTGCCTACTGTCAGCCACAGGTGTCGGTACAGGTGATAACAATGCAATGAAGCAGTATAACTGTACACCTCAACCGGGACTTTAAGGATTGTCCGTAAGGGCGGTTCTGTGCATTGTCTGTTACTGGGACGGACATCGAGGGTTGGTGGACCTGTATGTAGACTCTACAGAACGTGGGAACTTACCAACTTCAGCGATAATTGGACAAGATATGAGATGTTAGGTACAGTCGATGTACTTTAATACTATATAAATATGCTTGCCTCAGGGGTAAATCGGTTTCACATGATACACATATATTAGACAGTACTGCAGCATCAACATTACCAATGTCATGGTGTACTTTAAACTGAAAGATGACAATCTTCTTTCGCGTCACATTAATCTTTACACCTTTCTTAAAATCGAAACTTGTTTATTGAGTTTTAAGTGTGTTGAGGCCGCTCTACAACTAGCCATAAGTGTGGAAGAGAGTTCCATATATACCCCACTGACCATCTACAGGTGGGGTAGTGGTTAAGGCGTTCGTTGGGAAGACCCAGGTACGATTCCACACAAGGGTACAATGTGTGAAGCCCATTTCCGGTATCCCCCGCGGTAATATTTCTGAAATATTGCTAACAGCGGCGTAAAATTAAAACTGCATCACCAGTAAGCGTTAATGAACGTCAGCACAGTGCTAATAACACTGGACAGAGATGCCGGGACGCCGAGTGACACGGTTCTGTCAGTGTCTCTATCAATTTTTCGTTATTAGTCATCCACGGGTTTATAAGGCAGGACCGGTTCACGCGTGGAAGCATGCTTGTGGGACCATGTCACTCTCACGTTAAAGCGGGATTTCATCCATAATCTTTTCATCGCAGTATTAGATTTTACAACTCGACCGTGAACCGATGCGACAAATTCATAGAGGTTAATCTATCATAATGGAAGCATTATCTATGCAGCCCAGCGTGAAGTGATAACTCGTCAACTGTGGGAGAACTAGTGTTAGGGGACAAACGTCTTGAGGGGTGGTGTGTGTGTGTGTGTGTGTGTGTGTGTGTGTGTGTGTGTGTGTGTGTGTGTGTGTGTGTGTGTGTGTGTTACTGGTTGCTGAAAATGTGACACCGATATGAAATAAATGCTAACACCGCTAAGACTGAATATTAATTCCATTCTAAGATACAGTTGACTTTGAAATAATGAAGACACCACGCACACGGTACCAGTTACTTTAAGAGTATGTGCATTTAAAGTACATGGTCATTAGCATTAGGGAAGTGTAAAGCCCAACAAATAAGTGATTAGTGAAACAACCCGGAAAATAATGATCGTTATCAAGGCCTGTTTCCTGGTATGTCATATCAGCAGATGAAACAATGGAAGTAGGTCGATGCGTGTAGTGTAGGAGTTTATGCAGGATCTAAAACCAGTGTGGCGATTTACTCAGGGGGCGGGATGAAGTCCAGCGTTATGATAAATAATCCTGACAGGGATAACGCGCGACGTACGACACACCTCAGGTCTCTGTCAACGGCTAACGCTGTCTCTGCTTTCTTAAACACGATTTACTGCAGGCACTCAGACAATTTTCAAGAGAAAAGCCCGAATTCGGAGATTTATTCGGGTTAATTCTGACGATGACGAGATACAGTCGGAAAGCACAGGTACACTATATATTACAAGGCATTATGCTAAATACAGGCACGCATCTATGGATAGACACTTAGTACATGACGCCTGTATCCTTGTACAACACAGGAACACATGATAACAAGGTATTATGTTAAAATACAGGCACGGAGTTAATTGTACAAACATCTCTGTATAGGAACGTAATATACGGTGCATGCATCCATGCATTGCAGCTGTTGTGTGAATAATTATAAATGTTTTCTAATAAATGTTCAGGAAAATAATCAATACTCTATTGTCGTTATATGAATAACACTAACTGTGATAATTTCAAGGTGGTAGTCTTCGAAAGACATCCATATGAAACTTACGTTCCGTTTCCTCAACGCACACATTCACACAGATTGAGCGCTGCCAAATGAGTGGGCAAGTCATCATGGCGGCGGCTTCAGTGACAAGATAGCACAGGTTGGAGGATGCTTCAAGTAGGGATTGCTTACAGATGAAATTATCGGATTTCTTTATTTTATCTGATAGAAAGCACCCAGCTGTCAGCTCTCGTCTTTGAATCTAATGTTAGAACGGAGAGATCACATCTCATTTCCTTCCTTTGCTCTTATATAGAGGAAACACAATCATCGCTCCAACCATTACTCATGGATGAAATTCTATAACGCTTTGTGAATGTAACACATGACAAACCAATCTCTCCCGGGGTTTGCAAATATGATTAAGCGAGGTAATACATTTGGAATTTCATCAAATTTTGACACATAATTTGTTATTACACGTTGATACCGCTTTAAGAACGGGTTAGCTTGCCGTTTGCCCCATCACCTTCACGTCGAACCAGAGTCGCGTTTTAAACCCGAGAACGCATGCCAAAGGTTTCTTTGTAGCTCTCTAAATAGTGATAGGTATAGGTAAATAAATGTCACGTGAATATGTGTGTAGGAAACGCCCTGGGACCCCATTGTCGGCAGCCATGTTTCAATATAATCCCTTAAAGATGATCGCATAAAATGCCAAGAAACAGCATTTCGATAAATATTTCGTTGTATAAACAGTTTCCTCTTGTGATTTTTCCATTCTGTTTGCTGATAAACAGCCATCGGTAACGGATTTAGCTAACACAATTCGACACTGGTGTGGGCTGAGAAACAATATTCAGAAATGACAGTCAGCGTTTTCACAGGGAATAAAATCTCAGATCAAGGCTGGGTGTAAACATTTTGCACATTGGAAAACTAAAACTATCATAAAAAGAGTTAATGTACTCACCTAAGTTAAATATATCCCAAAACTCTACACAAAATAAAGTTCAGTAAAAATCCTTGATGTGAATAACAGCTTCACTGTATGAGTAGCTCGTCTTCTGTCAGACGCTGGCCGACATGCTATGCGGCGATTGGTTGCAGCAGTCACGTGGTGTTCTATGGATTCTTGCAGCTGGCGCGAACCTTAAATTCCAATATTGGATGATTAACATTCAAGGCAGTATTCCTAATCAGCCAGAGATGCAATCGCTGCAACAGATGCCACTTTTGACGCTTATGATGGTTTGCTGGTCACTTTAATCTCGCGTCTGTACAACACACCTTGTGAATAGTGCAAACGGAAGAGGTAATAACAGTTTCGTCTCGCGCCTTTTATACTAAACTCATGTAGAACGCATTAATAAGCCAGCACCCAGCTTGGTCTACATGACGAGGGGATATATCTAGATTATACAGAGTTCAACTTGAACATTAGACTATGATTATATCTCACAGAAAAACAGTTAATACATTAATCTGATTAAAGCACGTGAAAAGGAGCCGGTAGACTTCAGTCACATATTATAGACTTGTATGGGCTCTCTTAGATATCCAGTGTTTGAGGGTGTATGTGATAGATTAACTAATCATTAAAGTACCGCAGTGTCTATTTCTTCCTTGTGTCTGGGGTATTACCTGTATTGTAGAATGACGTTAACGTAACGAGGAAAGAGAACGCGGAAGGTTAATTTTCTGATATCTCATTCCACTATCTGCACCCACCCACATCGATGTGACGTCTAGTCCAGGACATATTTGTCGTTCGAGTAACATAACAACCAATACTTTAAACCGAGGGAGATATTACAGTACATGCGATATTTTGTCGTGGTACAGGTGGATAAAATTTCACTTCTGAGCGTCAGCAGGACGATATCTTAACCCGGTCTTCTCAATATCACTGCAAGTCATAAATATTCAAATATTTATGTTATGCCGTTATGGAAGTGCAACGTTGGCTAATCCGTTGTCTGAACAACTCAAGATAACGTTGTGATAAAACAAATACATGCATATCTGTGAAGATGAAGATAAGGGTTTATCTCATGTAGATATAGACAGGCAAATGAAGATGCTGGGTGCAGCATGTGGCATGTGTAGATATGTAAAAGTAAATGAAGATACGGGGTATATTTCTTGTAGATATGGACAGGTAAATGAAGATACGGGGTCTATCACTTGTAGGTATGTACAGGTTAATGCAGATACGGGGTCTCTCACCTGTAGATAAGAAGAGGTAAACATATGTACGGAGTTTTTCACCTGTAGATATGTACAGATATTATACACACTTATGCAACACAGCTGTTCAGGCAGAGCAAGAGCGGTGGTATAAACACATACCGATATGTACAGTTTGAAGAAGAGGGTGGTATATACACATACCGGTATGTACAAGTATAGGAAGAACGGTGGTATAAACACATACCGATATATACAGGTTGAGGAAGAGGGTGGTATATACACATACCGGTATGTACAGGTATAGGAAGAACGGTGGTATAAACACATACCGATATATACAGGTTTGAGGAAGAGGGTGGTATATACACATACCGATATGTACAAGTATAGGAAGAACGGTGGTATAAACACATACCGATATATACAGGTTGAGGAAGAGGGTGGTATATACACATACCGGTATGTACAAGTATAGGAAGAACGGTGGTATAAACACATACCGATATATACAGGTTTGAGGAAGAGGGTGGTATATACACATACCGATATGTACAAGTATAGGAAGAACGGTGGTATAAACACATACCGATATGTACAGGTTGAGGAAGAGGGTGGTATATACACATACCGATATGTACAAGTATAGGAAGAACGGTGGTATAAACACATACCGATATATACAGGTTGAGGAAGAGGGTGGTATATACACATACCGATATGTACAAGTATAGGAAGAACGGTGGTATAAACACATACCGATATGTACAGGTTGAGGAAGAGGGTGGTATATACACATACCGATATGTACAAGTATAGGAAGAACGGTGGTATAAACACATACCGATATATACAGGTTGAGGAAGAGGGTGGTATATACACATACCGATATGTACAAGTATAGGAAGAACGGTGGTATAAACACATACCGATATGTACAGGTTGAGGAAGAGGGTGGTATATACACATACCGATATGTACAAGTATAGGAAGAACGGTGGTATAAACACATACCGATATGTACAGGTTGAGGAAGAGGGTGGTATATACACATACCGATATGTACAAGTATAGGAAGAACGGTGGTATAAACACATACCGATATGTACAGGTTGAGGAAGAGGGTGGTATATACACATACCGGTATGTACAAGTATAGGAAGAACGGTGGTATAAACACATACCGATATATACAGGTTGAGGAAGAGGGTGGTATATACACATACCGGTATGTACAAGTATAGGAAGAACGGTGGTATAAACACATACCGATATATACAGGTTGAGGAAGAGGGTGGTATATACACATACCGATATGTACAAGTATAGGAAGAACGGTGGTATAAACACATACCGATATATACAGGTTTGAGGAAGAGCGTGGTATATACACATACCGATATATACAGGTTGAGGAAGAGGGTGGTATATACACATACCGGTATGTACAAATATAGGAAGAACGGTGGTATAAACACATACCGATATATACAGGTTGAGGAAGAGGGTGGTATATACACATACCGATATGTACAAGTATAGGAAGAACGGTGGTATAAACACATACCGATATATACAGGTTTGAGGAAGAGGGTGGTATATACACATACCGATATATACAGGTTGAGGAAGAGGGTGGTATATACACATACCGGTATGTACAAGTATAGGAAGAACGGTGGTATAAACACATACCGATATATACAGGTTGAGGAAGAGGGTGGTATATACACATACCGGTATGTACAAGTATAGGAAGAACGGTGGTATAAACACATACCGATATATACAGGTTGAGGAAGAGGGTGGTATATACACATACCGATATGTACAAGTATAGGAAGAACGGTGGTATAAACACATACCGATATATACAGGTTGAGGAAGAGGGTGGTATATACACATACCGGTATGTACAGGTATAGGAAGAACGGTGGTATAAACACATATCGATATATACAGGTTTGAGGAAGAGGGTGGTATATACACATACCGATATGTACAAGTATAGGAAGAACGGTGGTATAAACACATACCGATATATACAGGTTGAGGAAGAGGGTGGTATATACACATACCGGTATGTACAAGTATAGGAAGAACGGTGGTATAAACACATACCGATATATACAGGTTTGAGGAAGAGGGTGGTATATACACATACCGATATGTACAAGTATAGGAAGAACGGTGGTATAAACACATACCGATATATACAGGTTGAGGAAGAGGGTGGTATATACACATACCGATATGTACAAGTATAGGAAGAACGGTGGTATAAACACATACCGATATGTACAGGTTGAGGAAGAGGGTGGTATATACACATACCGATATGTACAAGTATAGGAAGAACGGTGGTATAAACACATACCGATATATACAGGTTGAGGAAGAGCGGTGGTATATACACATACCGATATGTACAAATATTACAGTGCATATATTTCCTCGTATATTTTTATATTTTTCCAAAATTATTCTTAACTAAGGAAATCCATATAGGAACAAGTTGTGTCATAAGCAAGATACACTGTGCATAGCAACTTGCTCCTATACGGATTTCCTTAGTTAAGAATAATTTTGGAAAAATATAAAAATATATGAGGAAATATAAGCACTGTAATACAAATATAGGAAGAGCGGTGGTACAAACACATACCGATATGTACAAGTATAGGACGAACGGTGGTATAAACACATACCGATATGTACAGGTATAGGAAGAACGGTGGTATAAACACACCAATATGTAGAGAGAGAGGTAAATTTGTTTGGGAAACACATACCTTGTCAGTTATGGTAAACCACAGCAGTAAGCCTACGACTGGCTCCAGGCTCTCAGCGCTGTCGGTGTTATGTGCGAGTAACGGCAATTAGTGGTCTCCTCGGTCCGCTGCACGTAGTACGCGACAACAAAGACACTAATGGCCATGAATACTTGATGTGTGACCCAAGGAATGTAGCTACATTGCATTTCAATCATTGGTAAGGTGTTTTTTCCCAATTAGCACATTTAGTCGGCATTGTTTAACCTCACGAATAATTTACAGGCCAGTGGGAGAACAACTTCCAACGAACAAACTTGTAAATTGGCATTGTACAACCATATACTGTCACTCACAAACAGTCACTGCCAATGATTAAAGGTCATGGATGTTTCAATCTATTTTATCAACATGAGTGAGTACAGAATGGCCTTACGTCGTTTTCCGCAATTTTCCAACATTATTACTAGAATTGGGCTTCTCACATTGTAGCCATGTGAGGGATGGAACCTGGGTGTTCGACTTGACGAGAGAACGCTTAACCACTGGGCTACCCACCGCCCTTTACTGGCATGATAGCTATATGTAGTCAGATGCGGACACCATCAAGGAATCTTCTACTTGGGACTTGCCGCAGGTTAGATATACAAAACGGAAAAGTTATCAGGTGTGCCACAATTTTCCCTCCCGAAGTAAGAACACGCAAGATAGGGGTATATGTCAAGTGTACACATGTACAGGTAAATGAAGATATATTTTTTTATATATCTCCGACTGATAATATCGAGGCCACCGTGGTGTCGTTAAAGGATTGTGGACTTTGCCAGAAGTTCCCTAAAGTTATGACGACCCAAGTGAGACAGTACTCTCCCATAATGAAAAGATAATGATATGAACAGTAGAAGTAGATTCATACGTACAGATGTGTTAAACAGTTTTATTGTCGTGAGAGTTATGTCAGCACTTTTAGGTCTCGGAACTACCGTCCGCCTTTGCAAAATTTAAATGCGAATTGTATCTTTAAGAATAGAAACGGACCGATGTACAAATTTAAATGTTGACTTCAACGGTAACGGATTTATTGAAGATAAAGAGCATGTTTTTTACATTGTCTCTTAAATATGGAGATTTTAGAAAGGTGTGATTACATGTTACAACTGAAGTGTCCAACGTTTTTAACTTTGTCAAACCATGAAATGTGTCCTTTTTAAACACGGGTTATGTCTTCTTTTTAAGAAGACAAGATGTCTATCTTACTGTCCAAACCTGCTTTTTAATATTTCAAAGAAGAAATTATATTTTATATGAATTAACGATCGATACCTGCTGTGCATGTTTTACCGCCTCTTATAACTTAATGTGTGTAGCACTGTACTAAATTCTTACTGTACTAACTTTGTACTAAGTACACGCATTCTTTTTAAGATGTACAACGGTAAGACACAAGTAAAATACCTGTCTGTTCACATGTGCAATGTGAAGGAATATTTTCTGAATAATGAATTATTATGTTGGTGAATACCATTGATGTCTGCTGATGTGGTGTACACGTATAATAGTCGCGCACCTGTCTTGCATGATGGTAAGGAGAGCATTGACGTTTTCCTCTCTGATGACTCACAAGGTCCGCCTTCAGTGCTCTCCCGTCCCACTGCTTGACAGTATTCTATCAGTGAGTGAGTGAGTTTAGTTTTACGCCGCACTTAGCAATATCCCAGCTGTGTGGCAACGGTCTGTAAATAATCGAACCTGGACCAGACAATCCTTGGATCAGAGTAGTATCCTTTAATGTCTGTGTCATGTCTTTATGAAATTGCACCAGGGCGTATTATTGTAAATGTAGGTAACTGATGACAGCTTTATGTTCTGTTTGTGTATCTCTAGGCAGTAGCATTGTTTAGGACGCTTAGAAAGAGATTGTTATTTAACATCTATCCACATTAAATGATATCAAGGACGACTGTACTTTAAAATACTGAACAAGACATGTTTGATACGTTTCATGGTCAGACAGGAGACTGTGATTGCAAACCTTCTGGAAACATGTGTTCTACCTCCACCACTGCAACGTAATGTGAAGGAAGGGTTTTGTAGTGTGAAAACACGATACATGACTCATCGAACTACGTCATGACTGATTAGAAGCGTATAGTCTGCTCCAAGAAATGGTTCAGTTGTGTGGATATTGGTATCAACAATGTTTGTTTATAATCTTTACTGTTTTTGAGTGAAGTGGAAGGTGTGTTGGCCTGTCCGGACACTGGGAGGTCGAGTAAATGACGCCGCAGGTACAACACAACACATTTGCTGGGCTCATGCTTTCAGACATTTGAACTATATTGTTACGTTTCAAATCCTAATTAGTCGAACGATCTTTGAAATATGCATTGATCAGTTCCTTATCGATCTCTTGGCTTTCCTGCCATTTCTTTTGCTTAGTCTTTAGTCCACTGAACTGTGAACGTCGATACTGGATATAAGCCACATCGCAGACAATGGAATTAGCCAATACATGTAATAATCTCAGCTTGAGTCGTCCAACACTACGTCTAGGATCCGAGAAAGTCAATTAACGGGTTACAAGGTGGCGATAATACCCACATGTAAACTATGATGGTGTAATGTTAAGTTCTCTGTTTAGACAGGTAGGTATAACACGTTCCTCACACCTCTATACGAGAGATTATGACCTTACTGTGGCTGTATAGAAACCGACGCCAATATTTAGTCAAATGTTTATTTACTTTAATGTTTCAGGGGTTGAACACCCGTGTTTAGTACACATATATTAAAGGGAGAAAATTTCGCCGAGCTGATTCATTAATAACCAGATGTAAGGGGTGGCCACTTGCAGAAATAATATCTACATGTACTTGCCATAATTTATCGTCAGTATGTTGTGTTAATACGGTTGTGTACAAGCTTGTGTTGGCGCAGTGTTTACCTTTATTAGCTCTGACGGGCGATGGACTATGCGGGGTTGGGGGCGCACGCGTGCTCGCGCGTGTATGTATGTATGTATGTATGTATGTATGTATGTATGTATGTATGTATGTATGTATGTATGTATGTATGTATGTATGTATGTATGTATGTATGTATGTATGTATGTATGTATGTATGTATGTATGTATGTATGTATGTATGTATGTATGTATGTATGCATGTATGTATGTATGCATGCATGTATGTTCCTTGTCACTTGCTGTTTATTTTAGTCGAAAGGCGTGTAATTAATTCAAATCAATACCCTTTTAAATTCGTTAAAACCGTAAAACCAGGCCCAAACACGCGTTTCATGTCATAATCACAGTGTATTGCTGTGTAACTGGCCCTACATCTCTACTATATCTGATGAATCATATACATCCATAGCATACGTCATGTAACGTCACAGATGTGATGTGTATGGTACCTTTTGAGATTTCTATTGCTGACCGGTCGTTTTAGGGGTATACCAAAGAGGACATGCACCTTGGTGGATTTGTCCAAGGACAACAGAAACATCGTCAGCATGTACACGGCAACCTTCTGGTGTTCCTTCCAAGCACTTATCAAGTCATTTTTCTCGTATAAGCCCGCTTGTTGCAAAGATTTGCATTTAGACAGTAGTGCAATCATTTTAGACACGTTCATGGGTAAGACCTGGCTTTTGGTATAAGTGTAGCGACCCCTGCCTTCTCAAGAAGCCGCAATCCCTGGCTGGTACACTGGTTCCAGAGTTAGGCCCAAATTTTCGAAATATGCTTAGGATATTGTACATGCGCTTCAAGGGAATTGTCGCATACAAGTGGTTTAAACGTATTTGTATTTCAAAATGCTGAAATCTGGATAGGCGAACAAACCAAGAAGCTTATATTAACGCCGCTCCGGTACATTAACGTGTTCCAATAGGTGGACATATAGTTGAGGTAGTTCGACGACAAAGATCAATAGTAGGACCAAATAAAATATACCTGTTGCTAGGTTTTGGTTGTGCTTAGTAACCACGGAAGTTGCTGCAGAAGATCGTGTTAAATCTAGCGTCTCATACATTCAGATCATAACCACTGAAAACGGTTACTTTTCTAAATGAAGTGGTGTAATGAGTTGAGAATATCATTATTTAATACGTTCTTTGCCATTGCCGTATAAATTTGTTTTACCATCATATCCTTGAGTGTAAAAATACATAGTTGACCTTATATTCGTATAGTTCTGAAAATTAAGTGGAGAAAGTCTTCGTTATCATGACCGCATGAACACTTGGATGTTTCTGATATGTGCCGCTTATATCTGTCCGCGTTTAGGTCACAACAGCCGAGCTTGAAGGGACAGTGGATACAAGTAGATTGCTACCCAACACTAAATGCACTATCCACTGGAATATAACAAATAGATTGCTACCCGACACTAAATGCACTATCCACTGGAATATAACAAGCAGATTGCTACCCAACACTAAATGCACTATCCACTGGAATATAACAAGCAGATTGCTACCCAACACTAAATGCACTATCCACTGGAATATAACAAGTAGATTGCTACCCAACACTAAATGCACTATCCACTGGAATATAACAAGCAGATTGCTACCCGACACTAAATGCACTATCCACTGGAATATAACAAGCAGATTGCTACCCGACACTAAATGCACTATCCACTGGAATATAACAAGCAGATTGCTACCCAACACTAAATGCACTATCCACTGGAATATAACAAGTAGATTGCTACCCAACACTAAATGCACTATCCACTGGAATATAACAAGCAGATTGCTACCCAACACTAAATGCACTATCCACTGGAATATAACAAGTAGATTGCTACCCAACACTAAATGCACTATCCACTGGAATATAACAAGTAGATTGCTACCCGGCACTAAATGCACTTTCCACTGGAATATAACAAGTAGATTGCTACCCGACACTAAATGCACTTTCCACTGGAATATAACAAGTAGATTGCTACCCGACACTAAATGCACTATCCACTGGAATATAACAAGTATGTTGCCTGAGTTGATTGTCTCAATGGACGGTACACCATTCGCTCTCTAGTATGCTTGACAATTTGACTGTTTTTGTCTCATTTGGGTTTACCTCAACCACTGAGTTAAGTAACGACTGGAAATGCATTAACGTCGTCAACTATTGTCCATAAACTGACCACAGACATTTTTGAGTGTCACATACACTTATATCTATATGTGTTACTGGTTTAAAGGTCTTTAATTCAGAAACAAAGATTCAATTAACATGAAAAAGAAAGTATTATTGATGTCAACTTCACGAGGAACACAATGTTTCGGTGTGTATGCTTCTTAATAGATATAATATTTTATAACAAAGAGACAAAGCATGGCACTGGCTATGGTATGAACTGAAATTAAATGAGAAGTTCAGTCTAAAATATACGGACGTGAGGAAATCCAACACGCTTATATCTGACCATATCTACGGTGTTTTGCAGAAACATCAAACGCTCACATGACTGCGAAAACATTATTCTCTCACAAATTCACGCTGCCATAGATACCTCAATACCATCCGTTACATCACCGCGTCATGGCTTACCAGATATCTTGCCATCAATGTAGGACGCCGATGCAGGAGAATGCCAAATCTGGAATCTTGATTATCCTGAAAAAAGAAGTCCCGCAAGGCGTAAAGAGAACAAACGCTGTGGCAATTATACAAAAGGATGACTCAAACACATGATAAACTAATCCGGTTTCCTTTCCTTGCCTCTTAGTTTACTTCCCAAAATGAAAGTATAGACTGCTTATATCCCAACATTATGACCTGATAGAGAGTAAATTCATAAAGATTATGCCTCTGTTACTATTTCAGTTTCTTTTGAAACTGGACATTATTATACAACTGATTATTTCAGATAACCCATTTCCTGTGTTTGCATGTATTTATTTGGAATCTGCAAGAGTTAATACTCACATGAAGCAGTACTATTTCTGATTGTCTGTGTGATTAATACTTGAAGATGATGATGTTTAATACTTAGACATAAACCAAGATGCATATCTGTTTCCTGTAGTTTGCATATTTGTTTGAACTATGCAAGATACAGCTTACTATTAACAATACAGTTACATGTAATTTTATTCATAATGCCAGATATGTGATAAAAAATGATAGTTTGAATAATGGAAATATGTTGGATCCACTGTGTTATCAAGGTGTTGTGTACCCAAGGTCCCATGCATGACACATTTTACGGAAAGTAAGTTATAACGAGTAAGTTTAAGTTGTCGCTGTCCTAACGCTTCACTTCGTTGTTGTGAAATCATTGAACTGCAAAGTCGGAAAGGGAAAGACCTTGGGCATATAATTGTTTGGTCAAAGTTAATTGACAGGTGCTACGGAATCTGCTAATGCGGCCATCAAGGTGGACACTGATCAAGTGTGAATAATCCTACCAGTTATCTGCCATCACGTCACGGCACGTGCTCCTCGGAATTCTCGTCACTTGGACAACGTCAGACGCCGTTACAACTTACCTGTCATAACACATGCTGATGAGATGAAATCAGAAAGACAAACTGATAGATACACAAACGCCAGAGACTGTTATCATCTCTTATCTTCGCTGAGAGGCACTCAGGTGTGAACTGAATTCACGAGCGTGTGACGTCATTGCAAATGTCACGGCGTGTCATATGTCGCGTGCCTCATGATTAGTGAACGAACTCACGCGCGTTGGCTGAAGCTGGTCGAGGTAATAAATATGCTGTATTCAGACTGGGAGGCCATATCTCCACTGACATCACACTAGTAGACGTTTCTGACTGATCTCTTCGTTGACTCTGAAAGTCGAAGCCTTCAGTATGAATTCGAACAACGCCCAGTACGAGAGTGTGCTTTCCTTGGATAGTTTGGAATCACGAGGTAAGTTATTTATTTATCTTTATTTGAATGAGATTCGAGCTGAATTTGAAAAACACAGTTTTGAAGTCAGTAACGAAAAATATTTAATGCAATACCATTAACGTAAAATGTGGTGCACGGTATGGTTCTGAGAAGAATGTGTCTCAACATGATCGTATACTTGTTATTATATACAGTTCATAAAATTTCTACAGAAAACAGTTGACATAGAGTACAATCACTGTTTTGACAATAGGTTTTGAAAATACAAACCAAGACTTAATATAGCTACACTCCTTACATGAAATACACTTGTCGTGAATATAGCGGTAGAGTATTCTGAAATATTTCTCGTTCGGATTTAAAGTATATGCTAAAATAAAAAGTCTAGATACTTAAATTCAAAATTATTGTCCAAACAGATTCGAACTCGTGTGGTGGTACGTTAAGACTCGATTATGTCTTATATCTAATATCTTGTTTCCTGTCTCAGATTCCCGGAACCGCCGCTGCATTACCTACAGAGTGAACGACGCTTACTCCTCCACCGATGAATCAGAGTCTGACGGTAAGCTGATCACTGATACCTTGAATCAATATATAATGTTTTAATTTTGGCAACGTGATTCATCTGTACTTAAGAATGAGTGACTGAATGAGCGAGTAGATTTTTACGTCGCATTTTGGTAATATTACAGAATACCACGGCGAGGGACACAAGAAATGGGCTTTACACATTGTACCCATGTACAGAATCGAACCCGGGTCTTCGGTGTGACAAGCGAACGCTTAAACCACTGGACTACACCACCACCCAACAATGGATCAAATTTGCCCCTTTGCTTCATGTGCTTTAAGTGAATACGTTCTTGACATGTCCTTTATAATTATGTTTCAGGGTCATCAGCTACATCTGGTTATAGTTCCCGAGCTAGCAGTCCGCTTGATCTGAGCGACGTCGACGACGGTGAAGACGGTGTGGTGTTTGAG
This sequence comes from Haliotis asinina, assembly GCF_037392515.1. Classification (NCBI taxonomy): domain Eukaryota; kingdom Metazoa; phylum Mollusca; class Gastropoda; order Lepetellida; family Haliotidae; genus Haliotis; species Haliotis asinina. Next base: position 41,937,073 of record NC_090293.1, read on the forward strand.
AGCACTAAACCACTAATCCACACACTCGAGTACATCCTCTGTGTGCAGGAAATGTGTGACGTCACATTCCTTGCAGGCAAAAAGAAGGAACCCGTTTATGGACTTCAGGCAGTCATGGGTTCAAGATCAAGGTGAATCTCAACTTGCCAAGATATCATTTACAGTTAATGGGTTAATTTGAGAGTACATGGTCATCATTACATAGGTAATATTGAAATTGAAGGGTATGATATCAATATTGTCACTTTTCTTATCTAACCGTATTTCATTGCAGATACTTCTATCAGATGTTCCTATCAAAGAGGAAAACGCTCAAGGGAAAATCTAGCGAGGAAAAGAAAGGCTTTTTCTCTTTCTTTAAGAAAAAGACAAAGAAAACGGAATCCGTGCCTGCAAATCAAGCCTGCAGCATGGGAGACAACCACATCACCATCGCCATCCCCGACTACGATCACGAGGTACTCAGGAGGGTTGTCTCATTCGTTCACCTAGGTCACGTGACAGTGACGACGGACACAGTGATAGGTAAGTACAGAAGTGCCGTGTGACGGTCCGATATGGTCACCTCAGTATGAGAAATTTCCAGACTATTTTTCAATACGTATGGAGATAACTACAAGACGCGCTCCCCATTCCCATGAATAAAATAATCTGATGCTCATAATTTGCGACACACGAGAGTGATGCTGAAGACGTTATTGCATCCAATAGATAGCATCGGACCGTCGTACCCGTAGCTTATACAACGTTTATAGAAAATTTAATTTTTTTTAACCGACATCCCCGTTAAATGCCAATGTTTTTGTTCTTGAGAAAGTTTTCTCCTGTTTCTTTTTGAAAAACGAACTAAACTGAATGTCGCGTGCCTGGTATATAGGTCAACACGTGTGTATACTTGCTGGAGGCGTTGATGTATGCACCCAATTTTATTGGAATATCGCATCGATGGTATAAACAATTTTTCCTTCCAGGTTTGATATGTGCTGCTACTGAGTTCCATCTGGACGATTTGCGCAAGGCCTGCTGGCAGTTCGTGGACGCATGTATGGAAGCCGCCATAATTCCCGAACTTCTCAATTCTGGTGCTATGTACAGGAAACGGCCACAAGTGAAGCTGTTCCTTCAGATGGTGAGTAAATAGAATAGCAGCTGTCAGAAGATATGAGACATGAATAATGGACATCTTAGTAAACAAGTCTTCCCTATATTTTGTACAGTCTAACCCGTTGTATTGTTGTTTTACAGATATCCAAGATGCGATAGTATCCAGAAGATCTCCCTGTGCTATTCCTCGCGTGACTTGATGCCACTTAGTGCTCAAATTGTACATACCACTGAAATGAAATAAATTTATGAATGTACAAACGACTTTGTGTTCTTTTTGCAAATACCTCACGTAAATACGGTCAACTGGAAAGGTGATGGTGTGAAGATTTTTCAAAAACCACTGTCGAACTACTTGCGTATTTACGTCATACCACATAGAAAAAAGCAGGGCATGTTTCAAATTAATCAACCTCATTTGCTTGAAGCTGACAAACATTTCGACATGTTGTATCAAGTGATTTACCTGCATACATGATATGTTCGTTAGTGATTACACACGGACCATATGGCCGAATGTATGCAACAGAACCATGTGTAATACCATTGTATCACAACAGATTAGAATATCTGTTTCACCCATCGTCGCTATTTATTTTATTTTTTCCATGAGGTAACTATACATTCTGTCGTTACCACAACAGATAAATGTCATGTTCCGACAAGCCATGCCCGCTTCGCAGTATTCCTTCTCACATGCATGAAATTGATATATCAAGTATCGAATGAGCTGTCTACCTTCCCTAGTTTGCTTTTCAACATTAGAACCGTGACATAATACCAGCACAGTTGGATTCATGTGATAGATCCCAGTACGTGTTGCTATTTGTTGTCATGTATTATGCTATGATGCCATTGTTCGTCCATAACAGGAATGGACCTAAATAATGACACCTCTTGGACATTGCTGGTACAACAGGAGGGTAGATGGCTACCGGTCAGTATCTGTGGTGGTGTGGTAAATCCATATTTAGACTATCGGTTGACATGCATAACACAGAACACATTATTCAGAACGAGCTCATAAAATAATTGACTTTATCTGAAGTGCACCATTTTTACGGTTTCGAGAGGTTCTCGTGTAACATATCTGCACATAATTCTAGCGACTGGAATGCCAACTAGAATGAATTCGTCAACATATCTCTAGTCCATCTGAAAAATCTGCTATATCGCCCCTCAACCTGCAAATACCACAACCCTTACAAGAACTGAGGCCTTGGGATACCGATCGCTGCTAGTTTACTAACGTTTTCGGCCTTCTGTAAATGGAAGCTTGCAAAACCTGTAAACACGGTGAATCCCACAGTCCACATTGTCTTTCTTCAACTATGTCGTCTGTGATGAGCACACCAAGTGACGTCCTTCGCTGGTTACCTCTGCGGCAACTATTTATGACATAGCGCTTCGTTTTTGCATAGTGTGTTGCAACTAGAGTAACCCAGTTTTTATTAACTCGTTATGTAATAAAATCTTGAAAGTGGGAAACTGTTTTGGACTTACTTATGGCGTTGTTATTACATAGTGAGCTGCCACACACCTCTCTTTCAGACTGCTAAACAGCGTCGGTGTTTTTGAAATTTGAAATTCCTGTGATTGTGCGAACTTCTCATTTGAAGAAGCCGTTCCGAATTTGTGAAAGTAATGTTCTTAAATGAAATAAAGCGATCTTTTCTTAGAGTTTTATGGCCTTCCACGACCAGGTCTGTCTACAACCTCACCCCTTTGAACAACTAACTCAGGGCTTACCCCGGACTCCAGTTTTCCTGACACTGTCCCGACACATCTGAATTCCTAACTAAAGAAGTGTTACACACTCACTGTTTCACATCACGTGCCCACGTGTCAGACTTGCACTTCAATCAAAGCACATGCATTATCACGTGACCATTCGCGAAGATCCGGGTTATAATGATTTCAAGAACAGCATGTTGTAACACATGGTTGGGTCAGACTCACTGACTTGGCTTATGTATGGCATCGTATCACCTTATATATATCTCGCCAGTCGCCTTTTAGTTGTTTAAAACGAGGCTAGTGTTTAAAATGCAAACTACAAACGGCTGTTTGCATAAGTTAAATGCAAGGCCAAGAAGACCAAATCCGTCCACTCTCAGTGTCAAGCATGAAAGAACCGATACTCATGTGTGGTGTGTTAGGTAGGTGTATGTATTGTCTGGGTCTGAGTAATTACCCTGACAGCTGTATAGTATTTGATTTATTATCACATCAAATGTATACAATCTTTTCTAGAATTATTTGCAATCTGTTATAAAACGATACGTATATTCCAAATTATGTTTCGTTTGTATACATTGATTTGACGACGCTGTATCAACATCTGTGTGTTTCTGATGTACAGTGACCAACTGATTCTATCTTGCATGTAACATTTACACTGAAGATATATAGGTGATAAACGTTTTAGACGGGCACGCGGTTCACTTGAAATCTACATAGACGACGCTTTACTGGAGACCATATGTTGGAGTGAGACGGGACATTATGCTGAATGTCAGAACAATGTCCCCCCTACTGGATGTCCCCTCTCTCCGATTATTTTCTGCCAGCTGCTAACCCATATCTTACAACACACCTGTTTCCATACCAGAATACAGACTGAACAATGATCACTGACTGCCCCCTGGATTGGCCACCTTTTCACTGTTTCACGACTTGTTTTCGAATCAGTTTTAAATCAACCCGGTATATATTAAATTTCTAGCATTCCCTTTATTGAATACAATAAGGCATACATGTATTAAAAATGTGAACATTATTTTTGAAAATGTGGCAGTAACAAAAAGATGTAAGATGTTCAGATAATTGCCCCTGTGTATATATAAGAAAAGTACGAATGAAGTTAACCTTGGACTACATTACACGTATGAACTGAACAATGAATACTGTGTTGGTATACATCATTACATGTATTATCCTCATATTTGCTGTTCCCTCAATTTGTGTCATACATAGGAACTCTTTCTTTTGGCTAACAGCGGTGACAGTGTTCACACTTGCAGCCACCATTACAACAGCGGGGGCTTCAAGTACAACTGACATCGACACGACTACATCGGGAACCGAGGCAACCACACTTGGGACCGACACGACTAGACTGGAGGGAGACACAACTGCATCGGAGAGAGACACAACTGTATCGGAGAGAGACACAACTACATCAGAGAGAGATACAACTACATCAGAGAGAGACACAACTACATCAGAGAGAGATACAACTACATCAGAGAGAGATAGAACTACATCAGAGAGAGATACAACTACATCAGAGAGAGCCACAACTACATCAGAGAGAGCCACAACTACATCAGAGAGAGATACAACTACATCAGAGAGAGACAGAACTACATCAGAGAGAGCCACAACTACATCGGAGAGAGATACAACTACATCAGAGAGAGACAGAACTACACCGAAGACAGACACAACTACATCGGAGAGAGACACAACTACATCAGAGAGAGACACAACTACATCGGAGAGAGACACAACTACATCAGAGACAGACACAACTACATCGGAGAGAGACACAACTACATCAGAGAGAGACACAACTACATCAGAGAGAGCCACAACTACATCAGAGACAGACACAACTACATCAGAGAGAGACGCAACTACATCAGAGAGAGACACAACTACATCGGAGAGAGACACAACTACATCGGAGAGAGACACAACTACATCGGGTACTGATGAAACTACGTGGGTCAGCGAGAACACTACACTGGCGTACAGCACAGTTAGCAGTACAAGAAGTGATGGCAACCTGTACCTAGGTGAATCTTTCAATTCCTAATGTTCAACCAGGTATAAACAATAATGAATATTAAACATTTTGGTAATGAGAAATCATACTTTTCTTATATCCCTTTTCTGATAAAAGAAGGATAGATTATCTAGATTCTACTAGTAGGGAAACAACTATGTATGACACGTTTGTTTGATTTGAAAAAAAAATGACTCATATGAGTATTCGTTCCATGAAAGCTGGGCCTTGTCCATAAGGTGAAAGATTGGCCACATCCATGTCCAATCCAGATTTAGTGTTCCCTTCTCGCTTATCTGTTTCTTCATGCAATACAACCATAACTCGAATGAATCTTGATTAGGCAAATGCAAACACAGGCTAAAACGTTTGGCTTCAATATAGCGATACCCGGTAGACAAGTCCTTTCCACTGACTGAGCCTCCCTATCGAGATACGAAATAGTCGAGTGAAACTGTCTCATCTGTGTCACATTAATAAATATCTATGCATAAATATTCAGAAGCCTTCAGCCCGCCTAGCACATCCGTATCTTACAGTGAGAAATACAGTTCCCCAAAGACAGTTTGGTACGGGTAGGACGTACAGTCAGTCATTATACGGAGGCGATGCGCTACTCCCCATATTAAGCAGGTTCCCTCTTAGACTAACAGCTAGTCTCTGAAATGAACATATTTTACTGAAAAAACGTTCATAGTGAAAAAATATAATATAATGAAATGGAGCCCTGAGACTTTCTTCATTTTCAGAAGCTATGGAAATCTAGACTTGCCACATTTTCTACACTTGCATGGGCTTTCTCGGATATGTATACTTCAGGGTGTGTACGACAGACTAGCTCCCTCTGCGCGCTCCAGCTTGCGATATGCGAGTATGTGGCGTTACTAGACCGGACTTAGTGTACTACCATGCTTGGTTATCAAGAGGTTGACAGGTGTAACGGCTTATTTGGGGATGGTCAGATCGGAACTGTGTTAGTCTTGGAAGGATTATCGGTCACTTACTGTCAACTGACCACCAAGAAAGGTGTGAAACGTTGTTTGTCACCGGAAGTACTAACGTCTAGCCTAGTGCCGTGACCTACTTAGGGGCTCTAGTCAAGCAGCTCCAATATAGATAACTGAATGTCATCATAACCTTTCTGATTGTGTAACAGAGTATGCTCGTGGATTTCAAAGACCGCCCTACGAATCTTGTCCAAAATATTTGATCAGTGTTACAGTATTCCAGGCCTCAGTCAGGTTTACTAAATGTTATATTGTAGATCATCCTCGATTTCTCTAGGGTATATGTTCCGATGAATATAGTGGAGACTCATCGGAACGTATACCACGGAGATATCGAGGATGATGGTAGGTAAGTAGACAATCTGTCTAGGGTTAATCCCTCTACAGAAATCATGTCCTGGGCAGTTTTTTCTTGTGACCTGTCAGAAATGTTTTCTCCATTTGTGAAGAACTGACGTGCTTGGTGTGTTTGTTTAATGTAAGCTCTACAGGTAGAGCAGGCTTCGTTCATCTTTCCACGAAAACCTGGAACATAGTGACATTTGCTGTTGTCAAAATCACATAATGGATTCCACTTTGAGCAAAGGCTATTGAAAATGATCGTGTCCCACGTTTTCACCTAATTCTGTCAAAACTGCTAGTCCCTTCACCACTAAAGCATCCTGTGACGACCAGAAACTCTTCAAATGCTGTCTGTCTATCTACAAGCTACACCGCAATGCTGTCACTGGAAGCTGTAACGACATGATAAAAGTGATGATTTGTTCTAAGTAGCTAACTCACTAGATCACGACCGACTTTAACTTACTCTAAGCATTTCACCCGTTCCTGTAAATGTTAAGGTGAGATCCCATGACATGATAAAACTGAGACGCTGTTCCAAGCAGAGCTGAACCCAACTCACCCTCTCAACCCAACTCACCCTCTCAACCCAACTCACTCACCTTAACGTCCAGGGTGTCATGTTTAGTTGTATTCACGGTCATGCATGTGGACAACTCCCTTCACATGTACATGCATATTTTAAAATTCCTTAACACATTTTTATTTTTCCTAGAAAACGGATCGCCCAAGATCGCTGTGTCGGTTCTCGTGTACGTGACGACGCTCCTATATTGGCTGTAAAAGTAAACTGTGAGCCCACCTCACGGGAAGACTGACGGGACCAGTTCGCCCATGGTACTATCATAGCCTGAACGTTACGAGGATGTTTATCTGACCTCCATTATTTCATGAACAAGCAAAATGTTGCACTTCACGTATGATTTTAAACGATCGACATAATGTAATTTCGCACGAGTTTGCATGTGTGATGTTTGGACACCATTAATTCGTGTTTTTCATGTTTATAGGATTATATAATATAACAAATTAGAGAAATAACTGCACTGTTGCATGTAATGGCGTCACAGATATAGTGTTTCGCCACTTCACTCTGTTTGCAGCATTAGTAATGGAATAAAGACTCCCAAGTCCTCACCAATACCGTGTCACGTGCATGAATTGAAGCCGATACGAGCTTTTCGTATAATGAATAAGCGTAAAGAATTGTTACCGGCTGAATTTGATACCCTCGTAGTGGCAAGTTTGGGATGGGAGATCATGTGATGTTTTACCATGAATATATCATGTTTTAGCAATATTCCAGCAACATCACTGCGGGGGACACCAGAAATGGGCTTCACACTTTGTATCCCTCTGAGGAATGGAACCTGGACCTTCGGCGTGACGAGCGAAGGCTTTAACCGCTTGGCTACCCAACCGCCCCTTTGACCAATTGAAAACGTCTGTGAAGGACAAATTTGGTATTGTCTAGACATAAAACACTATCGCCGACTTGAAAAAAAAAATCTCTGAAAGGTCTCTGAACAGCTAAAGGCTTACTGTAGTAGATAAATGCTGAATATTTCTGAAAGTGATATAAAACCACACCTGCGTACCCTCGGAACATAAAGGACAATGCTGTTCATCGGCCTGGCTTCCTTTCCATTCTAAAGCAAACTGTGTGCCTGCGTGATCATGCACCCTGCAGTCCTGTTATGTTGTCACTTCCAAAACTGAGGCACCGAGGATAGGTTGGGGTGAAATCGGTTTGCACAGTGTTAAATCCTGAAATGAGTAAGTGACAATAAAGGCTCAGTGACATTTCACTACACTAAGCATGGAAACACAATGTCTGCAATGAGAAGTCGTAACACGAAGTGTCAAGTGTGGGGAGCAACAATTAATATACTGAACTGCAAAAGAAACGTGCGAGAAATTGAAATCTCATACAAATAAGCGTTCATATTTATGTTTAAAGACGTGACAAAAAGCCATAGCTGCGTTTCTTTTGTTGTTCAGTATATTTATATGCATTAGAAATTGTCCAGTATTTTGTCACCATGGAATGTCTTTAAACAAGAGAATAGTTTTGGAAGCTAGCAATTATTTGGCTACTCCAAAACAAATGGGCAAGCATATTTGACACAAGCCAGGACGGAAGGTGCTCGAATTCAGGTTTCTAGCGACTGACTCACCCAAACAGAAAATTCTGAACGATAAAAAACTCCTTTCTTACAACAAAGGTAATTCTCGTACAAAACACGAGATTTGACTGCAGTTCAAATATTGTCACGATATTTGTAGTAGGCATTTTACCATTCTGGTCGTTGGTGCCTCATTACTACAGATCTACTTCTAATGACAGTACTTACACTCTAGCCCACACAGAACACACCCCTGGCCTCCCAGTTCACCACACGAACAATGCACAACTGATACATGACATTTTCGACCAGCCCAACTCTTTCAAGCCAGTATTTCCACTACACAGCACAATGCACTTAGGACAACCCTCGGAGCGAAGGTGGTGAATAGCTTGTGGTTAAAGCGTTTGCTCGTCACACCAAAGACCCGGGTTCGATTCCCAACATGCGTACAATGAGAAGCTGTTTCTGGTGTCCCCCCGTCGTGACATTGCTGGTACATTGCTAAAGAGACGTAAAACCGATTTCAATCACCCACTCAACCCTCAGTGCCAATCTGTTTCAGTGTGTTTGGTTGCATTTTACGTACGCCTCTTTAAACTATGGCTGAACAAAAGGCGTGCGTGAGTTTAGTTGTCCTCCGCTCTCAGCAATATTCTAGTTATATGATGGCGGTCTGTAATAATCGTGTCTGGACCAGACAATCCAGTGAACAAAAGCATGAGCATCGGTTTACGTATATGGGAACCGACGGCATGTGTGAACCAAGTCAGCCGATCCCTCTTACGATTAGCCTGGGTTACTGAAGATGAATTATAACCCGGATCTTCACGGATACGTACTAACAAGATGTCTGTGGACTTCACATATTAATAAAATACACATGATAAGGATATGCAACTTTATTATTTACACATGACGTTTCTGGAGTAACACTTGCCCCTTCATCACTCAAATAACAGATTGAGTAAATAGTTACAAAGGTATACATAGAATTTACAGGAAGAGACAGTTCCTTTTACAACGTTTAGTGATAGTATGTACATGAGGCCACAGAGCTGTTTTTACAATAAAGAGAATTACGTTAAAATAGGGCATATACACATGTGTAATGTTTGCACATGTTTACGTAGAGCGAATGTCCATAAATGAAACCAGTAAATATTTCATGATAGAAACTGGCATGTACAACAATAGACGAATGTGATGTGCAGCATGTTAAGGTAAACACCATTGTAGCCAGGAAATCAGTTATACCATACTTTATACTTTAACCAGCTATACTATACCTTACACTTTAATCAGTTATACAATGCTTTATGCTTTAATCAGTTATACTACACTATATAGTTTAATCAGGTGTACTATACTTTACACTTTGATCAGTTATACTATACTTTACACTTTAATCAGTTATATTATACTTTATACTTTAATCACTTATACTATACTTTGTACTTTAATCAGTTATACATGCACCGTACTTTATACTTTAATTAGTTATGCTATACGTTATACTTTAATCAGGTGTACTATACTTTACACTTTCACCAGTTATACTTTATGTTTTAATCAGTTATACTATACTTCTAATTTCATCAGTTATACTGTGCTTTACACTTTAATAAGTACTTCATACTTTCGCAAATTGTTGATGTATATGCTAAGAACATTCCGCTATCCAAACGGTAACTGTCATGTGTGTGTCCATTAAAGTAATAATAACACCACTGCTATAAAAATGACCCTCCTTGTGGAGATTGCTTGTGTACAAAGCATGTAAGAAATTGTTGTCAGTAGTTATATTGTATGTAGTATGGACATGTAGTCTCACGATAATGAATAAATGTCTGTCTGTCTATCCGTCCATCAGTCTGTCACTCAGTTCTCAAATATTATGTCATAATTTAGATATTTATTTCTGCAAATTGGCGATCTAGGCAAGGAAATTCAAGGTCTAGCGTTGTTTCTGAACATCGGAGGACTGGCAATGGTTATCAAAATGTGGTACGACGGAGATATCCAGTACTTCCTGTTAATGACGTTGTTCATTGAGGGTCCCAGGTCAGTACTGTCATGAGATCCAACTTGCATCCCCACACTATCACTGAGCCATCACCAGAAGGTTCAGCTTCATGGTTCCTGGTCAGATGCCGTGTTGCGACTGCAGCCCTAACATGTTTTGTACACAATGTCGTAGTTCACGTGTAGAAGATAGAGGCTTTCAGACCAGTAAATCCAACGCTATGTCCTCAAGCTGCGGTTTTCTCGGATCCCGCATCACGCCAGACGTTCATGTATTTGCTTGCGTGTGAGGAAGGGATGATACCAGCAGCTGTCAACCTTCTGATCCATGGTACATATCAAAACATGAGTCTCATTAAGCTATTCCGACAATGACTTACCATTCCGCCGATCCGAATTTTCGCGTGTGAAAGTGAAAATAGACATCACAAACAACTCTGGTTACACTGAATTCCAATTCCTTGTTTCAGAAAAAAATGGTATTTACAAATGGATTTTAAGTTTAAACTTAATAATACCGTAATTGCATATTTCATGTCGAAGTTTACGCAGCAGACCTTAACTAAGAAATCACAGTCTGTCCCTGTTTGATGACGTCGTAAAATGATTCACAATGCATCTGGTTCACTGGTTACACCTGTTATGTGTTTTATCGCTTATTCAGTGTAGCTCAGTAAAGCACAATGAGACTGATATAATATCAGTTCCGTACCAGACCGCCAAAGTTTTCCAGCGGCAGAGCCTCGTTTTGAGATTTCCGCGATTTACAGGTTTCCGTTTGTTAGAGCTCACTGTACGACAGAGCTCACTGCACGACATAGCACGCTGTACAACGTGTTTGCAAGGATTAGAAGGAGCGTAGGATTGCAGTTTACAAGTGCTTAGACGTATCAAATTATACTGATAAATATTTAGGCATCCAGCTATATGAATTCGTCTAAATATTCTGGACTGGTCATCGCACTAAGCTGCGCAATAGGACTGAACCCAGTAAAGAGGAAACAAGCCTGTTTTGAAATCAATGTTTTGACCACCGAGTTGCTGTGCCGGAAGTATACAAAAAAACAAAAAAACAGCTTACAAACGTTAGCAACTTTCAAAGACATCGGACCCTGCCGCACACCGGTGTTTTCACAAGCAAAAACGAAGCGCTGGTCCACTTGCCATCTTTTAATTTTTTTTCGTTTCCACGTTCCACGTCATGCACACAAAATTGTGACGTCACACTTTTTTGACGTCATACACACAACTAATGTAACCATTGGAGTCATTTCGTGTATATATAACATGGGGGCCGCTGAAAGAAAATTGGCAACAATTTAATTTTGACTCCAAAGTTTGTTACAAATTGATGATATGCTGTTTCCTTAACACTGTTCATGGCTGGGACAATGTAGTAATGTGACGAAACGTTGAATCTAGAAAGCAACAAACAGGAAATCTGAAACTGGTAAACTGACTCATAATTCAACACAAATTCATTATTCAAATATGAAACTAGTAAATTGGTTGAGAGACCAACACACACATTCAGGCTGGTCAAGCACTGATACAAAGGAAACTACTCCACTGAGACAAATTGACAACGCAGTCTGACACAAGGGAGACTACTCATTACGATCCATGTCTTTGAGACTACTCAGCGACATCCTTGTATTGGAATCACTGATTTTGCTGAACAAATCATGAGTGAGTAAGTGAGTTTAGTTTTACGCCTCACTCAGCAATATTCCAGCTATATGGCGGCGGTCTGTAAATAATCGAGTCTGGACCAGACAATCCAGTGATCAACAACATGAGCATCGATCTGCGCAATTGGGAACCGATAACATACGTCAACCAAGTCAGCGAGTCTGACCACCCGATCCCGTTAGTCGCCTCTTACAACAAGCATAGTCGCCTTTTATGGCAAGCATGGGTTGCTGAAGGCCTATTCTACCCCGGGACCTTCACGGGTCGAACAAATCATGAAATAACTCTAACCAGTATGACATCTGTTGATCAGATAATGATAAATACAGTGCTTTCTGTCAAGAGAAACATTAAAAATGGACAATCAAAATCCAAAAGCAGGCCAATGCCTGAATGTCTGCCTGGAACACACACTGAGTGTAACAGCAGATAGTTACAATGTAACATTACTTGCTGAAAGTAATAAGAGCTGACCGGGTATATTATTTGCTGATGGTAATACAACACACAGCTTGTCATATATGTGCAGTAAAGACACTGCATGGTTCTTAAAAAATAGAGCAAACTTGACAGTTCCAATAACTCAAATTGATAAGTGAGGTATATGTACATTATGTCAGTCTTATCATTATATAACAATATATCACTGTGCTACTTCATCATAGAACTAGGTTACATTTCTATCATGTACAAAGGACACCTTCAGAGTTACTTAGATCAAGTAAGTTAAGGACTGTCAGTATAAGTAAGCAAACCATCAACATGGTGATGTGACACTAACAGAGAGAGTGAAACATGAGTAACAGTTATAAAGTTAACCTGAAGTATGACATTGAACTTCCAGTACAGCAACAACTACAGGACTTATTTTGTTTAACTGTCGGTAGAAATGAAACAGGTTAACACATGGTACAGAATATTACATTAGGCTAATATATATAACTGAATATATCAGCAATATCTGGCTTCATTTCCTGGTTGTGTTACATCATATCATAGGGGGTGGTTTCTCTGTGATGGACTTTAATGCTTTAGCACTTAGGCTTGCTCCAGAAACCCAAATGGACTGGCTGGCTGGCTCTCCAACTAAATGCACTAAATACTGCTTCTGATTGTTTACTAATCTCTGACCCAATACTCTTTTGATTTCATGGTAGCCTTTACTGTCACTGTCCACAGTACTAAAGCCACTGATTTCTAGAGGGTCAACATGATCCGAGTCTCTGTATTTTGACGGGTTTCGCCTGACACGAATGGGACGAACAGGCTCAAGGCTGTTTTCCCTCTGCTGCTGAACAAGGTCCCTGCTACACACTTGAGTGTCCGTATCCGTGGTCTGGAGTTGATTTGGGTCAATATATGTTGAAACCTTAGTGACTAGTCCATCAAGAAAGTATGGCGATGGATTAGGTGCTCGAACATAGGCCATCTTAAGTCTGTTGATGTGAACAAGCAGGGATTGCTTGTGCTTTGGCTGTGGATCACGAATGTTCACTAAATGTAGACTTGGTATACTATCAACCACATATGGTCCAGAAAACCAATCTTGAAGTTTCCTACCAGAGCCCACTGGGTCTTCGGATAAGTACACATAATCACCTGGTGAAAGTTTTAGTGGGTTTTCCTTGTCTCTAGTGACAAGGATCATATTCACCCTTATATCTTCTACCTCTGAGATATAAGGCACAATCGAGAATGTTGGTGACAAGTCCAAGAGGTTCTAGGTTGGTGGACCCATATGCACTCTGCCATGGGGACAAAGCTTTAGAGCCAAAACGCACTGCTTTAACTCGTTCTTTTGCTGAAGCGTCACTTGGAAATTCATTAGCTGGATGAATTTGATACAACACATAGCCTATACCCTTGCTAGAGGTATCGACAGCAAGTTGAAATGGTAAGTCAAACCTTGGAAAGGCAATGTCCGGTGATTTCAAGAGTGATTGCTTCATGTCATCAAAGGCTCTTTGATGCAGAGCAGTCCATTCAAACTTAATATTCTTCTTCATGAGTTTGGTAAGTGGAGCAGCCAATATACTGTATTTAGGAATGAATTTCCTGAACCAATTAAAAAGGCCAAGAGCACGCCTCACTTCACTAGCATTTCTGGAAACAGGATAGTTTTCTACAGCCTTCAGTCTTTCTAGGGTGAACGGATTCCAGCATTGGATATCTCATGACCTAGGTATATACATTTGTACTAAGCAAGGGCACACTTTTTGGGTCCAAGTTTAAGTCCTGCTGATCACAAACGGCTGAAGACTTCTTTCAGATCAGATATATGACTATCAAAAGTATCAGAGTAGATAACAGTATCATCAAGATAACACAGAACAGACTTAAAGGTTAAGCCTTTCAAAACTTTGTCCATAAGTAACTGGAAAGTGTTTGGAGCGGTAGAAAGTCCCATTGGTATCCTTTGGAACTGATATTTACCAAAACAAGTATGGAAAGCGGTGTATTTCTCAGAGTCAGGAGAAATCTTCATCTGAAAGAATCCAGATGACATATCCAGGGTAGCTATGAAATCTGGTTTTCGTTCCATAAATGATTCAGTCAGTACTTGAAGATCTGGAATTGAATACCTGAAATCTCGTGTCTCAGAATTCAAGTAGCGGAAGTCACAGCAAAATCCATAAAATAGCTAAACTTGCTTCCTTTGTACCTGGTAAAAGTCCTTTCTTAGAATTGTTCCTCATGGTTACTAATACTATTGGATTGGTAAAAGGAAGATCTCTTGTCTGGCGGTAAGCGGTAAGGCCGCTGATGCTTTGAAATATAATCAGGTTTTAAGTGAATTTTATGTTCAACTAGGTGAGTCAATCCCAAAGCAGGATTGCTAGGTGTCACAAAGATGTCCTTGAAATCATGTAAGCATTCTGCAAGCTGTTTTGTCTGTTTATCAGAAAGGTCCTTTGGCAGCTCAAAATTTGAGATAAAGTCATCAAACTCAGATAAGGAACTTCCCTTTGACTGTATTCGTTCGTTCATTTCAGTTTGTGTCTGCTCTGGTGGACTGCTTTAAGTAGCATGGGCACAAGAAGGGTTTTCCTCTTCAGTGCATTGGATTTCAAATGTACTGTCAAAAGCTGTAAATATTGCTAGAATCTGTCCTTTGCTAACAGAAATAGCACTATCTGTGACATTAATCAACTTCACAGGTACCTTGCGGTTCTGTGGACAAAAACAACTGCCTTTGCAACTAGAAGGTCCTTTCCTACCATAGGTCACAATTTCTTTGTTTGCTGGAACTGTAAATGAAATGACTTCCTACATCTGATCTTGGCACTTGATTTCCTCACTTTGCATTGGCTGAAGTCAAGTACAATGCTCTTTGATATGAGATAGCCTGTTCCCAATATAACTGGATGAGAAGTCTGTAATAACACATGAACTGTTACAAAATGTTTGCCATGAGGAGCTGAAATCTTCAGTCTAGATTTCCCCAAAACTTGAACCATCTGGTTGCTGGCAAGAACTACTGATTCAAACCCAACTGGGATTATTGGTTTCTTGTCACACTCAGGGATGAGATCATAAAACTCCTTTGACACAATGTTAATATCACTTCCGGAGTCAAGCAAAGCTGAGACTTCGAAGGAGGAAAAATGAACAGGCATAAACATGAAAGTCTTTTGGAGAGATTCATTATCTTCTGCATCATTCTCATATGGCTCTAACTGAGAATAGCAATTGTCTTTTTCTGAGCTGTTGGCTGATCCTTGGACAATACAATTATCTGAATTCTGATTGTTGCCACTTGTAAACAAATTAGAGTCTGATTGAATATGATAAAAACTGGCGCTTTCGCAAATACCAACGCTGTGCGCCTGAGTTGCTTGTTTGGGACTGTCTAGTTTCCCTGTCCCATGTCTTTGAAAGTCACAAGTCCGCACTTCCTTGTCGAGTGACCATTTTGATGACAAACCTGGCAATAGAGATCCAGGCGTCCCCTGAGATTGTCTGGTGAATTACACTGTGATTTAGTGCGACCGGTTCCTTGACTCTTGAAACAAGTATCAGCACTGGGTGGTTGATTTGTTGATCCACTTCTTGATCCTTGATATCTATGACTTAGCCGATAGTGATGAGCTGTGTTTGGTTGCCATTGTGTACTAACTTGGAGTTCATGCACAGTCTCTGACAGCTTCTGTATCTCTCCCCTTAGTGTATCCATTTCTGATCTTCCAACTGAAGCAACATATGGTATGGTTGGCTGAAAAGCATAGCATGATAGCTATCACCTGCATTGGTCAGATGTTTATTCAGGCTAGGAAAGATGGTTGAATCAGAACGACAACCGTAAACCTCTCCCATTTTGGCTGAATTGAGAGCTGCCTGGTGACTGATAGGGTGTCCAGCTCGTACATAAAAGCTAATCTTTCTGGTAGGCCCTCCACAAACTTGGCCAAGATGTCCCTGTTAGATTTGTTTAATTTCCTTCCCTTTTCCAGAATTTCTGAATGGAAAACTTCAATAGGCTGTCCTTCTTTCAGTTTCATGTTTGCAAAACGTTCGGCCTTAGCAATGATGGCTGGGTTGTCATTCATGTCAAAGTCAATATACTTGTGTGAAAAGCAGAGCAAACACTGTACCAGTTGCCCCTGCGTGTGTGCGATAGGGACATAAACCATGTGGCAGCAGGACCGTCTAAATGGAGCTGAAATGCTGCAACTTTCCGAGCATCATTCGCTGGGCCCTGCAGTTGTGCTAAAGTAGCGTAAGCTTCAAAGTCATTTAGATACTTTTCGCCATCCTCAGAAGATAGACCAGTGAACTTCCTCAACTGATAATGTTTATACTCAACTGCCATTGTGTCGGACATCTTCATAAGACTATGATGAATAGTTGTTTCTCAGAATTGTTGTATAGGACGCATGCGGTACAGGGTGAGCTGTGGGTTGTGGAGACCATGGGATGTTACATCGCTGTTACAGAAATTCCAAGGAAATTAAATTCACAGGTGCATTTTGCCGCGGAGGAATGTAACCAATCTAGGACCCAAGTATTAGTTAAGCTCTTGAAACTGGTCAGTTTTATCACGAATCCACGTGGCTGTTGATTTAGTGACACGCCGAAACGACAAGGACAGTCAAGGTCACGATACAATGACGTGGTGTTTCACATTTGGAACGACTTTTCTGACTGTAAGATTTACCTTTGCATCTCCACCATGTAGGATTTTCGCGCTACAAACGTTAGCAACCTTCAGAGACATCGGGCCCTGCCCCACACCCGTGTTTTCACAAACAAAAACGAAGCGCTGGTCCAACGGCCATGTTTTTATTTTTTTTTCGTCCCCACGTTCCACGTCATACGCACACAGTCGTAACACTTTTCGACATCACCCACACAACTAATATAAACATTGGAGTCATTTCGTGTATATATAACACAAAACTAGGTCGTCAAAACTAGGTCCGGGAATCTGATTGGCTAACACTTTTGTGAACAAAACACGCTCCAGTTTTTTCACCCACGTGAAACTGTAGTTTGCATTATTAACCAATCAGAATCCCGGAGGTCGTAAAGCCTGTCGCTGACGATCTAGTTTTGTATACTTCCGCCACAGCAACTCGGTCTCTGGCGATTTAATAAAAAACAACAAGTGCATCCCATCGAAAGGCCTGTGTACATGCCACCCCCACACACCGGAAGTAAGCACAGAATATTCTGATACTCGTGAGACTTTTAAAACACGATATATTCAATGACGAGTGCGTAATTGTCCTGTTTTCGACCATGATTTGGTGATGCAACTTTACAGGCTACATAGTATGGGGCTGGGACTTAGTTTATCGATTTTTCGGACCCGCGGTGGGCGCCTGTGGTTTTGACTTGTGGTTGATGACATCCACTCTCCACTGCAAGGACAGTCAGTCATGGGATTGCCTCTTGCCAGACGAGTTAAGATTCAGTCATCCCTGTCGTTTGGTCTTCCTTGTAGGTCTTGGAGGAACCTTTATGTTACAGGTGGGCACGTGCTCACAATTCGACCAAGAAGCAGCTGGTTGTTGTTACAACATGGGTGTTGCAACAGTATATCATTTTGTCATCCATGCCAGTAACTTGGTATCGTGTAAGTAATGAAAGTCTTTAGTTTGCCGTGTCATAAAAGGTTTATTTTTAGCACTGTCGACTTTTAAATCAGTTGAGAAAACTGAAGCACATATTGTGCATGTGTATACACATATATAGGACAGATTGCTTGTTTGGACCAAAAGTGTATAAAAAACACCGTGGATTCAATTTTGCTCAATTAATCGTCATGCTCATATCAAGAGTTCTCAGATGTTCCCTGGTTCCCCGGAACTGGTGAACACCACAGGACGTTTCGTTGACCATGCTGTCTGACCGAAACGTGCAGGTCTCATTACTGTTGTATTTTTAGACATCTGTAACGTGCCAGGCGAATTTCTCCGTGTAACGGACGGTATCAAGGCAATAGTGCTTGGTAAATAGAGTCGAAATGCTCATGCAATGACAGTCTTTGTTTTAAGAGGCATCACGGTGACTGAATTGTCACGTCAGTATGACTGGATGAATGTTTGAATGTTTGATCTTTTGTTGAACGGTTGAATGAATTCGCTGAATGGCTGAATGAGAGTTAGAGTGAACGATTGTTTTACTGGTTGAATGGCTGGGTGAGCGTTTGATTTTTTAATATGGGATGAATGTGTGTTCGTATGAGTGAGCTGAAACAGTATTTGAGTGATTGAAAGTGTGTTCGAGTAGTCTTGTGGATGATTTTTGTCGACCGTTTGAGTGATTGGCTGGGTAGTTGGTTCAGCGATTCGTTGAGTGATTAGTTGAGTAGCTCTAGTTGAGTGACGAAATGTCGTTGAAGTGGTAGGTTTGGTACACACGTCCTGATTTTCATTTTCAGCTGTGACGACCGGGTTTGGGATGGGTGATTCCGTAAGCTATTGAAAGGAATATGACATTATTTGAAGAGTACAGTTTGCTGAATAGTCGTATGAAGGCCCAAGTGTGTCGCTCGAGATGTCCCAGCTATGTGTTGGTGTAAACAGTCAGGACTGGACAAGACATTCCAGCGATTGATATCACTGATACAGGTCTACGTAACTCCGATACGATGATACAGCGATTGATATCACTGATACAGGTCTACGTAACTCCGATACGATGATCCAGCGATTGATATCACTGATACAGGTCTACGTAACTCCGATACGATGATCCAGCGATTGATATCACTGATACAGGTCTACGTAACTCCGATACGATGATACAGCGATTGATATCACTGATACAGGTCTACGTAACTCCGATACGATGATCCAGCGATTGATATCACTGATATAGGTCTACGTAACTCCGATACGATGATCCAGCGATTGATATCACTGATATAGGTCTACGTAACTCCGATACGATGATCCAGCGATTGATATCACTGATACAGGTCTGCGTAACTCCGATACGATGATGCAGGAATAGGACCAAGACAGCGAGTCTGACCATCTGATCCCGCTGCCCCTTACAGGATTATTGACGACCAGTTCTGATCTTCAAGAGTCATACGCTTATAGACTTCAGTATGGACATTATGTGAGAGGCTCACAACATCAGTGGTCAAGCATGACCTGCTTGACTGTGATGCTTTTTCCATCATAAGGGATAAATATTGAAGGATCTTTTTCATAATGTTGATTGTAATTTTATTTTTGATTGTATATACATGTAGATGTTTTTTCTTTATGTTTGAAAGTTTACATTAGTACCTGGGATTGTTCGTGGCTGTATGCTGTCTGCTTGACTGTGTTGCTTTTTCCATCATAAGGGATAAACATTGAAGGATTTTTTTCATAGTGTTGATTATAATTTTATTGTTGATTGTAAATAGATGCCACTTTCATGTTTGGAAGTTTAAATTAGTACCTGGGATTGTTCACAAAATTATTGTTCCCCCCGAGAGAAACAAAACCGTGTAAAATCAGTTTAATCTCTCCACTCTTTTCAGTCGTAAAATATGTGTCATTTTAATGTATTGCTAGATTTGTCTAATTTCTAACAGATGAAAGGTGGGTGTAGATCCAGCTATGTTCCATGCAGGAAGCAAATATGTTTTAAGTCCCCATGGTCTTTAGTATGGTGATCTATCTTCAGTTGTTGACAGTACATGTTTTTATGCTGTATTGTCATATATAGTTAAAATAATTTGGACTTAATTGCCAATTTTAAATTTTAATCTGTATAATTTGACTTTATTTAATTATATGATTATATCTTTAATTTTAGTCACGATATTGCCGATGTGACCTAAAAGCTTGACAAAGTCGAATATCGTGGGAACTTCACATTAACAAATATATCTTTCATGAGTTTTTATGTACGAAAAAAAAAAGACGAGGTTGGTTAGTCCTACAAAATTACACTGAACTACGAAGCTATTAAGACACTCCTCCAAAGCTATGAAATAGGATCTGCGACTATTAATAAGTCTAACAGGTCTAAACAGCTATCAGCGAACAGCTGAAACTATATCTCTCTTCGTCATGAACTGTGATGATCTCGCCGGGGTAAATATAATACTTGCATCGTTATCACGTGACCTTCACCCAAGTCACGAAACGCCCCCTAATCGGTACGATGTGGCTTTCTGAGGATATGCGTGAAATGTGACGAATAGCGCCGTGACGTTATTACTAACACATCAGGTAGGTTATTTTGGTAAAATATATTTTTTTAGCTTTTACACTCGCCCCTTGTTGCAGGACGCGCCCGGGCAGTCTTATTTGATTGAGTAATGATATACTGAATTCTAAATTCCCTTGACCAATGACAGTGCTGCAAATATTGCAATATACGCACATTTGATTCACTATGATATGAGGATATATTCCTCTTAAATTTAAGTGATTACACAGGTAGACATAAATGTTTATATCATCAACTGTAATTGTAAGTGTTATTTTCATATTCAAAGGAGTTGAAAGGATCGGCAAGGAAATGCTTAGATAAAGTCTGATATATTGAAATTGATCCTTTAAAAGTATGTATTATCGTGTGTGAAACATTTGCATGAAGAATATATTACTGTGTTATACATTGTCCGACACTGCTCCGATTGCTGTGACAACGCATGTGTTTCAGCTTGTCTATAGCTTGTTCATTGCCTATTTGTTAATGTCCCAGGTCGAAGTTCGAGGTATTGTCTCCCTCGCATATCATGTGCTGTTACATAGCGTTACGACTATCATAATGTACCGTTAGGTAAACGCGAAATAAGCGAGGCGCTCAAATATTCTGTGGTTAAACTGTTCGCTCGTTAGCTGCAGGCCCAGGTTCGATTCTCCAAATGTAATGTGTGAAGCTCATTTCATGTGTCAAGGGAGGATAGGTTAAATGGATGTACAATTTCTTTACTGCAATATGGCCTAAGACCGTTATCAGTGAAGTGTCTTCCTCCATGATATTTCCGTTAAAGGTTAAACATTGTACCTTTAGTTTCGAAGTTGGGTACGCCGTGACCTGATACTGAAGTTGATAATTGCTGTTACACAAGGTATAGAACCAGACATGCTGACCTTACAGGCCTGACTGAGTGAGTGAGTGAGTATCCCCGCTTTTGACAACCTGCAAGACAACACGCTGTGGCGGAACACCATACATAAACGCAAGATACCCATATTGGGAATAGAACCCTGGTCTTCTTTTACCACTGCGCCATCTCTGTACGACAAACTGTTTAAGGAGTGTACACCCATCGATCAGACTAATATTAATCCGATACCACCTGTAATATGACGATATGTGATATCCTGGCACCTATCTTATCAGGGTGTGTAAATGACGTATATGGTTAGGACGTCTTGCTGTGATCACGTCTGTGTAAGCAATTTTAATAACACTGATTGTGTTTGTTATTTCAGAATACAAATTCACAAGCTGAGTCGGATTAAACATGGATCCGAATTTTTCGAGAAAGAATGGTGAGTATGAGTGGAACCCCGTTAACCCCAGTAACAGTAAAAACATACCTCAGGTGGGAGCGAGTTAACCCCAGTAACTGTGAAAACATACCTAAGGCGGGAGCGAGTTAACCCCAGTAACTGTGAAAACATACCTCAGGTGGGAGCGAGTTAACCCCAGTAACTGTGAAAACATACCTCAGGTGGGAGCGAGTTAACCCCAGTAACTGTGAAAACATACCTAAGGTGGGAGCGAGTTAACACAAGTAACAGTGAAAACATGCCAAAGGTGGGAGCGAGTTAACACAAGTAACAGTGAAAACATACCTCAGGTGGGAGCGAGTTAACCCCAGTAACTGTGAAAACATACCTCAGGTGGGAGCGAGTTAACCCCAGTAACTGTGATAACATACCTCAGGTGGGAGCGAGTTAACCCCAGTAACTGTGAAAACATACCTCAGGTGGGAGCGAGTTAACCCCAGTAACTGTGAAAACATACCTAAGGTGGGAGCGAGTTAACACAAGTAACAGTGAAAACATGCCAAAGGTGGGAGCGAGTTAACACAAGTAACAGTGAAAACATACCTCAGGTGGGAGCGAGTTAACCCCAGTAACTGTGAAAACATACCTCAGGTGGGAGCGAGTTAACCCCAGTAACTGTGATAACATACCTCAGGTGGGAGCGAGTTAACCCCAGTAACTGTGAAAACATACCTAAGGTGGGAGCGAGTTAACACAAGTAACAGTGAAAACATGCCAAAGGTGGGAGCGAGTTAACACAAGTAACAGTGAAAACATACCTCAGGTGGGAGCGAGTTAACCCCAGTAACTGTGAAAACATACCTCAGGTGGGAGCGAGTTAACCCCAGTAACTGTGAAAACATACCTCAGGTGGGAGCGAGTTAACCCCAGTAACTGTGAAAACATACCTCAGGTGGGAGCGAGTTAACCCCAGTAACTGTGAAAACACACCTAAGGTGGGAGCGAGTTAACACAAGTAACAGTGAAAACATGCCAAAGGTGGGAGCGAGTTAACACAAGTAACAGTGAAAACATACCTCAGGTGGGAGCGAGTTAACCCCAGTAACAGTGAAAACATACCTCAGGTGGGAGCGAGTTAACCCCAGTAACTGTGATAACATACCTCAGGTGGGAGCGAGTTAACCCCAGTAACTGTGAAAACATACCTAAGGTGGGAGCGAGTTAACACAAGTAACAGTGAAAACATGCCAAAGGTGGGAGCGAGTTAAGACAAGTAACAGTGAAAACATACCTCAGGTGGGAGCGAGTTAACCCCAGTAACTGTGAAAACATACCTCAGGTGGGAGCGAGTTAACACAAGTAACAGTGAAAACATACCTCAGGTGGGAGCGAGTTAACACAAGTAACAGTGAAAACATACCTCAGGTGGGAGCGAGTTAACCCCAGTAACAGTAAAAACATACCTAAGGTGGGAGCGAGTTAACCCCAGTAACTGTGAAAACATACCTAAGGTGGGAGCGAGTTAACCCCAGTAACAGTGAAAACATACCTCAGGTGGGAGCGAGTTAACCCCAGTAACTGTGAAAACATGCCAAAGGTGGGAGCGAGTTAACACAAGTAACAGTGAAAACATACCTCAGGTGGGAGCGAGTTAACCCCAGTAACTGTGAAAACATACCTAAGGTGGGAGCGAGTTAACCCCAGTAACAGTGAAAACATGCCAAAGGTGGGAGCGAGTTAACACAAGTAACAGTGAAAACATACCTCAGGTGGGAGCGAGTTAACACAAGTAACAGTAAAAACATACCCCAGGTGGGAGCGAGTTAACCCTATTAACAGTGAAAACATACCTCAGGTGGGAGCGAGTTAACACAAGTAACAGTGAAAACATGCTTAAGGTGGAGCCGGTTAACCCCACTAACAGTGAAACCATACCTAAGGTGGAACCCGTTAACCCCAGTAACAGTGAAAACATACCTCAGGTGGGAGTGAGTTAACCCCATTAACAGTGAAAACATACCTCAAGTAGGATGGAATTAACGCCAGTAACAGTGAAAGCATACCTCAAGTAGGACGGAGTTAACGCGAGTAACAGTGAAAACATACATAAAGTGGAACCCGTTAACCCTAGCAACAGTGAAAACATGCTTAAGGTTGAACGAGTTAACCCCAGTAACATTGAAAACACACCTAAGGTGGAACCCGTTAACCCCAGTAACAGTGAAAACATACTTAAGGTGGGAGCGAGTTAACCCCATTAACAGTGAAAACATACCTAAGGTGGGAGCGAGTTAACCCCATTAACAGTGAAAACATACCTCAAGTAGGAGGGAGTTAACACCAGTAACAGAGAAAACATACCTAAGGTGGAACCCGTTAACCCCAGTAACAGTGAAAACATGCTTACGGTAGAGCCAGTTAACCCTACTAACAGAGCAAACATACCTAAGGTGGAACCATACCAGAGGTGAAATCTGTTAACCCCATTAACAGTGAAAACGTGCTTAAGGTGGAACCCGTTAACCCCATTAACAGTGAAAACACACCTAAGGTGGAACCCGTTAATCCGAGTAACTTTCCCTTCGTAAAACAGCCCAGATTAGTAAACCTTGATACAAAGTCAGCGGCACTAGCCAGTTCCTTCTGTTGTTTTATCAACTGAAGATCAAGGCGAACATCTAATTTTGAAATTAGTCTTACATTCATTATAAACGATAACTAACTTGAACACTGAAACTATTAAGGATGTATAGGTATCATGGAGTCTCACTATCAATATAAAAAGAAAGCAGTAGAAGGGGTGGTCTCAAAAGCGAAACCAGGATGGGTGGTTGGGGTCGGACTAAAATATGATAATCCTTAAAATAGGGGAATTTAACAGGAAAAATAAACGGCACGTCATAGCAACTTGCAAAAGATAGCCAGTTCTGTTGATCTTCGGGTGGTCATTCCACCAATATATTTTGAGACATTTACTACGATGGCTGATTTAAGCTTTTCTATGGGTATCGTTCCGTTTTATATATCTCAACATAAGCTGTATGAAAAAAGACACGTCAGATGGTAATCAATAGATGAGACATTTTTAACACACATGAAAAATCACAAAATATCTTTGAGATGACACCCTGTTCCTGAAGGGAGCACATGCATTTCATGCCAGGTGAGTCAAAGATCCGTCGTCATACCTGGCAGAGTGGCCAACCAGACCTGACCTGGATGCACGACTCACCACCCTGACTGCTACAATATACCTTGACCTGGGTGCACGACTCATTCTGTCTGCCACAATACACCCTGATCTGGTCGCATGACTCATGCTGTATGTTGAAAACATTTAACCATAAATTACTTTGCTCATTTTGAAAATCACAATGTTTCCGTTCTCATGTTCAAACACTTTCATTTGTTCAGTAAATGGTAAATTAAAGTCCTGAGTTACTACTTGGTATTCAATAATCCAATAAACGTAATGGTCGACTGACGAGATGGAGCGATGAGGCTCCCATTATTATAACGCATGTAAGCTTTTTTCAGCTGGCGTTACTCAAAGCTCATGATGTCAATCACTGCTTTGTCTGGCTGAGTTTGACGATACCCTTTAAAATATTGGAAGACAGGAATGTTGCTAAAAAGATCCCCACCCCAGCACAATATATACTTAAAGAATAGCAACGAAACAATAAAAAAAGAACCAAAAACAACAAAACAAAACCAAACATTAAAAAACAACAAAAAACCCCAAAACAAACAAACAAAAAAAAACAGCCCCAAAAAACAACATAAAACCCCAAACCAAAACAAAAACACTACGAAAGGACGAAACATGCCATACTTTGTCAGTGCTCCTTTTCTGAAGTTCACATATATGTCACAGTTTTCATGTACCACGACAACCCGGGCGAGGGGCCGCTGTTGGTGGCAGCCGTGAAGTATATTGAGAAGAGCTGCAGCATCAACTTGAGCCACATTAAAGTCCGTGAAGTCCAGTACGCCAAACCACTTTTGGTGCTTTTCTGCCCAATAGTCAGTAAGACTGACGTCGATGTCAACGCTCTTCTCGACAGCTCTAGAGGTATTGCCCTATTATACTTCAATAATATCGACATTTAAGGTTGACGTTAAAGTTGGGTCGAACAACATTATTCCTGCTCTGCTTCCCACAAGACGTATACAGAAATGCTGAAATCACTGGTTTGGGTAATGAATCCTAACATAAACTGGAAATACTGATAGACGTTGAAAACGTTTCACATAAATGCAGTTTTAGTATTTGCTTTACAAAAAGAAAAAAAACAACAACAACAAAGGATACCCCCCCCCCCCCCCCCCCCAGAAACAACAGCAACTATCGTAGTCATGTCATTATAAAGATTTCCTAATTCACTTACATGTGTACATTCCTTTTGACAGACGGCCAAGATGTGCTTTTAGTGATGGTAAAACGAGCTGTGGAGCATTCAAAAAATAGAGACAGTTTGGATCATCTGAAGGATCCAATCTCAACCTCCACAAGAAACAGAGTCGGGGCTGCATGTACCATATTCTTTTCTGGAAGAGAGAAATTCAAAGGATATAAAAACGAAAATGGACTAGCTGTGAACGAAGTAAAGCGGGTAGTAAATCTTTGTCTAGAACGTAAACCCTGGGCAACATATTTCCCAGTTGGCCAGAATGGAGATCGAGTTGACGGAGCGTCCTCTGTAGCAGCTCACCAAAGTCCACAAAACGAACCTCGTCCCATACAGTTTGTTCAGTCAACTCAGCCGGAACAACCCAAGCCAATTCAAGTTTTTCAACCAACCCAACAGGATCAGCATGTACGGCCTACACCATATGTTCAACCTACCCAGCCGACTATTCCACAGATTGTCCTCACTCCACCAAGTCACCCTGCTCCAGCGGTAGATCCTTTTCAACCTAGTCAACCTACAAAAGTAGTTGATCCGTTTCACACCGCAGGGACTCAGCCAACCCTGGCAAATGATCCATTTCAGACACCACGAGGTCAACCCACCCATTCAGTTGATCCCTTTCAGGCAGCAGGAACTCAACCGACAGGTTCAGCAGATCCGTTTCAGGGAGCTGGAAGTCAGCCAACAGGTTCAGTAAATCCGTTTCAGGGAGCCGGAAGTCAACCGACAGGTTCAGTAGATCCGTTTCAGGGAGATGGAAGTCAACCAACAGGTTCAGTAAATCCGTTTCAGTCAGCAGGAGCAGCTGACAAGTTTGATGACTTCTTCGACCCCAGAGGGGATTCATCGCCCAAAGCTTCGGGAGACCCATTTGCAGATGCTTTCAGTGCACCAACTCCGGAAGAGCCTACCAACTTAAATTTTCCTCAACCAAAACCTGCCCTAAAGGACGTTCGTAGCCCAGGTAATCCTTTGCTATTTGAATTAGTGGTATAATTATATAAAGTACAACCTTGTTAGAATGAAATATCTCTTTGTCTGTCGTGCTAAATGGTTTCAGTAGCAAACGTTTACTTTTAGTTCGTTTTATACTCTCCTAAGCGAGGGGCCGGCCATGGAGAAGAATTTTGTTCAAGAATGATTTCGACAGCATACATGAAGCATATCCTACCCTATTATTTTACGTTCAAGCACATATGAATACCTGCCCTTTGCTCTTTCACAAAACATTTAAGACTGAACGAATATGGTTTAATGAAGACTCTGTGCAGCCAGGCCCTGATTGACCATGAACCTTTACAGATTTGTACCACTGACACAAGCAGAACGTGTCTGTAACTAATGTATCCCTGTCGTATAACAAATATTTTCATCTGATGTAATGTGATATCATTTCAGTGTTCTACTTCTTTGACGACACCAGTCCATTGGTACATGACACTGTACATTTCATAGAAGAACATGGCAAATTCCAGCTAAAGGCTTGTCGCCGCCAATCAGCTGCTGTGGTGTCGCCTTTGGTGGTGTTTAGTCCGTGCTACACGATGCCAGATGCAGACGCCAAGTCCGTCCTCGGACATAGCAGAGGTAAGGTCCATCTCCAACACCTTGTAGGGGCTGATAGAATTTGGAGCCAGAATGGTCTCTTTAAATTACTTGTCACTCGGTTATACCCTGCAAACTGTGCCTTGGAGCCCCGACGGTGATCGGG
This sequence comes from Haliotis asinina, assembly GCF_037392515.1. Lineage (NCBI taxonomy): Eukaryota > Metazoa > Mollusca > Gastropoda > Lepetellida > Haliotidae > Haliotis > Haliotis asinina. Next base: position 41,965,199 of record NC_090293.1, read on the forward strand.
TCAATGTCCTGTCTGTTTACGACTGGGTTGCCCAGTCCAGACCGGATATTTGCTGGTCCGATATAGAATGAACAATGCCGTGACTGGGGTTTCACTCTCCGTGACAGGGGTGTTCTCTTTCATCACACAGCTGTACCTTGCAAGACACGGCAATTTTACGGATTTCACTATCTTATGATAACCACAAACGGATCTATGACATACGGATATATATATAATTTGTTTATGAGAGTAAAAACACATCAAGCACGCCAGATAGCAATTTCCAGTATATACCAGTTACCGGTTGTAAACAGTCCTTCGTGCACCGTAGTCTATTCGAGGCTTATATCTACTAACCAAGATAAGATTTGGTTTACGTGCGTCCAGTGATACAAAATACTATTTTTATTCCCAACGACCAGTGTCATGGTCTGGTGTAAATGGCTGCATAATCTCTTTGTGACTGGTTACAAAGTATACCAAACATCTATTTGTCTTTACTACAGATGGGAAGGACGTATTCTTGGTCATCGTGGAACCTGTGTACAGTCACAAACCTAAAAAGCAGGCATCTCTATCCGAGTCAGTACAGGCAAAGATAGGCTCGTATGGGGTGCTCTCGTATTCTCTCGATACCAAAACATATGATAAAACTCAATCAAACATTGAACTGGTTACCAAGCTACGTGGATTCGTTCAACAAATACAGTCTCTAGCTGAAGACGATGAAGACGACAACGACGACGACGATGATGATGAAGTAGAACCTCCTTCAAATACTCTTGTGCTTGAAGGATTTCATGAACTCGGCTTTGATGAATCGGACGCCTGATCCAGACAGACACTCCCACAACTGGATCCAGTTCTAGCGATGCACATCGTCATACAAACAATCTCTATGAGAGACACTCGTAACATTTCCAGAATTAGTTCTCTCAATGATGTCGAACTAACTCGACAATATTACATGTTGCAATAATAGATGAAAATAGTTCATCGCTTACTGAATCGAACAGTATTGATGGTATTCGGCTCAGTTCTGTTGGCGATTCAGTTCTTATCTTATTTTTGTGGACAGGGTAGATTTAGCACAAAATGTTTTATAGGAAATGCTTGAGGCAGGTGGTGATATTGAGCCCCACACAACATCGTAAATCGGACACGTCTTATCATGACATAGTCTTATCAGTGTGACGTTTCAAGTCTTTGAAGGGCATTTAGAAGTGAAATGCATAAGAATGAAGATTTTATGGATATCAACTTCTTTATATGAGAACACAACGTTTCGGAATTAATGCTTACTCCTTCATCAGGTGTGACTCCTTCATCAGTGTGACGTTGTAACAAATGTCCAGTCAACAATAAGCATTTCCACAAAAAGGAACTGGGGAACGTATTCTGATGATCAATTGTTACATGCTAAAAAGGAATATGACATATTCTTCTTACATGCACATTCACACGATCCTCCATTACTCGGTCCTGACGCTGAAGCGACTGGTTCGCTTCAGCCGCACGCTGAACTCCACCAACATGGATCTAGAAGCAATTACAGCTTCATCACCCTATCATTGTAACCGTATTACATCTTTATTAAGCAATGACAAATTTCTCTTCGCACCATAGCATCGTCATGCATGTCACTGTCACCATGTTCTGAGGAACTTTCTCCCGCCATTATGGGTAATTTGACTGGACGCTCTCTGAAAACAGTGAGTAATCAACAGTGAACATTCACTGGCAGTAGTATAGGTTGTTTGTCCACTCGACCGCTGTATTAAAGGAACATTAGCAGAGTTCACGAATAGCGCCTGACCCTCTAACAAATCTGGCAGATTCGCCAGTGGTCAGATAGAAATCACCAACCCGCCAGCCCCAGTGTCTGACTGAATATTTCACAATTTCTTTGTGTGAAGTTGTTATTTGCGGCATGTGACACTTGTTTGCTGGTCAGAAATCTTATGTTTGTTATCATATAATGTTAATAATTTCACTGTCAGTTATAAGAAAAGTTAAATCTGAAACTTACAGGACCCAATGTCCTGTTACTTTGAAACACCATCGTGAACACTGCATTAGTTTTGAACTGGTTTTGTCTAGTGTATCATGATCTTGACCACTCGATCGTAGTACTGAGGCAACTTTAGTTTTGAACACGAGTGTGCCTCTATAATATGTTTCACTGAATGTCTACAAGATTTGTTCAATGTTTTCCGTATGAAGACGTATTAAGAAAAAGTTCAGCTATGTGACGAAGGCGTCCAAATAACGTCGGGACCAGACCAACTAATGACTGATGTTGTGACAGATACCCACAATCCCACGTGTGAAGAATCTATGTCCACTGTTATTTACTCACCCTATTGTTAATGAATTGAATGAATGGATGTATACAAGTTCACTGTTGCAATGGCAATATCGAATCCAACTGCGATAAAATGTGTTAGCAAAGTCTTTATTCTTATGTATTTATTTTCAACAAAAACATATTGAGAATCCTATCAATAAACTTATACTTTTTGATTTCGGAAAATCTGCATTTGATTTTCATTGTGTAGGCATAGGCCTGGTTAGACATGTTATCCACCACACAGTAAGTGTAGTGATATCAAAATTATACTTTACATGTTATGCATCACACAGTACATGTAGTGATATCATATGCTTTGCATGTTATGCATCACATAGTAAGTGTAGTGATATATACTTTACATGTTATGCATCACACAGTACATGTAGTGATATCATATGCTTTGCATGTTATGCATCACACAGTACATGTAGTGATATCACATACTTTACATGTTATGCATCACACAGTACATGTAGTGATATCACATACTTTACATGTTATGCATCACACAGTAAGTGTTGTGATATCATATACTTTACATGTTATGCATCACTCAGTAAGTGTAGTGATATCACATAGTTTACATGTTATGCATCACACAGTAAGTGTAGTGATATCACATAGTTTACATGTTATGCATCACTCAGTAAGTAGTGATATCACATAGTTTACATGTTATGCATCACACAGTACATGTAGTGATATCACATAGTTTACATGTTATGCATCACACAGTAAGTGTAGTGATATCACATAGTTTACATGTTATGCATCACACAGTACATGTAGTGATATCACAGTTTACATGTTATGCATCACACAGTAAGTGTAGTGATATCATATAATTTGCATGTTATGCATCACACAGTAAATGTAGTGATATCTCATCGTTCCCCCTCTTTAACCTGTCACCAGATCTTGAAGAGACATTCATGTTCTATTCAAACTGGTTCAGCTATTCATTCAAACTATTCATTTACAATAACATTTTCATTTCACGAGCATTCACATCATCTTTAAATACAATCTGTTCATTACTTGCATGACTCTCTATAGACAATATATACTTGTTACATGCACTTTGACTAAACCATACACAGGGACTCCTTCCATGAAGCATTCCTTTCTAAGGTTAACCTTATAACTCCCGTTCTTATAACTCCAGTAAGGTTATCATGCCATCATCTTAGTGCTTGTGAAAGAAGGCCCTGTTATTGATATCTGTCAGTTCATTATATGCATGCTCACTGTCAACTTACTTTACTTACTTTATAGCAGAGATACAGACATTATTCTCTTGGCTGTATAATGGGACTTTCCATATAGACACATTCTTCAAGTTTATATATGTAAAGGTCAGTTGCTATGATTTTCCATAGGTCAGAATGAATGATTTAAGTAACATGCTGAGGTAGGAAAAATCATACATTTGACATCTTACAGTCCCTCACCATTCTTTCCTTTCGATAAGTTTATCCTGACTGCATCTGTCTAACCTCTTGAACAGGAAAACAAAAAGAGGTTCAGAAAAAAAACCATAATTTGTCAAGCCATATCTCACTGAAAGCAGTCATATCTTTGATTTCAGTCACAACAAACAGCTTGCAACCAACATACATGCTATTGGGCAAAAGCTGATTTGCCAATACATTGGATACAGCTCTTTCAAATTCAGTGTGTCTGTCAGCATACTGCTTGCTATGGCTAAGTGTTCACTGACCAGTGTCAGGGAGGAGAAGCTATGTTGCATAAAATTCCTCTTCTCTCCTGGAACCAAAGTCATCTGCATTGAACTAGCAATGATATGTCATTGATGAAAACAATGAGTTCAGATTGTCAGACATATGTATGACATATCAGCTCACACCGGTATATTGATCCAATACGTTTCTGTAAGTTGCCCTTATAAACATCAATAAATAGGCAAATGATGCACTGTCATAAGCATCATGCATCTACACATGAAATACACGATCAACACATTACTTTGCCGGAGTCCTAGTGAGGTAAACTCCTGTCATGATGACGTATGGTTAATGTGCTGCAAAATACTCATGATTTGCTCAATGATTATATCACAGTGTGGACGATGTACAATGTGGCCTCCCCTTTCAAAAAACAGGACACGTACCAGCCAGTCATCAATGAAACCTACAAACAGAAGGTTTAGAATTGGACACAAAAACATATAATTGACAATCTGTTTGGATCCAAACTTTGTACGTTTCATCATTATCCACAGTTTTAGAAATCAGTATAAATACACTGAATTTTGGTAGTTTACAACATGATTAACCTCAGTACAATTGTGGATATCAATCATAGGACGATGCATAATTGTTTCGGAACTTGTTGTCATGAGAGCTTAAGGCCATGTGGCTTAACTGAGTCTTAAAACATTTACCAGTTTGGTGCAAAATACACATAGAGGTATCATGCTCACAAACCAAGAAGCAAAATCAGGGAAAACATAAGATCAACACTGCTACCGAAATCATATAGTGTCCTTAAGGGAAACAGCTATGCACACCAATTGCAACTTACAGAATCTCAAGATATACCACCAGTACCAATGATCAACTCTACTGGTAAACATGAGTAGTGAGTGAGTGAGTTTAGTTTTACGTCGCACTTAGCAATATTCCAGCTATATGGCGACGGTCTGTAAATAATCGAATCTGGACCAGACAATCCAGTGATCAACAACATGAGCATCGATCTGCGCAATGGGGAACCGATGACATGTGTCAACCAAGTCAGCTAGTCTGACCACCCGATCCCGTTAGTCGCCTCTTACGACAAGCATAGTCACCTTTTATGGCAAACATGGGTTGCTGAAGGACTATTCTATCCCGGGACCTTCACGGGTCTAAACATGAGTAAGTTCATAGAACGCATTTATGAGAAGAAGGCAGTGCACAGCAATGACCAAACCCATTTGGTTTGTGAAAGGTAGAGCAGTTGTAGGCTAGTGCAAGTGCAGTGCATGATGATAAAATTGATTACATGCGTAGCTGCACATGCCTTGCTCATAAGAGCCTCATGTGGTTGGTGTAGCAAGTCGGTAGTTCACTACACCTGATTGTGGACAACCTGGGGCCCCTTTGCTTACAATTGGAAGCGCCAGTGGGCGGCACTCATACATGCTAATACGGTCAACCATCAGGTCGGTGCTCAACTTATCCTTGTTTGCCAGTATAAATAGTAAATACACTTTCTGTATGATGAAAATGAATAAGACGTCTACCTTGGAAAGGATCCTTGGATGGTACACTGTTGTCATCATAATGTACTATGTTCTGCTGAGGGATGAGGAGATGCTTGGTGATGACCTCAAGTGGAATCTCCAACTCTACAATCTTGTCTTTGATTGTGTGGGCAATAAACAATGGTATCTTCTTCCTCCTTATCTCTTCGACATGGTTGGGTATCTACAATGTTATTCTTTGTCGTAAGTGTTATGTGTACAGTATGATTCAGTCAGGTAATAGTGAGTGAATTTGGATTTAGCAATATTCCAGGCATTTCACAGAGGGGCACCAGAAATGGGCCTCACACATTGTACTCATGAGGGGAATTGAAATCAGGCCTTTGGAGTGATGAGACCCCTGTCCGGTAATACTTAAAATGCCCACCTACTACATTTTACAAATTCACTAAAAAACAAAACTAAGCTATTTTGATGAATTTTCAAAGAGCTAAAATTGTAACAACAGCTACGATTTTAAGTCAAATAAGTCAAGACATACGTTAGTCTCAATTTGTTTTTAGTTGTAAAATTTTCAGTTACTGGGAGATGAAATTTAACTTAAAATTGTTATCACAATATACTGGATGGACACATTTCACAGCCAGTTTGTGAAAAACATTAAAGGGTCACAAGGATGACTACATTTCACAGTTAATTCCATGATGAAACTGTATTTCATCTTTGTTGTTCAGAGTGTGAATATGTCCTTACAACATCAAATCGCATATAGCTAGTGCAGCAGAGATTGCAAATGAGTAAAAATGTTCTTGGACATCATACAGGTACCAACAGAAAAACAATAACAAAAAAACAATAACGAAAGGAATAGCTCTATATCAGTGCGTAAGGAAGAAACCCTGAGTGACATGCTATTAGCTCTTGCTGTAATGGTTGAAACATCCCCTGTTAGAATATACTTATCTTCATCTCATCTCTATCAGACTTTACTCCTCCCACAATTTATTCCTCCCAGTCTCATCTCTACCAGACTTTACTCCTCCCAGTCTCATCTCTACCAGACTATACTCCTCCCAGTCTCATCTCTACCAGACTTTACCCCTCCAAGTCTCATCTCTACCAGAATTTACTCCTCTCAGTCTCAGCCCTAACAAACTTTTCTCCTCCCACAATTTACTCCTCCCAGTCTCATCTCTACCAGACTTTACCCCACCCAGTCTCATCTCTACCAGAATTTACTCCTCTCAGTCTCAGCCCTAACAAACTTTACTCTTCCCACAATTTACTCCTCCCAGTCTCATCTCTACCAGACTTTACTCCTCCCAGTCTCATCTCTACCAGACTTTACCCCTCCCAGTCTCATCTCTACCAAAATTTACTCCTCTCAGTCTCATCTCTACCAGACTTTACTCCTCCCACAATTTACTCCTCCCAGTCTCATCTCTACCAGACTTTACTCCTCCCAGTCTCATCTCTACCAGACTTTACCCCTCCCAGTCTCATCTCTACCACTTTACTCCTCCCAGTCTCAGCTCTACCAAAATATAGATTGAATTGGCATATTTGATGATTTGTTTCGGTAAGTGCATACTGAAAGGTATCAGAATCTGCTAAGTTGTGTTTAACGGTGCATGTGACCTTTAATGGAAATTAAAATATGACAATGAAGACAAGTTGAGGAGAGTAGAGTAAGAGATATGCATTTGACACAAAAGTAAGACATCAGTTCAGCTTGTATTAAATCAGTCTACTCACATTGTGAAACTCTGGCCCTGCCAACAAGTGCTGGGAAGCAGCTACATCTGTTCCTGCTTGAGCTCCGGCAAAACCTGAAATATTAAATACTCCCTGTTAGGAAAATTCTCTTCTGAATCCACAATTTTTCTACCAAAAGAACAATATTAAAGTAATCCTGCTGCTGCCATCAGGATGACATGCATTGCTCCATTTTTGACCCTCCAAATTCTAGAATGCAATTACCATCAGCTATGTGATTATTGGTTAATCAGGAACAACTAGATGAGTAACTCTTAGAGTAAAGCAATACAATCTATACAACATGTATGTGGTAGATACATTGTACTATATCATACTTATACGATATTAAACAAGCTTCCCCTTTCATATCAAGTTTATGTCCCGAGTGAAATAATTTTGGTTTGTCACGAGTTTTAGCGAGTGAAATAATTTTGGTTTGTCACGAGTTTTAGCGAGTGACAAACCAAAATTATTTCACTCGGGACATAAACTTGATATGAAAGGGGAACGAGTTTTGTATCCTATTTATTACTCACATTCTAAAAAGTGAAAATTTCGTTAAAATAAAGCAATGTATTTCCTATATGGCGCCTAATCACAAGAAAATAAACAAATTAAGACAGAATCAAGTCGTAATCAAAATTTAATTCTTTTCAGTTGAGGATTTGTTTTCAAAAGGAATAATGTAATTCATCAAAACACTTGCGAAGTGTAAATATTTTGAACTTGACTACGTGACCTAAATCTTGCCTGAATGTCAGTCGGCCATCACTGTCGGGCTAGTCGTCATGTTCAGAAGTGTTCACAAAGAAGAAGATTATAGGGAGCATTTAATTAGAAGTAGCAAACTCAACAGCAAAGATGAATGTGAATAACAGGGAACTGTATGTCTCAAATAGTTGACCTTATTTTTCTTCATCGGAGGACGAGTTACTGTAAATAATTCGTCAATGCTTTGCGCAGGATACCAGGGACGCCTTCTCATCTTGACTTGGAATTCCCACTTGTCGAGATTCGATGTTTATGTTGAAGACTCCACTGAAAATTGGGTCTGAAAACACAGCCTACAACCTCGAACGAAGACGATTTCAAGTCTATTGTGTTCAGATTCTGGGAAGTTCTTTTGACCCCTACATAAGAAACCACAGGAAGCATGGCAGTGACAACATGTTTGTGCGGGAGGACGTGAATGGATGTGGCTGACAGTGGCAGTGATAGAGATACAAGAGCGCCGCTCGTCTTTTGATGTTTTGTTACTGTGCAGTCCTGACAATGTACACACAGAGGGTATTCAATCCCTTGATAACATTCACAACTCTTCCAACCAATTGTCCGTCAATATTGACGAAATCAATAACTTTTACGGGCAACGCCATATTTGTTTACACTCATGATAGACCTACTAGACGTATTTGTTTACTTATTTTTATAGATTGTTTTATTTTCGTTTTTATTACAGAATCTTGTGTCATTAAAGAATTGAAAATAATGCTAGTGACCACAATAAATGAAATAATTTTTATCTAGTTCCATAGAAGTGTTTTCATTTTACATGTTCTCGTGTGGAAACTTTTGAATGAAAATCATGAATGGAATGAGTGATGACAGTAATGTCAAAGTTCACATATTAGCCAGTCAAATCACTCGAAGGTGTAATGACATATGTGTCATAACACTTTGTTATGAAACACCTTTACGAAGTACCACGTGGGTAATAAAAAGATGTACACAGCAAATTTAAACATTTAAAAAATTACTTTTGCCAACGCAGGACCATTATTTCATTTTTAAGTGTTAACTACTGTTGCTCTTTCTATCAATAGGTCAGGTATTTTGAACCAGACTGGACCCTAAGATTCAAAAGTTTTGTCTCCTATTAGTATAATTCTAGTTTAATTAACGCTTACACGCAGCCAAAAAAGTAAACAAACTTAAAGCACCATTAGAATTTATTCCTGTAATATCTGTTGCTGATCATTAAAAAACAAATAAACAAAATTATAAGCATACAAAAGTGAATCAAAAGTGCAGTATTTTGTACTTGTGTTTACTTCCCTTGAAAGGAAGGATCTGGGATACCAAACCCAATCAGAATTGGTGGGCATGCTATTAAGTGTAACAAAGACTTTGCCAATATGCTTGGTCGGCTCTTGTATATGGCATATATGTCTGATAGGTGTTAAGTTCAAATTTCATGTGGTCAATGATTGTTTAAGTTGAATTTGCATTTTTGATAATTTGTTACTTTTGTAAAACCATGCCGAAAGGTATACGAATCTGAAAAGTAGTGTTTTTCGTTGCATGTAAGCCTTAAAGGGAATTAGGTAGGATTTGCATGTCATCGTGTGGCCTGATTCAATGAATGCTGACGGGATCATTCAAACTTTCCTTTTTTCAGATTTGCACCTCACACCACATTCACCCTTGCACAAGCAAGATGTTTTGTAAAGATTTGGAAGTCAGTTTCTTAAACATGGCTGATGTTGTCTCGCTTATCTGGCTTGACAGGGCTGTAACAGGGGTGTAACATCTGCACCACACACAGGGGGTGCTGAAAGACTAAATGTTCTTATCTTGTAACAGGAGTCTTGGACTTCAGTGCACTAACCCGGCATTATATGTAATCAGCAGTAAGATTGGTGGTTAAACCATCATGCCAAAGATCTATATTCAATTCCCCACATTGGTACAACGTGAGAAGCTCTTCTTCTGGTGTCCATTGCTATGACATTGCTGGAATATTTCTATAAGCAGTGTAAATTGTACTAACTCTCTCATATCATTCACTGAGTATGATACTAGCAAACCATGTTGTACATGATCAGGCAGGTCTTAACAATAAACTTACCTAGGCTTCTGTATAGTCTACTTATCAGAGACAGTGTTACAGGTTGAAGAGTTTGAACACGAAGCAGAGTCGACATGGCCTTCACCGTAAAGTGGGGACGGATTATTCTGTGGCAGGAATAACACAGAGTGTATCAATAAACATGCACAAACTCATATACTTGATTCTGGATGAGCAAGCATAAACATAGCTTTCAGAAAAAGAGTGTGTAGTTAAACTATAACCATAGTCTCATGACTACAACACTGATGGTAACAAGTGACCTAACTATGGTTTGGGAAAATTAAAAAGCTTATTGCTGCTAACAAATGTGATCTTACAGTAATGGCCGTGCATCTTTTTTTGTGGCTTATCCCCCTACCGCCCACTTTTCTACTGCCAAAAAAGTAATAGTTATTTTGGAATTGTGTGAAGCAGGACTATGTGAGCAGTTGGACTGTGTGAGCAGTTGGACTGACTGAGGAGCTGGAATGTGTAAGTAGTTGGATTGATCGAGGAGTTGGACTGTTTGAGGAGTTGGACTGACTGAAGAGTTGGACTGGGAGAGGAGTTGGATTGTGTGAGCTGTTGGACTGATTGAGCAGTTGGACTGTGTGAGCTGTTGGACTGACTGAGGAGCTGGACTGTGTAAGTAGTTGGAGTGATCGAGGAGTTGGACTGTTTGAGGAGTTGGACTGTGTGAGTACTTAAACTGTGAGTAGTTAAACTGTGAAAGCATTTGCACTGTGTGACCTTGAGGAGTTGACTGTGTGAGTAGTTGGACTGTGTGAGGAGTTGAACTGTTTGAGTAGATGGACTGTGTGAGTAGATGGACTGTGTGAGGAGTTGAACTGTTTGAGTAGATGGACTGTGTGAGTAGATGGACTGTGTGAGGAGTTGGACTGTGTGAGGAGTTGAACTGTTTGAGTAGATGGACTGTGTGAGTAGATGGACTGTGTGAGTAGATGGACTGTGTGAGTAGATGGACTGTGTGTGAGTAGATGGACTGTGTGAGTAGAGTAGATGGACTGTGTGAGTAGATGGACTGTGTGAGTAGATGGAATGTGAGTAGTTGGACTGTGTGAGGAGTTGAACTGTTTGAGTAGATGGACTGTTTGAGTAGACGGACTGTATGAGTAAATGGACTGTGTGAGGAGTTGGACTGTGTGAGTAGATGGAATGTGAGTAGTTGGACTGTGTGAGGAGTTGAACTGTTTGAGTAGATGGACTGTGTGAGTAGATGGACTGTGTCAGCAGTTAGACTGATTGAGGAGTTGGACTGTGTAAGTAGTTGGACTGATCGAGGAGTTGGGTTGTGTGCGTAGATGGACTGATTGAGTAGTTGGACTGATCGAGGAGTTCCACTGTGTGAGTAGATGGACTGTGGGAGGAGTTGGACTTTGGGAGCAGTTGGACTGATTGAGGAGTTGGACTGTGTAAGTAGCTGGACTGATCGAGGAGTTGGACTGTGTGAGTTGATGGACTGTGTGAGTAGTTGGACTGTTTGAGGAGTTGGACTGTGTAAGTAGTTGGGCTGATCGAGGAGTTGGACTGTGTGAGAAGTTGGACTGTGTGAGTAGTTGGACTAGTTGGGCTGGGAGAGGAGTTGGACTGTGTGAGTAGTTGGACTGATTGAGGAGTTGGACTGATTGAGTAGATGGACTGTGTAAGCAGTTGGACTAGGGCAGGAGTTGGATTGGGAGAGGAGTCGGACTGTACCAGCAGTTGGACTGATTGAGGAGTTGGACTGGGCGTAGCTGGACTGATTGACTGATTGTGAGTAGATGGACTGTGTAAGCAGTTGGACCGGGGGAGGAGTTGGATTGGGAGAGGAGTCAGACTGTTTCAGCAGTTGGCTAATTGAAGACTTGCACCGGGTAAGGAGTTGGACTGTGTGAGGAGTTGGAATGTGTGATCAGTTGGATTTGGATTGGGTTGAGAAGTTGGTGTGGAGTTTATCCGTGTGAAGCATTGGATTGGGTAAGGATTTAGTCAAGGTGAAAAGCTGGACTGTGTAGAGGAGATGGACTATGGGAGGATTAGGACTGTATGAGAAGTAGGACTGAAGGGACTTGGCCTGTCTGGAGGAGATGAACTGTGTGAAGAGTTGGAGTGGGTGAGGAGTTGGACAGATGACTCACACAGGGTGAGGAGTTTAACTGAGGTAACAGACCTATGAGGGTTTACTCCAACAGGACTTAGGAAGCCAGCAGATCTGAAAATGTCCCACTCAGCCAGAAGCTTGTAGCACAGCCAGGATCCAGCACTGTGGGTCAACAGCATGTCCACTCTGAAACAACCAAACAGGTTCCGCACACTGATCACGTGTCCACCCTGAAACAACCACACAAGTTCCTCACACTGATCACATGTCCACTCTGAAACAACCAGACAAGTTCCTCGCACTGATCACATGTCCACTCTGAAACAACCAAACAAGTTCCTCACACTGATCACATGTTCAAATATATCTGGCAAAGGATGTTTCCGAGTCTGAAAAAATTGCTTTTTTCATGGTACCTCATAACAATTTGATCGACTGATTGGTACTTTGATTAAACCTGGACCTATTGAAAGGTGTTCATGCCTGGAATGAAAGTGAAAGGAGAATTGAGGGGAGCAAAAGGTGTCTTTTGTCTCTTGATGTCAGTGGGAAAAGTGTGAATTAGAATAACACTAGACACTTCCCAGCTTAGCTCTGATTTTGGAAAATGAACAATCTGATTGTCACTAACCCAGTGATCTGCCTGGTTGATGGAACTGTACCATCATCTGAAAGAGCAGATTTGGGTATTGGACGCAGAAATTGAAAAGTCAAAGATGAATTGTCCTGCCAATCACTTCCAATCTGAGTGTAAATCCTCTCACCATCAGTATGACCCCCGAGAAGGTCTGATCCTGTAGATCACTCCTGTATTGACTATTGATAGTCTAGATTGTTTGCACCATCCCTGAAGTGATTGGTTGATCATGTCAGTCAATCCTGATCTGACTCCTGACTCTGCTATCAATCACTTCCTAGTTGATGGCAAATCCAGTCAGTATGTTTTATCATCCCCAAAGTGAATGTGAGATCATCAAATGCTCCAAATCTTCTTGACCACTACCAAGTAAAACTCTCAAATGTTCAAATGATCACAACCTCTGTGTCACTGGCAAATGCTTTTACCACAGCGTGCTTTACATATAAGTATGTAGATGCTCCTATTGAATGCTCCAAATTTCCCAGAATGGTCCTGTCCTTAGAAAGGAATGATCCACCTGATCACCTGTACAACCTAAAATGTAATTCATCTCCTTGGTCAACTGCAGATTCTGTTGAAGATGAATTTTTAGATTTTATTGACCCTTCCCCAGTAAACTCTCAGATGTTTTCAGGATCTTGAACTTGATTGTCTGATTGCTCCCTAATCAGTCCATGGCAGGAGGAACTATCACCCTTCAGGGAATTTATCTGCACTACACTTAGTCTGCAGCAAATCATGGAGATATCAGTCAGTATTTCTCTTTACTATTATTATTATATGGGGTCAGTTATAACTAATGTAGGAGCTTTGCACAGGCAAACTGCATTTCACTGAATACCATTAATGAAGCCATATGGCATACTTTTACATTACTACATTGAAAGTTACATTACAACAGTACTGCAGACAACAAAAACGAAAAATATCTTACTTTTGTACAAAGAAATATTGTATTTCAGAACTACAACTTATCATGTAATATCAGATGAAATCCTGCCTTTAAAAGATGGAAAATTTATTTGCTGCAGTTAAAGGCAGGGTAACGTGACAGTCATATGCTCATAGTTTATGCATTCAGGTGTCAAGGTTGTTTTCATAAAGATTATTGCTAATACACTAATCTTTCCAAAAGACAGCAAAAAAAATGTTTTATTGTTTTAGGTAAATCCTAGCTTTGTTTGCTTTAATTTACCAAGAAAGAAACTGGTTGATCTAAACTTAAATAGTGTAAAAGACTGTGATTGCAGTCTTTTTCTTTTAGGCTTTCTTTGACTAACAGTTGTTTACTATGTCTGATATGGTTGATACATGCTAGTCACAACTTGTATTAAATTATTAACTGTGCAACAGCATTTATCAGCTGAGGTGAGAGGAAAGTCATACATTTTAGATATCCACGACATCTGTGAAATCAATGAACAGGGGTTAGGTGCAGACAAACCATGAAATATAATCAGGGCGGTTAAGGGATTTCAACATCTTGTGATGGTTTTCAGCATGTCTGAAGGAAACCCTGTGTTTCTGGTACTGTGACACTGGGGTCAGCTGGGCCCATTCTTATTAGAAACTATGGCTGCACAATCTTATTGCCATATTGGTATATCACAATACACTTTTAAATGATACATATTGCAATATTTTTTCTGAAGAAACATTGGGTAAAAAACATGTTTGAAGTTTTTGTGATTATGTTTATGGTTTACAAATGAAAATAGAATCGATGACTCTGCAACCTAATTCTGAGATTGTTGTTATCAGAACCATAAAATATATGTCTAGGACTCATAATGTAGAAACTAGGATTGACAGGCACAATTAGTGTCATTCACTGTCAAACAGTTCTCAATATATCCCAACACATATCACAATACTGGTACCCGACTTGAAACATGTTGCAATACAGTTTATTTGCCAATTCACAGTCCTACTAGAAACTAGTAAATATATTCAAGAATAATAAGAAGGGAGTTACCTGTGAATACCCACAGTGTCTAATATTATTTTGAGGATGAGGGCTCTGCCTTGAGTTGTGAAGTCAAGGTGATTCAGCTGCCATGGTTCAAGTGAACTTCCTTGAAATCCTGCAACAACATATTCATTCGCTTTATGCTCCTTGAAAACCTACCAGTTATACCAACAAATCACAGTATCCATTATTCAGTTTGTTGGAGACAAACAAACTCATAACGGCAGCCTGGTGGGATGATATGGATTTTGCCTGCATTGTAAACTTTCTTTAATGTGTCTGTTGAGTGCATCTACCTTATCTTTGGGGCTGTAGGGCACCCTGTGGTAAAAGTGTTTGCCAGTCAAAAAGCAGGCCTGACTTCAATCTCAGTTGTATAGTGTGTGAAACACATTTTGAGTATGCCCCACTATCATTTTGCTGGAAAAGTGATCTAAAACCATACTGACATCATTAATAAGTTCATTTTCGTTATGAAACTGATAACATGGGCTAATTTAGCTGATAATCTTTGATGAAAGTGATATAAAAAAACAATTACAAGAAAACAAGTCTGCATATAAACAATGTACATGTGACGAGTCATATCATTGTTATCAAACAAAGAAAAAGTTATACAATGTGGGACATTTTCACAGACTACTCTGAACAAGGGATAAGAGCAAGATGTTTAACCTCATTTTGCAGGGTGTGGAATCATCCTAAAGATGACATTTTTACCTTGTCAGCTTGCTGATGGGGTTACCCCCTATGGTTATGTGGGCAAGGCATCCAACTTTGGATCAGGTCTGTGATTCAAATACCAGTGTAAGGGCTGGTAACTACACTGTAATTCAGACAACTTATCTCACAACTTGATTTTCAATAACCACTGTCACTGTTTCGATTCGATATTTGGATAACTATCTGAATTACTTCCACTCAGCCAGAACGTAATTTTGACTCCAACTTGAGCAGTTTCAAGCAATGGATTAAGGTCAAACCTGATTGGTTGACGTTGGGATAATTATCCAATGAGAACTGTTGTATGTAGACATTGCCAAGTTGATGATGGATTTCATGCTAAAGAAGCTGAGTTTGAAACTTAAATGAAATCGGATGTTTTTACTTGTATGAAGAATCTAATTGAAAATGATTGAATTGAGAGTCCAATATCAAAAATCAAATCAAACTGAGATCTGGGTAAATTGTTGCAGGCCTAGTAATTTCGTAAAAGCATCTCCATGTTCTTTAAACATATAATATGTGTCAGTATTGTAGTACATGTACCTGGAAATGTTGGTGCAACAACACGGATTCCTCTCTTGTGTAGCTTAGAAATGAGTGGCTCAAAGTCCTCCCCTTGTCCAAGCAGTCCATGGATCCCTAAAACAATAGGCTTGTCTGTCGCTCCATGGTGAGTGTCAATGACACTAACTGTACATTCAATGTCTGTGGCACCATCAAGCACACTCTTCTGCTGAAACTGATACTTATGGTACCAACTTGAGGGCAGCGATGAGGTGCACATTGCTCTGGTCCCGACACCTGATATTGAGACATCCTTAAGTTTTAAGGAATGTGGATACAAGGGAATCTTGACTGCTTCATGGTGACTTCTCAAGATTATTTGAATACAAGACATTTTGTGCCTTGCTGTTGATCTTAACAAATGTTTTGCCATGTCTTGAATAGCAGCTACAGAAAATTATACCTGACTTATGTAGATAAAGACTTCAGGACAACAAGCGTTATCTTCCTTTTGTTCTTTAGTCCTGAAAAGGAAAAACAAACACATGATACTTGCAAATACGTATCGTATTCAACTCAGGGTTGCCGCCCTACTCACTATCTCCAAAGGGAATACTACAGCAAACCTACCCTAACACCTGGATCTATTACTACGGCTCCTGTGATGGCAGCACAGGAATGCAGTTTATACCTTTCCATGATTAGTCATTCTCAGAAGCCATTCAGATATGGACTTACCAAGACAAAATAAATCTGCCAATGCTGCTAGAAGTGCATTGTGAAGCATTTAAGTGTCTGTTGTGGAGTCTTAATGATACTGTATGGAATAAATATTTGCAAACAACCAATCACTTGCAAGCGATGTAGAGCGATTCACCTGACAACAGAGTGCTAACTTTCAGCCGCTTGCAATTGCAGCAATCGCTGGACGAGGTTGCTTCGTTCCCAAATCAAAATGGCAGCTTAGGAAAATTTGAATTTGAAGGCTGAACAAACTTGTTCAGCTGCCAAACTGGCAAAAAGCAGCTTACATCCTCAGTTTGTTCCACTGGTTCAATGTAGTCATCAACAATAATAAATTCATCACTCTTCATTGAGACTCTCCTAACAGGTTCTTTATTAGCGCCAGACGAGCAAACGGTAATTGCTCTGCCATTTTTGGAAGAGCGACAAATGCTTCGAGCTGTTGCAAGTCCGGAATAAGTGATTCATTTGCTTACTCTAAGCGATTTTCGGTTTGCAATGCACCCACTAACAAATGAATTTTTGGTGGTTTTAAGTTATAACATAGCAGTATGTTTATTCCTAAACATGCATGCAAATCTTCTAAATGTGTAAGGTAGCCAAGAGGTTAAAGCATTCACTTATTACACCACAGGTTTGGGTTTGATTCACAGTGTCTGAAAACAATCTGTGGGGGCCAGGAACATGATATTACTGGGAACAGATGCTGATCAGCAAGTATCAGGGTCAACACACTATCAGTATCTGTGATTATGATAAATTTCATCATTAAGGTTGTATGACCTAGTTAGTTGGCACCTTTACTTAAAATTCTAAGCAATAAGAAATATTGGAGCACCTTTGGAGTTCATCACCACAATTTCTCATGAGGACGTTCTCAGCCATAGGTCACATGTAAAATCACTATATAGCTTTAATAATAATGTATCGAGGATAAATGAGTCTATTTTACGGTGAAATCAATCCGGTTTCGCTTACCACGTTTGACAGAAACAGATTCAACAACAAAATAGTTTGCGGATCAGCAGAAAGAAGGAATGCCCCCCAAATAGTACGAGTAGGGTAACAATATCCATGAGTACGGATAGCTTTATATCCCACCAGATATCTTGTGCATTCTTAGCAATCTCAATCAGGCTGTCATGTACTAGACAACTCGGCAGATGTTGTTTATTGTGTGTTGTCTGCAGTCGATAACATAGCAGTGTAAGGTAACTGGTGAGATTGGTGAGACTAGTCGATAACATACATTACATCCCTCTTTGTTTGGAGCTGATAAAGCGTGTAGACAACATAACTTAACAGCATAACTTGCATGCAAATGTCTAAAACATCATTAAACTCTGACTGGAATACTCAAAATAAATTTAGGCATTTAGAGTCTTTCCTGAGACGTTATATTACCAACGTAATAAATTAAGAGTCACTTTCCTTTGGCACTTATGGAGTACACAAATTCAAAAATCAGTTTCTCAACTGTAAATGTCACTTCAACAAGAAGTTACAACAATGAGTCAGTCAATCAAAGAATTCACAAGTCCAAACGATTTGGCAGTTTGCTGACTCTACCACTCCTAGTGACTACTACTGGGTTTTAACATATGTCTGATCTGACACATCAGTCTGATGTGTCTGTGTTGTCACAGGATTCTTTGTTGGAGACACATGTACATTCAAGTTTCTCTGACCATTGGGTGGAGGTAGGAGCTCATGAGTGGGTGGTCTACAGAGCTTAGTGCCCTGTGTGTGAGCGGTCTCAGTTGAGGGTCTTAGATGACTCTTGTTTCTTCTGTACTTCTGGTTGTTGTGCTCTATGACATAAGATCGTGGAGAGGCATGATGAGCAACAACTTTAGCTGGAAGCCACTTGTTGGTACCCGGTAGAGGAGCCATTCTAACGGGATCACCTGGAGAGAGAGCTTTGAGATCAAAACTTGCCTTCTGATTGTGATACCACTTTTGTCTCTCCTTCGCCCCGTTCAAAGAGTGACATCCTTCCTGTCATAGGCTTTTGGTAGCAGCAATTCTCTGGACACAGGTATCTTGTTCCTGGGTCGTCTTCCCATAGACAGTTGAGCAGGTGAGAGTCCACATGACTGCAGTGGTGTCGAGCGATAGTCTAGGAGAACAAGTTGCTTATCACTTGATTTCTTCCAAAGTCTCTTCACCGTCTGGATCGCTCGTTCAACTTCACCATTAGACTGGGGGTAATTGGGTGAAGACGTCACGTGTTGAATATTATAGTCTTCACAAAACTGAGCAAATTCTCTGGAGCAGAATTGAGGACCATTATCAGACCTCCATTTCTCAGGAATTCCATGTCTGCAGATCTGACTTTTGAGAGTTTCTATGGTAGTTCTGCAGCTCATATCTGCAAGTCTGTCAACTTCAATGAATCGTGAGAAATAATCTACTGTAAGAAGGTACGGTTTGCTTTCAAAGTCAAAGATGTCACTTTCGATTTCACACCATGGATAGGCAGGAGTTTTACTTGGCATCAATGTCTCTGACTTCTGTTTGTTCTGGAACTCATTACACTTCACACAGTCTTTGACTAGACTCTCTATTTGGGCAGTCATTCCAGGCCAAAACAAAGCTTCTCGAGCTCGTTGTTTGCATTTGCTGATGCCAAGGTGAGAAGCATGGATCTGCTTCATCATATCAGCTCTCATGCTGGGAGGAACAACAATGCGCATACCTTCGTATACAATTTCGTCTCTGGTTCCAGTACTCTCTTAGGCAATGAGATACTTCATACCTAGTGTCTGGTCAACCTTTCTGAATGATTGAGTGAAGTTCGTTCAACTCATCAGCTGTACACTTCTGAAACTGTTGGTACCTTGTCGGCGCAACAACAATGTAGTCAACCATATTGACTGAATGTCAACTTCCTGGTCTGGTAGATTTGCGCGGCTCAAAGCGTCACCAACAGGAATTTCATTTCCAGATCTGTAAATTACATTCAGATCATAAGGCTGCATCTTCAGCAACATGGACTGTAGTCTCACTGGCGCAGCAAGCAGTGGGCTTACTGAAAATCGCCTGTAGTGGCTTGTGATCAGTCTCTACAGATACTGGGCGGCCAAAGATGTAGTTATGGAATTTTCTGCAGCTGTGAACAATTGCAAGCATCTCCTTTTCAATTTGGGCATAGCGTTTTTCTGTGTCGGTGAGTGCCCTTGAGGAGAAAGCTACAGGATGCCCATCTTGCAGGAGTACTGTTCCCATCGCATAGCTACTGGCATCACACTGGATCACAACTGGTTTCTTGTGGTCAAATCTAGCTAACACTGGAGCTGAACTACAAGTTCTTTGAGTTTTTCAAAGGATTTCTGTTGTGGCTTTTCCCAAAAGAAGTCAACTTCTTTCTTGATGACCTCACGTAGTGGTGCATCTTCATCGCTGAGACTAGGCAGGAACTTTCCCAGGTACTGAGTCATTTCAAGAAAACGTCTCACGTCACCTTTTGACTCTGGAACAGGCATCTCTTTTAGAGCCCTCACTTTACTTGGATCAGCCTCCAAGTCATCTTGTGTAAAAATATGACCAGCATATTTCACTCTGGTCTGTTTTACTTGGCACTTTTCAAAGTTCATCTTCAGATTGAAGTCAGTTGCCCTCTTGGTGACTTCTTTCATGATCCGATCATGATCTGCCTCAGTCTTTCCACCGATCAAAATGTCATCCATGATAGCTCTTGAACCTACAATTCCGTCCAGCATAGTATCCATAATACGCTGAAATATTTCAGGTGCTGATTTGATTCCGAATGGCAATCTGAGCCATCTAAATCGTCCGATAGGGCTGTTGAATGTGGTTATGAGACTGGATTCATAGTTGAGACAAATCTGGAGAAATCCTGACTTTGCATCAAGAACAGAGAATATCCTGGCTTCAGGAAACGATGACACTACTTCCTCTACTGTGGGTATTGGATAGTGTTCTCTGCGTATAGCCACATTCAAGTCCTTAGGGTCAAGGCATATCCTCACTTTGTCACTCTTGACCACTGTGACCATAGAGCTCACCCAATCAGTTGGCTCTGTTACTCTGGCTATTTGTCCATTCGCTTCCATTTCATGTAGCTTGGACGTGATTTTTTTCACTAAGGCCTTTGGTTGCCGTCTCGGTCCATGTACTACAGGGGGTACAGTAGGATCAATCTTCAGTGACAGGTTCCTGGAAGAGTTCCTGTGGTAGACTTCAACTCAGGATATTTGTCAATCTCTTGAGTGACAACATAGGTTCTCTGAATCAAACCTAGCTCTTCACAGACATCTTCTGACAATAGAGGTTTCTGATCCAGGTGAATGACATAAAATGGAACATTCACTGTTTTGTCCTTGTACACAACAGGCAAGGTAACCTTACCTTCAACTTCAAGTGAATGAAGTGTGTAACTTTTGAAGCATTTGTCAGTCTGCACTAGTGGAAGTTTTAGGCCCATTTCAGCATAAGTTTGATATGGCATGAGTGATTTATCTGCCCCTGTGTCAATCTGCACACCCAGGTTTCTACCACAAACACTGACATCTATCCACCATTTCTTATCATTGGACTCAACAGTATGCACTAAGTGTGAGTATTCATATGAAGAATAGTCATATTCATCATTTTCTTCAACTTTTGAACATGATTTTCTGGCTTCACTGCTACATGCTACATTGTCTACCTCATCAAGTCTAGTTTTGCACATTTTAGCAAAGTGACCAAATAACTTACACTTGGAACATTTGGAACTTTTAGCAGGACATTTCTTGTGAGTAGCTTGATACCCACATCTGCTACAAATGTCTGATTTAGAATGTCTTTCATGTGTTTTGGGTTTCTGTGTCCCATGTCTGTCATGTTTAGGAGCATATGATTGACTTGTTACATGTTTCCTACCCGCTTTGGGTTGTTTCTTCATGTACACTCTATTTACCTTGAGGTCTTCATCACCAATGGTTGCCATACTTTGTAGTGATGCTTCATAATTCTGACCTATCTGAATAGCAAGAGTGAGATCGTCACCTTTATCCAGACACTTCTCTTTAACTGAATCATAAGCTCGAAGAACAATGGCATCTCAAAGCATTCTATCTGAATCAGTATAGCCACAATCTTTTACAGCTTATGTTGTAGCTCGGGGCAATAGCTTATGTTTTTAGGAAAAGATAGTCGCTCTAGGAGAGTGTCACAAGTCATGTCCCAGGAGATTGTTTACATCTGAACATCGAAGTCGTGACGATGATTACGAATGTGCGCGAGATATAACATCATTTTTTTGTAAAATGTGTTTAAATTTGTCAATTGCACTTCATAGCAAGAAACATTATGGCTCATAAACTTCTTCATGGCGCACGTTCATGGTGTTCGTAATCATCGGCACGACTTCGATGTTCAGATGTAAACAACATCCAGGGGCATGACTTGTGACACTCTTCTGACTTGTGACACTCTTCTGCAGTGACAATCTTTTCCTAAAAACATAAGCTATTGCCCCGACAACACCTCATACCTAAACGCATTCAACACGGGTGGTCAAAGATGGATAAGTATAAAAATGTAATAGTAGGAACTAAAAACAAAACTCATCGAGCTTCTTCCAACGACACCATGTTTTGCAGCGTGAGTTTCCGCTCGCGACCGAAAAATCTCCGGAGATGGCCGAGTGTGTTTCCAGTATTACCGACATTGCTTCCGATAGGGCCGATGTGTTTCTGTTATTACCGCTAAACTACCGATATTGCTGCAATTGTTTTGAGAGTGGACTGCGTTTGTTTACATTTGAGATGCAATTCCTTCAAATTTGCTGTAATTCCTTCAATTACTTAGGGGGGCCTGTTTTACTAGAAGCTTCAAATCAGCCACAAAATTGTTGAACCTTTCATTCTGTTCTTGTTTACGCCTATTGAATATCACTGTTGAACTAATCTGATTCTTCTTAGGTGCTACATATTGGTCATACTTTCCAAAAACACCATTCCGCTTCAGCAGCGGTCCATGTAAATGTTTCATACACTTCTCTTCCCTTGGCACCGATATAAGTCATTAAGTAGTTCACTTTCTGTAATTCAGTTTTACCTGACAGAGGCCCGTTGAACGTAAATTGACAAAGTTGTTTCAAACTTTTCCATTCACGCTCTAAATCAACAGCTTCCCAGTTCATCTGAGGCCTATTGCTTTCACTAGTTGCCATGTTTACAGTTCATTGACAAGTAAGCTTCGAAGAATTTCACTAGAATCACTTCTAAGTGCTCAATGCAGCACAGGCTGGTAATTTCGTGAGCATGCGGTCGAACGAACTTTTGCTTCTATTTATGATTTCTGAGCATAACAGTTCATAAAAACTTGCCGTTTTGTTCTTTAGAGATCTAGACTCCTTTTTCTGGATCGTCAAACTTCAAATTGTTAGTTTGAAAGTTATAATTGCCGACTTCTGACACCATGTCACATACTAGACAACTCGGCAGACGTTGTCATTAAGTTTATTGTGTGTCGTCTGCAGTCGATAACATAGCACTGTAAGGTTACTGGCGAGATCTCGTCGTAGTCGATAACATACATTACACAAGCTACTGTACTTGGCTACGAACGGAGTTCAAAGTCCACACGTCAGCTTGCCTTTACCTTTCAAACCACCAGAATGGGAAGTAATAGACGACGGGCATGAGATACATCGTGGATCAATAGTAATCAAATACGCACCCCATCTAAACGTACAGACCTAAACTTTCTTAACATATCTTGTCAACATGAAAACAGCAAACACGTTCCATGGTTAACAGTGCAGACGACAGATATATAGATCTACGACATTGTGTTTACCTTTGACTCCTTGCAACGACTTAGACACCGCTAACTGCTACAAGTAATGTACAGAGCTTCAAATGGATTGCTGCCAACGTCACAATCTAACACCATTGGCTAATTTGGTTATCAAGTGACTAGACTTGTCTCCTCTTTGTAAACAAACTTGCTTTTATACAGTCCATATCTACCTCCGTGTACACAGAAAATAATGTTTGGCATTATTACATGTACCGAGTACAACTGCACCTGTTGGGTGCTAAACCATCACGTTACTTTCCATGCTGGGAGAAAATGCTGTCATCAATGTGCCCGCGTCAACATAATTGACCGTTCTTCTGGTCGCATTTGAATTCATTTGATGTGAAAACTCACATAATAATAATTAAAAAATAATACCAAATAAGTAATACAGCACATAGACAGATCCAGAGGTGGGGTGCATAGGTTCGACCCGTGAAGATCCGAGTAAAATTGATCCTCAGTGACCCATGCTTGACATAAGAGGCGACGAAAGAGATCTGGTGGTCAGGCCTGACTGGGTTGATATGTCATCGGTTCTCCATTGCGTATATCAAACGATATATCAAACTGTTCATCACTGGATTGTCTGGTCCAGACTCAACTATTTACAGACTATATAGATGAACTCATGGGGGCTTGTAACGCTACAAACTGCCATTAAGGTATGAGTTAGTGAGTTTATTCGAGTTGTATGGTGGCGGTCTGTAAATAATCGAGTCTGGACCAAACAATCATCCAGTGTTCAACAGCATGAGCAACGATCTGAGCAACCGATGACGAGTCAACCTATTCTATTCTACCCCGGACCTACACGTGTCTCAATCAAGGTATGAAGTGTCACTAACAGAGTCTTAGAACTACGACCTGTTTTATACAGTTATAAGTGACGGTTAGTGACAGTACATATACCTTAAATTGATGGCAGTTCTTAACGTTACAAGCCCTTGTGCCTAGATATAGGTTAGTCGACTGACCCGGTGGTAAATGTGTTCGAATCTACTTTCGAGACGTCTGCCGCTGCTCCTAATGATCAGCGTAAATAGGGAGGTTCAGATATTACTGAGTCACACAAAATGTTGGCGGTGAGATATCCCAGTGGTAAATCGTTCGCTCGTTGCCCCGGTTCGATTTGCCAAGTATGAAGCCTGTTTCTGGTTCCCCTTTCGTAATATTGCTGGAATATTACTAAAACTATTCTCACCCACTCTAGAATATAAGTCAAAGATGACGATATACAGTACTCAAATGAGTGAATTTAGTTTTACGCCGCCCTCAGCAATATTCCAGTTATATGGCTGAGGTCTGTAAATAATCGAGTCTGGACCAGACAATCCAGTGACCAACAACATGGGTATCTCACGAGTACTCAAATGCCGAAGTAACTGATCGTTGTGACTTTGTAACTATTACGATGAGATTTTTCAGGATACAAGACCAAAAAATATGTTTATTATTCATTGAAGGCAAACATTACTATTTCATATAATCATATCTGATAATTTCCCTCCTTTGACCTCAGAGCATCTAGGCTCGTCATGATACCGATGATATTGCCAATCTTAAATTCAGCCATTTCAGCAACTAGGTATTATACCTCCTCCACGCCTGAGGCGGACTGAGCCGAAATGCTGTCGCAATAAAACAATTCTGGAGATTCCTTGAAATTCGAACTGAATTCTAAAACATCTTACTGCATTCCGAATGTATTCCATCAGTTCTATATTGTCAGTTCTTGTAACATGCCCGAATGTTTTAAACATGTTCAAAACATTCTAGGTACGTTCGAAGAGGAAAACGATCGAACGGCATTTGAGGTGCATTCTTACTGCATTCTAAGTATTCTTGCTGAATTCTAAGTATTCTTACTGGATTCTAAATATTCAAACTGCATTCTAAGTATTCTTACTGCATTCTAAGTATTCTTACTGCATTCTAAGTATTCTAACTGCATTAAGAACATATTCTTAACACATTCAAGGGAAACAGAAAAGACACGCCAAATTCCTGTCAGATTCTCTCGAATAAGTCGGAATGAATCTCGGGTGATGCTGGACTTCAGGTGGAATGTTCTTCAAATGCATCCTAATATTTCGGTTGAAGTTGGAATATAGCTCGGTTAAGGTACCTCGAATACACCCGAATACGGTCAGAACGTCTCTCAAATGCTCTTCATATGAGCCCTGATGTCATCAGAACACCACCGAATCGCATAAAAACGTAGCCACACATCATTGAAACCGGTAGCATTTTGGGTCTCTCATTCTTTCAGAGCTTGGAAAAAAATGTTTAATTTGACATCCTCTGCCGAATGCGGTTCAGTTTCGGAAATATTATTTTCTGGCTGATTCTCCTTGATTTCTTTCAATTCGAAGAAGTATGAATGAGCTTTTAACGATATATTTCCGGCGAGCCTATCATGATCTGGTTTTAAGCACAACACATACTTCACGTGGTTACCTTGGCCGACTCAGTGATGAACCTTGTAAACTGGTATTCAAATCATGAATTGTAATCAATGCTATTAACGATCGGTGGGGTATCCTAGAGGTTCAAACGGCTTGTCATGCCGAAGACCTAGGTTTGATTCCCCACACAGGTATAATGTGGGAAGCCCATTTCTGGTGTACATGAACGATAATCTGACACTACAACGTTCATAGGGCTGTTCCTGCGCCATATTTGTGGGTCTGCGCTATATATGGACACAAAAGAGTGGAAAATATAGATACGTCAGGAATTTATGACTGGGGTGTGGATGAAGATGATTGAGAAGCATGTACAATGTGAATGACCCCTCCCCTCAATTTATATACAATGTAAGAGCCCCCAAGCTTGTCATTTACAAAATTTATCCCCCCCCCCCACTCCTCGTTCCCACTATTTTAAGCATCGTTTTAAAATATTTACGTATACAAAATTGCAGATACACCTCCCCAGAATAAAATGGGGGAACCCCTAAAAACATGATCACCCCAAATAGCCACGAACGGTCCATTAGTAGTCTTTCACGCCGTCCGCTGGTCTGTATTATTTTAAGCACATGTATATAATACAGACGGCTTAAAAGAATAATAATTCATCAATATTATACTTTAATCCGAAACAAGTAACGCAGTAAGTGGTTTGCAGATATATATTTCTGAAGTGAAGTCAAACATTTCCCCGTGGACCAAAAGTGAAATCAAACAGAACAGAATCCACATCAGCTGTTTTCAATTTTACAGTAATAAATTATAATATTGACACAGTTTCATTTAAAAAATCTTTATCTCAGAACAGTTAAATACTACAAGTCCATGTCTGTATCATCTGTTGCACCATGTACAAGTTTGCATAACTAATTATGATGATGAAAATATCATAAATATATATAAACAATAACATCGTGAGTAAGAACAAATTGCCAAATGGTATCATTTAGAACCTAAACATATAAATAGTTTACAAGATGTGGTTGATAATTAAAATCACGACATACAATTATAAAATCTTTCTTAAAAGAAGAGAACTGTGTAGAATCAGTTTGTGAGTATATCGGCGGCAGACTGTATACAGAAGGTTAAGACAGATAAGTGTGTCTTGACCTCTCTCCAGCGTCCGGCATCGTCCCCAATCTGGTACAGGAGGTCTGCCATCCCTGGAAACGTGGTCGTTTTGTAGTAGTCGGCGCTACTCGGCGATAGCAACACGTGCCTGAAGACAAAAACAAACAAACAAAATTGTCAGATCCGGTTTAATTGCTCCTACCCTGCGGTGTCGTTGTCATGGGCGATCTTGTTCGGGATGGACAAGGAAAGTCCGGAAACAAGCGTACACACGTTCTTGCACATAGCTGTATAACTACAATAATTTAATCCCGAAGGCGATATTAACTTGTTCAACACGCGATGTTCTTGTCATGGTTCTTTGGATTTAAGAACATGTTTATTTGTCGATAAACGCATCTTTTTTACATAAAACGTAAGCTCCCAATGTCATAGGACACTTCTTAAGATGCTGCCATCTTAAAACTATTAATGTCTTAGTGTTTTTCATTTCTTCAGATTCCTGCTATGAATTCCGATCAAGTTTGAGAAATTGTAAAACAAATTTTCCCTAGATTCGAACTCACATTGTAAGACTGACGGTATAATGACTGGAGAGAAGACATGAATATTTAGAAACTAATTTCTATTTCAGTGAGTGAGTTACTATTAACGTCACACCGGACACATTTCAGACATATTGTGACGAGAACATTTAAATGTTTTTCATAGTAATGTGTGGTAAATAATATGAACCTGTCATCGAAGGACAGTAAAACTGACTAGAATATTACAATATCAAGAAATAAAACTAGCATATATCTCTAAAATGGGACTTCAGATTAGGACGATACAATATGAAAAGGGCCGAGGATCGCCAACAACTGAAAGTAGACAACCACTCAAGGGGCCATGGGGACTTACAGTACTCTGGCTACCTGCATCTACCCTAGCTGGATTTATACAATCCCTTCAGCCACTGGTGATTGTACTGATAGTTAGACACAATAAAACAACAAATATTCTTCGATTAATAGGTGTGAAGAGCTAAATAGCCTTTGGACATTTTAGGACTTACGTACCCTCTCAGAAGGATAACATTGTTCCAGTACTTTAACCCCCTTCGAGGATACAGCCACTAACAATCGAAGTTACGAATCTAACCTACCAATCATTAAAATACATCAATATACAGAACATATTAACAAAAACTGATCAATGAATTTCCTTTAAAAAACAATAATTAAACGAGAACTAATTATTGATAAAAAGATCCTTATCTGTTTTACAGTAAAATATGTATCCCTTGTGATGGAGAATTCAACACAGTTAATTCATATTTTAACTCCAAACAGTCGGGTTCTTTCCTGTCTTCCTCTTCCTATTATTTGTAATGAGTTTATCATGTGCACATGTATACTAACTGGTGTTACTTTGGCCGGTTTGAGTGGTCGACAGCGTCACACGTCTTAGTAAACTCAAAGGTTTACTGTGACTGTATCTCGCGATATTACACATGCTTACTTGTATTCCTTTCTGTTCGGAAGTCCGGCGTGAACCTGAAACGACTTCTCCATTGCCTGCAGCTTGTCATTGACGGACCTCACTTCAAGGGGGCTGTAAGAATGACGTCATTAAACAGATGATGTCTGACTTAAGGTGTTGATACAAAAAACGAACAGGGCGTTTGTTCATATGCACTCGTAAGAAAACGTACTTGTTTCTCAGCAAGGCTTGAGGAAGCTTGTCGTAGGAGGCAACTAACGGGGTCGGGTGGTAATTCTCATTGGTTTGGTTGACATATGTCATCGGTTCTGAATTACGCAGATCCATGCTCATGCTGTTGATCACTGGATTGTCTGGCTCAGACTCGATTATTTACAGACCACCGCCATATAGCTGGAAAATTGCAGCCTGCGGCGTAAAACTAAACTCACTCACTCGGGGAGGCCGTCTGTGTTTTTGTTTGTATGGAAGGGTATTAGTGCCATATTTTACGTAGGTGATACGTAGATGATACTGATGCAGTAAATGTCTCAGACTTTCACCATTTCAGTTTTACCTCCAACATTAAGCAGACACGTGGTATAACAGATGTTCAGCAGCTTTGTTCAGGTTCGAATTGGATTCTCTTTGATCAGGATCTGCCACAAAAACATAACTGTTTTCAGAGTAGAAGCTCTGTACAACTCGAGTCCCTTGGTGGTAACTCTTTCGAAAACCCTAGTTGTGACGTGACAGCAATATATCTCACTTGTTCACTCAGTCGTTGACTATTTACGTACTCACTCACTCACTAACTCACAAGGGCAATAGGCTCCTTACTTGTGTAAATCAACTTTGTCCAAAGCCAGGTGAAATTTCTTTGCGGCTTTGGTAAAATTCTGCGATGCGGACCTGATAGCCACTGAAATGAGACAAGGAAATCATTGTAACAGAGGTGTCTCACTTGAGGAGTAATTACTTCGCGTCCGTGTGAAAGACATTTCGGCGTGATTTTGAATGTCCGTTGGCTCTCGTCATAACTAGGGGGTTTGCAGCACTACACCCGTGCACGTAGGTTTCTAGTCTGAAAATAAAGAAGGTCTCAGGGCTCCATTTCATTCTATTTTCTTTTTACTGTGAACTTTTTTTTCAGTAAAATATGTTCATTTCGGAGACTAGTTGTTAGTCTAGTAGGTTTCGCTAAAACCCCAAACGTGTTACACTTGCATCGCGCATCCTCTAACAGTAAGCCCACACGCCTTGACACTGACATTTGTCCGGTAGATTTTGTTCTAGGTAACGGCCGTCTCAGAAGACAAAGTGACACCCAACACGGCGTTCAATCACAGGCCATAAAATTTGTTTTGTTACCTTTAATTAACGTGAGTACTTCCACGTTCAGAGTAGAATGCATGTTATTTTAGCTTTATTATTGTTCGGTATTACTGTGACCTGCAAAAACATTTTTAATATCAAAGAATAATGAAACTAACCCGACGTTATGCCGTGAGAAGAAAATTTCTCTTTTTCTGAGTCGAAAAGAGTTTCAATATAGGCTTCCACTGCTTCAGCGTAATCTCGCGCATCCATCGGTAAAATCAGAGAATCGACGAGATCTCGTGCAGTCTCAATGAGAAGGGCCGCCACTGATCTCGCAGTCCCCAGTTCAGGATCAATCATCTTGACGTATCGGTACCCGTCATAGAGAGTATGGTACAGCGGGTGGGTATGTTCCTTGTGCACCCTGTACCCCAGGTCCTGCAACAGGCAAATCGATGCAGTATTACGATTAATATAGTTATCTTAATTGTCAGAAACGTCAGATGTATTACTAGTCTTGTAATTTGGTGATGATGCCTTTCAGGATAAAATACCATTGCCCAAACATATGAACATTAAGGAGTTAATGGTAGTCACTGGCACCCATCTCCAAACTTAAATTAAAGAAGTAAAGAATAAATACAGATTTATCAAATCGAAATGCACGTACATGACAATGATGATCCTGTTTACAAACAGGCCAATGTTTCCTGAATTTCCAGATCCTCACAGGGATAGACATATCACATTTAGTTTAAACAGAGGTCATTACTCGTATGTCATGTATACCGATTTCTCAAAAGAAACGTCACTTTTCAAACTCAAATCAGAATTTCGTTGTTACAAGGTGGTGTTTTGATTATGATTGTGTTGTCTTGTTCACGTGTTTTTTCAATTTCACAGTTTGACAGTTATTACCAACACAAGTGTTCTGCTTCATGAAAAAAAAAAGAATATCGACCAAACGCATCTAAAAGTATGAACCGTTCTTTGTCATCGGAATCACTGAGGTCTCGCGAAGTGCGGTGACCTAATCACGGGTCCTGTATTGCCCTCGGCAGCAGTGTGTGAAGATGACGGAGTGGGGCTTCTTTCAACATTATTGTTGATCCGAAGAAACGTTTTTGTTAGATGTTAGTACAATGCCAGGAAAGATTCCGGTCAGACTTTGGTGAATCCCACGATTTTGGAATTCGACGTCCACGACCACAAGGTCAGGAAAAAGAAAGTTGAGGAAAAGGCCATTTATAAACAATTACCATGTTCCTGTAGCTAGCTGTTAAGGTAGGGATAGCAACGTCTTCTTCGAATGGTACAAAGTCCGACCCGGCTCCCGGCATTTTCAGTCTGGAAAAACATGTACATCCAAGAGACACTCATTACTCGCAGCATATTTTTCAGTATTTTATGACTACAGTATAAACAAGTGTTTGTCGCTAACATGGCAATGTCCGTCAGACGCTAAAAAAGAATGAAATATTTGTAACATATTTATGACTTCATATTTTTAGTCACATAATAGATGCCTGAAATGACTGGTGTCTGCATAGTCACCCATTGTAGGCTGTCAGCATAAATGTGTTATGAAATATCGCGTTTACATAAGATTGAAAAATGGTCAAAGTGTGGTGGTGACCTTGAAGATAAGGTCATGGTCACCAAAATCAACAGATGTCTGGGAAATGCCACAATGTAAGCTGTCGCCAAAGGGACATTCATGAGATATCGCGTTAACAAGAATCGGGACGTACGAACGTATGGACGCCGCTGAATAAGGTTAACACCAAGGGTAACACCAGCTTGACACACATTATCACAACGCGCTAACATTAAGAAATCGGCTGGAAAGTGCTTCTCGGATCAGGCCCCGTCAGTCCAGACACAGGGCTTCTTTTATCGAATAGACCAACACGCGTCATGATGACATCTGTCGACTCAACAGGTGCGTACTTCGAATTCGAAGTCATGGCAACAGCTGTGGTTCCAACCTCCAGTAGGGACGTTGGCAGACAGGTGCAAATTTCGAATTCGACCAGCAGCTCGAACCTCGATCTTTCACACAACCACCTGATCGCTCCTGGTCGCTCAACTAGCAGAACCCATTAGATTTTATCGTTTACCTTCATATCGCCATACCTTCAAATATGGCAGTGCTATTACCATTTGTCGACACTGTATGGACCATTTCTGTATAATTTTCCGCTGCTTGTTTATCGAATTTAATAAACATAAGTACAGCGCCGTGAAATCCTTTGACATGGCGGCCCATGGGGCTGTGCATTGTGAAACCGTAAGTAAGTTGATAAATGTGATGTCATTAGTTTAATAGTGGTAGGAGAATTGAACTGAAAGTATGTGCGGTAGAGCAAGGATGGTGTGCTTGTCAAATTTGATAAGGATCTATCCTAAACTCACTTCATGAAAAATTACTTTTGCTGAAATAACATGCACGTGTATGGAAATGACGTCAAGTGTCCCAGTATGTATGGGTCTGTATGTCTTAGGGCTTGCCACTATCCGCTACAGTATGAGTATGGTATAGTCAAATACCGATGTGTTGAAACTGAAGAAACATGCACAAATCCCTCGTTTTATCGAGTTAAACTATCGCAAAATCACGACTAATTCAAGAATACAGAATCCAAACGTTAACTTTGAGAAAACCGTACGTTCGACATATCAAAATTCGACACAACGGTGTTTACATATACAATAATCGGTGTATAAGTCAAGAAGCCCAATACCTGGGATACTCCTTGCTTGATGCGTCCGGATTTCTCTCTCGCCATACATCAAAGAGTGTTCGACCCGCCTGATTGTAATCAGGAACCTACAACATGACGAACGTGGAGCACCTCTACTGTTTGAAATTATTGATTCATCGAAAAACGATCTTTTTGTCAGTAACTTTGTCAAGAGTTTATGTCAGTGCATGTCTTTGAACGTTGTTAACTAAGTGTCCACTAACACAACAAGCCGAAGAAGTTGTAACTGGAACACTCAAACTTTATTTTAACTAATGTTAATAAAATGTAATTTCTATACTTGATTCTCGTCAGATTACCTCGAAGTTTGTAGGTCCATAAACAATATGTGTCAAAATGGAATTAAACAGAACTTCGTCGATTGTGGTGGAGTATTTGGAGTTCGACAAAATGATAAAATGTTAGTAAAACCCGTATCAGCCAAAAAAACATGTTTTAAAAACTAGCTATTTAAGCGCCTATAAGAGTACTTATTTAATTTATTATTGCTTTAAAACCTTTTTGGCTGCTCTGAAAACGGCACGTCTGAGTGTTGGTGTTGCCGCAACCTTTATAGAGTAATTACCTGGAAGTGAAACATTAAAAAATATATAAAAGTATTAACGTGATTTGAAACCTGTCATTTAAAGTCATGTTCTGTAGGGTGTTAAGTAGCGAACTGGTGATAGATGGAATCAGCACCATCTCAAACTAACACGTTATTAACTTGACATCATCACCTGAAACATTGTAGTAAATACTGAGTTTGGCGACCCAGTTCTAACTTTTTCATGAATGCAAGAGATTTGACTTACAGTGTAAGATAAACTAATGTTAAATAGTACAGTAGGTTTACTGTGGATATGCAGTTAAGTGGAGAACATGTACACAATACTGCATTTTAAGACAATAATGTGATCGTAAGTGACTCAGGTAACCTTAGTGCAGTGTTAAAGAATGGGAGTTAAGGTAGCCTTAGTGCAGTGTTAAAGAATGGAAGTTAAGGTAACCTTAGTGCAGTGTTAAAGAATGGGAGTTAAGGTAACCTTAGTGCAGTGTTAAAGAATGGGAGTTAAGGTAACCTTAGCGCAGTGTTAAAGAATGGGAGTTAAGGTAACCTTAGTGCAGTGTTAAAGAATGAGAGTTAAGTAACCTTAGTGCAGTGTTACAGAATGGGAGTTAAGGTAACCTTAGTGCAGTGTTAAAGAATGGGAGTTAAGGTAACCTTAGTGCAGTGTTAAAGAATGGGAGTTAAGGTAACCTTAGTGCAGTGTTAAAGAATGGGAGTTAAGTAACCTTAGTGCAGTGTTAAAGAATGGGAGTTAAGGTAGCCTTAGTGCAGTGTTAAAGAACGGGAGTTACGGTGACCTTAGTGCAGTGTTAAAGAATGGGAGTTAAGGTAACCTTAGTGCAGTGTTAAAAAAAGGGAGTTAAGGTAACCTTAGTGCAGTGTTAAAGAATGGGAGTTAAGGTAGCCTTAGTGCAGTGTTAAAGAATGGAAGTTAAGGTAACCTTAGTGCAGTGTTAAAGAATGGGAGTTAAGGTAACCTTAGTGCAGTGTTAAAGAATAGGAGTTCAGGTAACCTTAGTGCAGTGTTAAAGAATGGGAGTTAAGGTAACCTTAGTGCAGTGTTAAAGAATGGGAGGTAAGGTAAACTTAGTGCAGTGTTACAGAATGGGAGGTAAGGTAAACTTAGTGTAGGCTGCTTCGTGAAAGGAGACCCTGGTTTACAGGTGTTATATCGTACCTAAGCTCATTGATAGTCATGATGGTAATTACTTGATTGTCCGGTCCTGGCTCGATTACAGGTTGATCCAGGCCTAACCATATTTCAGTCACATTACGTGCACAACGTGTAAACTCAAGTGTCACATTGCATTCAGCCTTCTCCATGGTTAAGATCAGTGATCATAAGTCAGGCCCATCTCACATCCGAAAACCACAATTCGTGGATCCTGACACAAAAAGGGAGGTAACTTTTGCATCAGGCCTCACTTCTTAAATGGTTAATACTTGACAGTAAATGAAATTGGCTTACCAGCTGTAGTAGAATCGATGTTTAGATAGGCCACAGCCTGGTTACGCAACCACATGACATTCTCCTGAGACAAGGTAAACAGTTGATACAGTGCTTTTCTCTTTCTGCATATAGATCCTTTGATGATGAATATGTTTAGTCCCTGCTGTGTATATTTTCGCTCTCAAACAAAACACAAGTAATACTGAGCTATGATGTTACGATTTTAATAATATTTTATATCACATAATATCAAATGACACAAATATTCATTTTACACCACTCCTATACTCCTGCGCAAGATTAAAAAAATATGCATATACCAACATTTTATAAATAGCGCAAAACACGTTTCATTAACTGATCAGACATCTTTATTCAGAACACTTTTCACGTGCATGTGTATACGCGTACATACTAATACAAACATAGAGCAGAAAATAAGCATACTCAGACATGGGAGAAACTAAAGATTTTACGCCGCTTCTTTGTACTTGCACAACACATGAAAGACTACAATGCAAAGTAATTACCTCGACCCACTCGTATGACCCGACTAGACCAAACTCCTCAGCATCCCAGCTGCAGAACATCACGGACCTCCGGGGCTCCCAACCTACAGATCACAATAACAATGGTACATGTCGGCGTGCCAGGATTTACTCACAATCTTTCAATATATTTTGGAAATAATGTGAAAAAACGAAAAAGATGCATCGCCGTAATTATCAACAGTCGTGTCACCTTTCTATTGTGCGTCCATGACGGTGCGATTGCGAGTTCAACACCCACTATCTCCACTGGTAAACACCAACGATAACATCACAAGTCATCTAAAGACAAGTCATCGTCATTATATTCCTACACACGTGCGTGACGACACATGCAGATACATACTGGCACCTGCGGGAATGGATATATTAAGATGAATCACACAATGTCTCTCACCATTCAACGGCTCTTCAGGTGTACAATAAATACATGTATGATGAGAAATGAACCATGGCGTTCAGAAACGGACTTGCCATTGGTTTACAAATGTATTCACTGTAGCTCACACCTGTGCCCTGAACAACTGTTGCGGTTCTCGGTCGTGCATCTCACATTGTCATAGAACCACCAACATGACGATGACCTTCTGCTTGCTAGACACATATTGGATGATCCTGCGCACTAAACGCATTTGTGACAAGAGAGGCGGTACAACGAATTGGGCGAGGACACTTGGCTGCTACAGGTAGCTTGACGATTATGCACGTGCAATACATGCTAACCGTGACATGAAATCAACACCGCATATTCCTTCGAATGATAAGACTGCAATTTCAGGCATAAGATACTGATATTTCACGCTAACCTTTAGTTAAGACGAAGACAAATATATGATTGGGACATTGACAAGCATTTTAGATAGTCAACAATTTTGCTAAAAAAAAACCCGGAAAATGTCATTTGTTTCGTGAAATGGATCGGTGGTCCTAAACATATTTGCTCAGTATATTGTGTTGATTCAATTCGTTCGGATTGCACCTGTTCCCAAAATCGAGTGTGCTATAACAATTCATGCGTGAACCGCACGGGGAAAATGAACTTCTCGATATTTATCAGACAACCTGTCTCCCTTTTGTTTCAAGTGGATCGTTCTGTGGGGCGTTCCCAAGTATGCAAATTGGGGTCATTTGTCAGGTCGTGGGTCATCATATATGTGTTTACCAGTAGTTGCAAGACATGGGCTTTAGCATGATCACGTCTGAGTAGGTGGTAGATCGGGCAGACGTTACAATGGCCTTACCTCCCTTGACTCGCTCGGCGTAAACTCTGGACATTTCCAAAATGGCGGCACTTCCGGAAGACGGGTCAGCTCCACCGAACACCCATGCGTCTCTGTGGTTTCCTATTAGTACCACTCTGTCTGTATGAATACAAAGTAGGTGAAGATATATTTGTGTTTGGCTATTATCATGAAGGACAGGTCATGTAGACCATAGAGAATTCTTTGAAATACTCACCGCTTTCTATAACGCCTTTCATCTTAGCAATGACGTTGTATATTGTGACTGTTTTCAATTTATTCTTCACAACCAGTTTCACTTTCCTGGAAAACAAAATCAAGAGATTGCAAAACAGCAAGTATTTACAGTCCGACGCCGCACAACATTCTCGCTATGTGACTGCGGTCTGCAATGGCAGGCAACCAAGTGATCGATGAACTAGAAAATACAGTAACTATTGCTAATCATAAATTACGAACATCTCTGTTAATCTAATTCTGAAAATTTCAATCAGACCCAGTTGCACAACATACATGTATGCCTTTCTTTAACTCTCTGCCGTTCAGTTGGCAAGGTAAAAGTATGAGGATTCGCAATTCTGTTTCAATTTATTTGATTTACATTTTTGTTTAAAGTGAAATTCATCGGTACGTTTTTACTGCAGACGGACTAGAATCAGACAGATTAAAACAACAAACCGTCTGGATGAGTGCATAGCTAATCCCGTGGCTTTTACCTTCTTGGCAAGACCCTAAATACTGACCCGTGAAGATCCAGGTTAGAATTGATCTTCAGTAACCCATGTTTGTCCGGAGAGGCGAGTAACGGGATCGGGTGGTCAGGTTCGCTGACGTGACTGACACATGTCATCGTATCGATAATTGTAGAGATCGATGTTCTTGTTGTTAATCAATGGATAGAGACTCAATTGTTTACAGAACACCGCCGTTATATATCTAGAATATTGCTGAGTGTGGCGTAAAACAAAACTCACTCAATCTAAACAACAGCTTTACGACGTTAATACTGTCTCCGTTCTCACTCATCGTGATTTGATGTAACTGATTAGGAAATACAAAGAACAATGAGACCAGCTCAAAAACACTCAACCACCTCGTCCTGTTAGATATACCTTAAATAAAATATTATGTGACAAATATACTGAAAAAAAAAGAAACGCAATTTTCGGGAAAAAGTGAAATCACATACGAAGTAAGTGTCCGTGTTCACGTCTTCTGTTAAAACATTGTTACAAAAAGGCAGGGTTGCGTTTCCTTTGCTGTTCAGTATATGACAGTTATTACGTTCAGTACTACATTCAGTATTACGACAACGCGTAAGGCAGCATCAACCATGACGACAACATAGCGGCGACTTATCATTGTGTGAGAAAATGCGGATGAGGAACGCACGTGTTTGCTGTCATGGTTCCCCCAAGTCTGTAGGTGATGTTCAGGCCCCCTTGCCACTCGGGGGGCGCTGCAGTTCCCTCCATTGCCCTGGGAGAGACGTACATTATTATGTACATTATTACTTACACTGAATGTTGAATCTGTTTAGTAAACATTGTAACGTAAACAGCAAAAGAAACGCGGACAAAACTGAAACCTACAGGTAACCGTTCATGTTTATGTCGCCTATTTGAAAAGTTTAAAAAATGCCAGAGGTGCGTTTCTTTTGCTGTCAGTATATTAACTACACATTTCCTCGAAGCAGTGTGTTTCTGGTCATTGTAATGAATAATTATCATGAGAATAAGGACAGTTTCCTATATTACATTTTCAAACAACCTTTCGTCCCTTATTGTATGTTTCTCTCTAGAAGCTGATGAGTACTTCTAAACGGAACTTTTACTTCTTAAACAAAAACACACACCAGGGCCTAATTTTAATTCATTGATCAACCATACGGTACTCAACGTAAACGGATATTATAAATACGTTAAACGTGAGAAAATGAACATTAATCATATAGCTGAAAATAAATATTACAAGAATAATAACAAAATTGCCATCTTTTTACCTCAGCAGAACATAGGCATCAGCGTAGCCAATTGGATGGCAAGGTATTTTAGGAAGTTTGGCCTTTAGTTCTTCCTCAGTCAGTCGTTCAGTATACCCTGTGAATATATTGTTTGTCACAAGTGAACAAAGTGTATGGTAGAGTATACATATTCTTTAACATACCAGATTTTTGGAAGGTTAATGATATACTGTAAGATAAGTACGCGTTGCCGTGTACCTTCTATGGTTATACGACAAATACACGTTGTCGGGTACCTCCGATAAGTGCACGCTACTTACACGTTGCCGGGTACCTCCTATGATTATACGACAAATACGCGTTGCCAGGTACCTCCGATAAATGCACGCTACTTTCACTTTGCCGGGTACCTCCTATGATTTTACGACAAATAGACGTTGCCAGGTACTTCCGATAAGTGCACGCTACTTTCACTTTGCCGGGTACCTCCTATGATTTTACGACAAATAGGCGTTGCCAGGTACTTCCGATAAGTGCACGCTACTTACACGTTGCCGGGTATCCTGGGGTGGCTTGATCTCCTTTAATCATAACGATGTTACCCCTCTGGACACCGGTAGATGGAAGCCAGATGCTGTTGGGGTATGTGACGTTACCGTGTGTGTAGTCACTAGGGTCCATGAAGAGGATGATGCCGATGGCACCATATTGGTAGGCAAAATTAACCTGATTTATTTACAACAGCAGTGTTTATAAACCATACATACAGAGCATGTGGGTATATGGATTCTAAATCACAGAATATGCGTAAATCAGTATATGTCTCAGTGGATTTTATCAAATATCACAACTATTATTGTTCCCATAATGCCATGTTGTATGATCAGTGAGATCAACTTTTGTCTTTTCATAGATTGAAACCCTGTTGTGAATCCGAACTATGAACTTGTCCGGAGTGAAATGTGTGAGTGAGTGAGTTTGGTGTTACGCCACTTTAGCAATATTCCAGCAATATCACAGCGGAGACACCAAAAATGGGCTCCAAGCATTATATAGATTAAAATGAAATCCGGAAAACGAAATCATTCGCACAAGATATATTCCTTTTTTCCATTCATGACTAATGAATGTTCTTTACAAAATAATCCAAGACGTGTTTCCATAAAAAGAAATTTCGTTTTTTTTTCTGAATATTAACACTCACGGGTTTTTTAGTGTGAAGTAAAGCAATCACAACTTTCCACTTACGTATCGGCTGGGAAAACATGCGAGGACTAATCAGAAGTACAGTGCCTCACCTTGTTCCCTCGGAATATCTGCCCATATCGAGCAATGACGATCTTTCCCGAAACAGTTACCCCAAGTCGGACGAGGTTCTCGAAGTCAACATCTCGGGCGTAGTTGGCATACACGAGCTCGCTCTGTAAGGTGACATGACGTCTACTGTAGAGTGACCGTGACTTAGCACCGTTGACAACAACGTCATTAACACATTTCAATTAAACATTACTGCTTGCAGTTCCATCGACAGCGCTATGTAATATGCATGTTAACCCAAGACCCCTTGCCTTGTCATTGATGGACGTATAGTTAAGAGTTACCATGATGCACAGACTACATTTGTCGTAGCTTCATAGATTGCAGACAATGTTAACGTCATCATGCAATGTTCATTCAGTCAGATTCTTCGGCTCTGTCTGGACAGTTGGGTCTCTGTGTCTTACAAGGCGCTGCTTGTAGCTTCCAGCTCCCTTTGCGCGCGCGGGGGCCAGCTTACTTCCGGTTACAGACTTCCCATGACAAAGTGTTTATGCAAGAACCACCACCACCTTCACAAATAATCAATACTTAATACTATCTGCCCGTAAATGTGGATAATACTTTAGAAAATGTGGTTCACCTTCCAAACTATTACTGTTACACATTTTATATATTTACTGATTCCACTGTCATCTTTAAATCTTACATTACATAGGACTGGCAATTGCTGAACACGTAAAAAGCATAAATAACGTCTATGTTCTTTTAGATGTACATTGGAGATATAGTACTCAACATCCAAAAGTGACTTTAATAATTTATAATAAGATTAATGAACTGACTCATTTATTTTGCTGAACATATTTTGCTTTGCAGAATCTATGGGTCTTTGTTTGAATACAGTTAGAAAGTCATTGCCAGTACCAACTTCTTGGCTTACCCAAACAAAACCAAAGCCATACATGTTTAACAATGTCCTAATATAAGATGCTCAGGTAATTCTGTTACAATTATCAAGTTTTTTCATAAGAATATGGGCTTGTTTGGGATACCTATCAGTAGGCATGCATAACAGTACCGGATGCACTTAATCTGATACTCAATACTAATACAATATCAACCACATTCAGCTAATACTGCGTTACTAGACACATGCTTACCTACTCCGAGTACAAATTTACAAAAATTAGAATGGAATTTGTTAATAACTTCTCTGTCCTGATAACCCCATACTTCTGCACCGTAAAGTAATATTGGTTTTATTTTACTGTCGAAGAGCTTGAAAAGAACACTTGCAGACATGTTTGGATATTTATAGGATAACCGTTTGATAGCCATTGTGGCCTTAGTAGCTTTACTGGTAAGGGTCTCAGTACATTTGGTCCATGACAGGCGAGTAATAAACGTTATTCCCACATAGTTATAATATATTGAGCATTTTAT
This sequence comes from Haliotis asinina, assembly GCF_037392515.1. Taxonomy (NCBI): domain Eukaryota; kingdom Metazoa; phylum Mollusca; class Gastropoda; order Lepetellida; family Haliotidae; genus Haliotis; species Haliotis asinina. The sequence goes on from NC_090293.1 coordinate 42,006,379, forward strand.
CTGTGTTCCTTGTAAATGAAACAGGCTTGTTTTGGGCCTGTTTTTGCCTAGAACTATCGCGGGGAATTAACTCGGGGATCTCCACGCCTTCAAAAACAAACAGAGAGGGATCTCAGGCAAAGCAGGAATCGTTTTATTCTTTCGACAATCAATAAATCACTAAACCAATCAATCAATAAACAGAACAATCAATGGATCAGGTCAATCAATTGCAATCACTGAACACTGGAGAATAACGAGGTAAGACAAGTAGTCAACATTGTAGATGTTATGACGCAATACCTATAAATGACTAATTATAATTCACTGACGCACCTAAAGGATCAGTCATCAAATTTTACTTTAAGAATAAAGGTGACTCGAATACTTAAATGAACAGTGACAACTATTACAATTGTATCATTATCGACTATTAGAGTAAATACAGTAAATGAGGGTCAATACTATGTAAATACTTCAACGTGATAATTTATTTGAAACATTCTGAGTTTTGATTTCCAAATGAAACGGTAACCGGCATACATGGCAATAACATGGCGGTTCACTTAAGTTTACAGTTGCCATGGTGACGATTAGGTTGAGCCTCACAATTGACATACTGCGCCGACGCCTGTAGGTGCGCCTGACCGTGACGGCTTGATGATTACAATAATATGTCTCATAACGAGAAGTGGATACTCTCTGCTAATATTTGTCTTATAAAGAAAAAGTGGATACTTTCTGATTATTGCATACTGAGACTGATATTAAGGAACTTTGCCTTTATATTTTGAACTCTTCTAGACTGCTACTACATCGCCGCAGCGTCATGATAATGTGTGCACATTACATGAACATATATTTATAAGACATTGCCAGAATGTGCGCGTTTAGCTAGATAAGTTTACATAAAGTATTATTATATTCTAGAACATATGCAGTCACAAACTGGGTATCTCGAACGCAAATATATATATAAGCTTCTGGCGCTAACATGACATATAGAAATCGTACATATAACATACATTGCAAATAGTGTACATGCCAAGGATATATCTGTATCGAGAATGCTTCAACAACGTTGTACACATTGAATGTGTTGTACACAAACTATTTTAGCATCCACGACCCCGTACAATAATAAGCTATTTCAACGTGAAAACCTACACAATACAATTACCCTTTATACCAAACTGTATCATATTTAGTACTGTATTTGAAGACACGATTCAAATGAAATATCCCGACAAACTAGTGAGTTGGAATGGCATTTTACGAATTTTGACTAAGTGTAACTTACATTCAATGTTCAAGCAGAGTACAAGAGTTATAAGCAGAGTCTGACAAAAATGACAAAGTACAAGCGACTTACCTTCAAAAACAAACAGAGAGGGATCTCAGGCAAAGCAGGAATGATTCTAGTGTGCAACCATCCTGTATATATACCCGAGGCCTCCTGTCCAAATTTGAAGGCAAGACCGTACGCGCAAGTTTAATTGTCAGTTTCGACAATAGAATATGTGACATGCTGGTTACCTTACGCAAGTTCGGGAGAACAGATGCATAGCGCTAAATACCGAAATAGTGGAAGTTAGATAATCAAAGATTATCAATGTCGCTTTAATGTCACAGTTTGTGCTGGTTCCTTTGATAGATTATATTTGACTTGGTCAGCCGTGGCTACACAATCAGGTTCCCTGCGTTGACAAAGCCCTGTGTTACAGTTGATATGTAAAATGACCTAACATTTAATTGCATGTAGTGTCGCCTGACCGGTTGTGATTGTATGTAGCATCGCTTGACCAGTTGCGACAGCTTGCATCCTGCGGTAATAAGTGATAATATGCCAGCTGCCAGGCGCAAGTAGACTTAGCTAAAGTAAACTGAAGTTAAATATACATTGTAGGATATTTTCCGCATTTTAGTAAAAACTAGAAGTAAAATATGACAAATTTGACCCTGTTATAGAACCCCTGGGCGTCGTGGAGCTTTTGACCGCAAAAGCCTTTGATCACGTTTTTGCTTTAGTCAAAAACAAATACGTACTGATAATACAAATGCATACAAATACAAAGTATACAATAAACCTCGGTAACGGAATGTACAAACAATCATATAATATGACAAAAGGTATGTACTGTGCAGACAGCCCACTTAAAATTCTTTGCAGATAGAGGATTGATTTATGACTTGATAATGACCATCGTGAACAATTAATATGTAGGCAGCGAAAGGCTGGGTGAACATTTTCTGGAGCTTACGGGCCGTAAAGAAGGAGACTCGAAGAGAATTTGGAACAGAGAGAGAGGTTTTAGTTAATTCGTTTGTCACAGTGAAGGCAGGCCAGACAACCGTAAGAGTAGGAAAGAAGTATCCAGAGATTTGGAGCTGTTCGACAGTGTAGGGAGGTTGAATGTCCCAGTAAGTAGGACAAAGACTGAGTGATAGAATAGGAACAGTCACACATTCTGGACCAGTGGTGAGCTCAAGAACAAGACCATTGTGCGTCCGGGGATTGTGTTTAGAGATAAGAAGGAGAAGAATGGATGCAACCGCAAGTGTGATCACTCCAAGAAGAATTGAGACATGATAGTCAGCAAGATCAGAGATGACAAAGCCAGGGCTAGAAGTTGTTGGTGCATTATAGTTTAGTGCTGGAGGTTGAATTGCTTTAACGGGGGCGACACGAGTAACGAGCAATAATGCAGCAGAGAGCGCGCGTACTTTGAAAAACATCCAAATGAATAAGCCAATGGACAAAACAGAAGTAGCTGAAGCAGTGACGGCAATAATGGCATTTGTATCAGGCCAAGAGGTAGGCAAACTAATCTGACCATCAAGCAAAGGTTCTGCAATAGTTTGAAATATAGTTTCTGTTTTTCGTGCACTTTCTGCAATACGCTTCAGACTTAGATGAGATTGTTCATCATTCGCCAAGACATCAGAAATTTTATGGGAATATATATTAAAATTTGGAATTGTAAAGTTAACAGCTTTTTTGAAAGTCGTGTCGCCTGCTATGCTAGAAAGGGTTGAGTCATCAAAAAAGTGTTGCAGAAGAGCAAGGTTGACAGGGTGAAGGTGTGAGATTTGGTTGTGGTAAGTCCGACATGAACCAAAGGGTGCTGGATAAAATAGATCTTCAGTAGACAGAGAACAGTAACAAGGAGTGACAATAAGACAGAAAGTACATCCAGAAATTACGCGATGAGTACCAGGACAGTGGAGAGTAAGGAAAGGAATTCTATAGACAAGAACATTTGAGGTATCAATAGAGATAAGCTGAGGTGGTTGAGGTCTGATAATGTAGCGAAAGTCACAAAGGGATTTAATCAACTCTTTACTATTTTGAAAGAGAGCTAGGGCACATGATGGTTTGGGAGAGGACCGTAATGCTATTCGAAAAGGACAGTGTATGACAAATTCATCACCTGAACAGGAATCTAATGTTGAACTGTCCAGACTGAGAAAATGCTTGGAATCAGATGATATGGCAAAATGAGGCAGAATATCAAGGAGTTGAGTAGAGTGGGATGATGTCTTGTTCACAGGCACTGGGAGAGAAATAACTTTATACATTTGGAAAGGTTTGGTCAAAGAGGATAAGGGAAATTTAACAGATATGTACACATGGGACTTAGTACGGGCAAAGATAAATTTAGCTTGGGAATAATAATAGGTTGGGTTGGTTTGGAGCAGCTGGAAATTTGGATACTTACTTGATAAAATGGAAGAAAGATGGTGGATGGTTTGTTCCAGAATTTGCGGGGCAATAAGTAGAGGAGAAAGTTTATGCTTTGCGAGGTCTAAAATGCCTAATTTGAGTTCTTCGAGCTGATGCTCAATGGTATTAGAATTTTGAATTTGGTCTATCAAAAGGGAGGTGAGTGAAGTAAATGTAGACTGAATATTTCTGGCATTATTCTCTATCGCAGTGGCTGTGAACGTAATCGCATCGTGATTGGCCTTCACACCTTTCAAAGCATTCTTAAATCTATTGTTGACAAGTTTCATAAAAGAAGAGAGGTGGGCTGAATGCTGTTGCAAGACATTTGCAAGATTAATATCATGTTTGGTTAAGGCGTTAATATGCTTGGCAAGCAGATTGACATCGTCAGTGGTGGCTGTGCCAAACAATGTTTTGGAAAGGGATCCTACAAAACTAAGGACTGCTCGCTTGGAACGACTTGAGGAAGGGACCTTTGACTCAGGAATGAGTTTTATTATTTGTTGCTTAGTTTCATTTAGTTGCGCAACACACCTGGCTTTTATAACATTCAGGTGCATTTGCATTTGATGCAGTAATGCACACGTTGCATTGCCTTGGTGACAACCGCTCAATGTAGGGATACTGGGGACGTGAGGGAGCTTGACCTCGTAGGTGTGTACCCAATACTCTGTTGAAAAATGTACTTCAGTGGTTGGCTTAAAGACTATTCCATAATTTAGTCTTTGAACAGGGCTGGTGCTGCAGACAGGGTGGGCTAACAGAGCGATAAGCCACAGGATAATCAAGCGCCAGGATGAACCTTTGATGAAATGAAAAAGGAAGCCATTAGAAGAGTTGACCTGATTGGAAAGAATGTCGTGGCCACAACACCAATCCTAGCACTATGAGACACAGAAACTGAGTAACTGCAAAAGGGGTTGGTCACTCATACAATGGCTAACACAATTCAAATCATAAAGGGTTGAGACAGCTTGGTAACACCTGAGTACTGACTCAAAGAAAGTACTTGCGTCTGTGTTTGCGAGCTCTACCAGTCATTGTTCTTGACTTATGGAAATGCTTGATCAGGGATGGATCAAGGTTGGAAGCAGGCTCCCAAGTCGTTTGAGAATAGCCTAACCATTTTATTTGGTACGTCTTGGTACCTTTTGACATTTTGCATCTGAGAATTTTGTCAACAGGATAGGTTTGTTCATCTTGAGGTTTGTCATCCTCCTCTTGGGAAGCGGATGGTACAGGACCTGTATCATTGCTTTCTGGGTCTTGAGAGATCATTTGTTGTTCGAAGGGAGTGCTAGCATCAGCAGAAGTGCCAGCATGAGGAGAATGATGTGTGTCCTCATCAGCAGAAGTGCTGAGAGAAGGGGAATGACTTGTGTCAATATCAGCCGAAGTGCTGGGCAAAGGGGAATGATGTCTATCATCATCAGCAGACGTGCTGGGAAAAGGGGGACGACATCCATTGTTGGGGACTTGATCTGGAAGTCGATCATTGGCTTCTCGAGCGACATAAGGTTTTATGCGATTGGCGTGGATGAGGGCCTTGTGTGTTTTGCTGGTTTGAACGTGCTGTAGTTTGAAGGTGTGATTTGGGCCTAACTCTATAATTGTGTACGGACCTAACCATTTAACTGAGAGCTTTGGGGACCTACCGGGAAGAATATGTGAGTTTTTCATCAGGACCAAATCACCTACAGAGAACTGGGGCTCTCTAGCTTTGAGGTCAGCGCGCTCTTTGTTGATGTCTTGGGACAATTTCATATTGTCCTTGGCAATGGTCTTGGCTACTCTGAGATTGTCCAGAAGGGTCTTAAGATGACGCTCTGCAGTTTTGCCTAGTGATGGCTTGGGCAGAAGGGCAATATCAATTGGGAGATGCATCTCTCTGCCAAAGAGCAGATAGAATGGAGTGTAACCAGTCGATGCACATGGTGCACTGCGCAGTGACATCATTACACAAGGAATAAGGTCTGCCCAGTTGGACTGATCAGAGTCACAGTATGCTCTGAGTGCCTGTTCAATGGTCCTATTGCGTCTTTCACACATGCCATTGGTTTCAGGATGATATGATGATGTCAGATGGTGCTTAATGTCCAAAAGTTCACAAAGGGCATTGACAAGTTTAGAAGTGAACTGCCGACCTCTGTCAGAAAGAAGAGTTTTGGGAGCACCAAAGCGAGTAATCACCTGATTGAAAAGAATGTGGGCTACCTCAGTGGCATCTTGGGTTTTCATGGCAAAGCCTTCTGTCCAACGGGAAAAAGAATCCACTACTAGTAGGGCATACTTAAAACCATCTTTTGTTTCAGGGAGTGGACCAAGGATATCGATGTGAATTCGGGAAAAGGTATCCTCTATGGGCATTGGGACCATAGGAGCATGTCTACCATGAGTCATGGGCTTAATTTTCTGACATGTCTCACAGGACCTGATGTAGTTGTCTATGTCCTGATACATGCCAGGCCAGTGGTACTTAGACAGGAGCGCTTGAAAAGTAGAATCCCTTCCAAGATGACAACCGCCTACTTTTGAGTCATGATAGGCAAACAGGAGATCTTTGCGCTTGATAAGTGGGACCACTAGCTGTGTAATTTGAGGAGCTCTATGGGCCTTGGCACCTCTATGTTTAGCTTGGTAAACATGATAGAGAATACCATCTCTGACAACATATTCCTGTGAACGACCTACCAGACCTTTGACTTGTACATCGTTATAAGTTGCAGGGATTTCACCTTTGGATATGTAGTCAATAATGGGTTGAAGGTCAGGCGAATTGTATTGTTGCATAACAAACTGATCATCATCTGTGTCGACTGCTGCAACTGCAATAGATGGACCAGGTGGGGGTGGTTTCTTAGCGTAATACAAATCAACCGCGAGTGGCTCAGGAGTGTCTAGGTCCTGGTGAGAAGATAGGGAGGTTGAGGATGGGTCGGTAGAAGGGACAGAGGTTGATGTGTAAGGAAGGGGTGATGCTGGAGTGATATAGAAGGATTGAGAGAGAAGGAGATGACCTATGCAGATGTCAAGAGAAATGGACCCTAAGATCTTATGAACTTCACCACCTACACCAATGACTTCATGAAGGTCAGAGTCTTGTAAGTCTTTTAATGTGTAGCCTACTTTTTGAAGGTAGCTCATGCTGACACAGGACACAGAAGCACCTGTATCAACTAGAGCTGTTGTCTTCACTTGCTTCACCTTAACTAGAACAGTGTTCTTAACTAAGGGTGCCACAAGTGAGACCAAAGGTTTCTCATGCCTGACCCCAGGTCTCTGAGAATCAGGCGCGAGTCCCTATTGCCTTGGCCATTCATTCTGAGAATGATATGCCCTTATGCACACACTAGAATGGTGACCTACTTTATGGCAGAAAGTACACTGGGTATTAAAATGTGGGCAATATAACCTGTCTGAACAGTACATACCACATCCGATGCATCTTTGCTCCAGGAACGGGGGTACTGGATACTGTGGGCGTGGATGATTGCCGGACTGTCTTGGCGGGGCCTGATTCCTTGGCTGTGGACGACCTTGAGGCAACAGAGGAGGTGGTGGTTGTCTCCGGAAGTGGGCATCATGAGGCTGGTGCCGTTTGGGCTGGTATCGCTGGGGATGTTGTAGCTGGAATTGTTGCTGCTGTTGTTGTGGAGGTGGTCTAGTGGCTTCTGTAGCCACAGCCTGAACTGTTGGGTTCGTTGTCTTGGTGATTAGGGTGGCTACAAGTTCTGAAAGTTGGTCCACCTTCATAGCCATGTTAATATCCTGAGATTTCACACCCGTCTGTGATCTCTCAGCCAGTTCAGCATGGTGACGGACATCTTCAAGTGTGGCAGGCTCCTTATTAATCACCCACTGGCGAATGTTAGGCCTAAGCCCATTAACGGCTACTGCCACAGTCACGGACACTGGCAGTGCTAAGGTATGTGTGGCCTTTTGTAGCCTTGTCAGAAAATCAGCACTGGACTCTCCTGTTGACTGTGACATTTGTAAAACATTCACATCAAAGGTTCGTGGCTTGTGAAACCTTGACGTGAATGCTGCCTCCAGACGGGTCATACTTTGTTTGGTGTCATCGGGAAGATCTTGGTGCCATACCTTAGCTGTCCCCTCTAAATAGAAAGGAAACAGCAGGCACTGACGTTCTTCGTTGTAACCCAACAACTTAACAAAGTTGGTAAAGTCCTGCCACCAGGATGCTGGCTCCTCTTGTCCGCTGAAGGGCCGTAACTTGATCTGTGGCGTTGCCATGGCAAAGGCTGGTGATGGAGGCGTTGATGAATTTGTTGATGATGTTGGTGCCGCTGTCGATGTAAGTGATGGCACAGCTAATGTTGTGGACGATGGTGTGGGTGTGGTCAGGGGTGGCGATGTTGGGAAAGGTGAAACCTGCTCTTTGATCAAACTGGTCAGTCGCAACCTTGAATCATGCCCTCGAAGTCTCTGTTTGTAATTTGTAGGCGTGGCTCCGGACATCTAGGATTGACTCCACCAGTTGAAACAGGCTTGTTTTGGGCCTGTTTTTGCCTAGAACTATCGCGGGGAATTAACTCGGGGATCTCCACGCCTTCAAAAACAAACAGAGAGGGATCTCAGGCAAAGCAGGAATCGTTTTATTCTTTCGACAATCAATAAATCACTAAACCAATCAATCAATAAACAGAACAATCAATGGATCAGGTCAATCAATTGCAATCACTGAACACTGGAGAATAACGAGGTAAGACAAGTAGTCAACATTGTAGATGTTATGACGCAATACCTATAAATGACTAATTATAATTCACTGACGCACCTAAAGGATCAGTCATCAAATTTTACTTTAAGAATAAAGGTGACTCGAATACTTAAATGAACAGTGACAACTATTACAATTGTATCATTATCGACTATTAGAGTAAATACAGTAAATGAGGGTCAATACTATGTAAATACTTCAACGTGATAATTTATTTGAAACATTCTGAGTTTTGATTTCCAAATGAAACGGTAACCGGCATACATGGCAATAACATGGCGGTTCACTTAAGTTTACAGTTGCCATGGTGACGATTAGGTTGAGCCTCACAATTGACATACTGCGCCGACGCCTGTAGGTGCGCCTGACCGTGACGGCTTGATGATTACAATAATATGTCTCATAACGAGAAGTGGATACTCTCTGCTAATATTTGTCTTATAAAGAAAAAGTGGATACTTTCTGATTATTGCATACTGAGACTGATATTAAGGAACTTTGCCTTTATATTTTGAACTCTTCTAGACTGCTACTACATCGCCGCAGCGTCATGATAATGTGTGCACATTACATGAACATATATTTATAAGACATTGCCAGAATGTGCGCGTTTAGCTAGATAAGTTTACATAAAGTATTATTATATTCTAGAACATATGCAGTCACAAACTGGGTATCTCGAACGCAAATATATATATAAGCTTCTGGCGCTAACATGACATATAGAAATCGTACATATAACATACATTGCAAATAGTGTACATGCCAAGGATATATCTGTATCGAGAATGCTTCAACAACGTTGTACACATTGAATGTGTTGTACACAAACTATTTTAGCATCCACGACCCCGTACAATAATAAGCTATTTCAACGTGAAAACCTACACAATACAATTACCCTTTATACCAAACTGTATCATATTTAGTACTGTATTTGAAGACACGATTCAAATGAAATATCCCGACAAACTAGTGAGTTGGAATGGCATTTTACGAATTTTGACTAAGTGTAACTTACATTCAATGTTCAAGCAGAGTACAAGAGTTATAAGCAGAGTCTGACAAAAATGACAAAGTACAAGCGACTTACCTTCAAAAACAAACAGAGAGGGATCTCAGGCAAAGCAGGAATGATTCTAGTGTGCAACCATCCTGTATATATACCCGAGGCCTCCTGTCCAAATTTGAAGGCAAGACCGTACGCGCAAGTTTAATTGTCAGTTTCGACAATAGAATATGTGACATGCTGGTTACCTTACGCAAGTTCGGGAGAACAGATGCATAGCGCTAAATACCGAAATAGTGGAAGTTAGATAATCAAAGATTATCAATGTCGCTTTAATGTCACAGTTTGTGCTGGTTCCTTTGATAGATTATATTTGACTTGGTCAGCCGTGGCTACACAATCAGGTTCCCTGCGTTGACAAAGCCCTGTGTTACAGTTGATATGTAAAATGACCTAACATTTAATTGCATGTAGTGTCGCCTGACCGGTTGTGATTGTATGTAGCATCGCTTGACCAGTTGCGACAGCTTGCATCCTGCGGTAATAAGTGATAATATGCCAGCTGCCAGGCGCAAGTAGACTTAGCTAAAGTAAACTGAAGTTAAATATACATTGTAGGATATTTTCCGCATTTTAGTAAAAACTAGAAGTAAAATATGACAAATTTGACCCTGTTATATAAATACCATTTCTCAGAATTTCGTAAGAATCCCTATTGTTGATATCCACACCCGTCAATTCATTTATCTGTCGATCTTGGTATTGTTGTTTCTTACTTCTACTCATGCATCTGAACATATTTATGAGCTTAATGTATTCAGTCAGTAATTGTTTGTCACCGGTAGTTCTGAATTTGCTCAATAACACAATAACGGTCAGCACAGAGGAGGTCGCAGGGTGGATATACACAAAGCCTAGTATCCCATCACGTGCTGAAGCAAAACATGGTCCTATGCAGTACAATAAATGTTATGTCAGTGTATATTGCAAACACATGTTTTAAGCAACACATGAGAGGAGAATGAATACACACAGAGACACAACCTCAATCATTTAACCCCCACTAAATACAAAATACATGATAAGCTGGAAAGGCAAGTTCAATACATTCTTTCATACAATTATTCCAGATTTCAAGTAACCCAAAAATACTAAAGTTAGCACAATATTCTTTGAATGTGGTGCGAAACCAAGTCGCTAGGACGTTGCTGCGAGGATAACAATATTTGGGCTTCCATGATCAGTACTGTTGTGTTACCTCTGGATGGCCGCTGGGAGAGAAGGCATTGTATGGCTGTATCACCTCCGGGTGGGACTCCCCTATGGAGAAGGCGTGTTCACCGGCTGAGGTCTTGTACAACACTCTACCGTCTGAGGCAACAAGGCTCGCCTGCAGCACAAACGTTATCGGCGAGAAGCAATAGATGGGGAGGCATACTTCCTAATATGACATCCTGTGTCCTGGGCCCGATCCACAAAGAGTAAGTAACGTTACGATCTGTCGTAACTCCATAGTTTATCATAGGCTTACGAATGATGCTGTGATACGAACGTTTTGTGGATCGGGAACCTGATCCATAGAGCCTTTGTAACGTTACGACCTCTCGTAACTATATACTCTATCGTAAGTTTATGAATATGGAGTATCGTAATGCTACGGACGTTTTGTGAATCGGGTCCCTGTTTTCAACTTTCACATACACAGATGTTGTCTACGAAGTTCACATTTTATTATTGCTTACTCAGTATACACCAGATAACATTTAGTTTTAGTCTTGACAAAGTGCACTGAATCCTTGAATATGAAGATGCAAGCTAACCATGTAATAATGTTGTCATAATTACATCATTTTAAGCTTATATACACTGAACTTAATAAGATCTGATTTAACAGGGACATTTTTCACAAAATTAAGTCTTTAAGTAGTTTCTTGTAATAGTCGAACCAACAGTGTCTGCGGCATCTGAGTGTTCAGTGGATCCTGACGAATAGTGTTCTCATCTCGCCAGTACAGATCTAGAGTACAGTAATGATAAAACTGACGAATGCTTTTCATTCGTACAGACAGACGGACATACAATACGTCCAAGAATATGCACTCCATTGCTTTGTAGCTACAATGCAATAACTGAAGCACTTACGGTATTGATATGATTCTTTTCTGGGTATGACAGCAGAACGTCATACGGCACCATCTGTACGTCATATCCCTGTTCTGTCCATTGATCTTTGACGTACACTGCCGTACGGAGATTGCCAGGAGTTCCGGCGAGGTGCGGACGTGACGTCAGATAGCTGGAACATGTGTCACGTGACATTCAAAACTAATGTCTTTCTTAATCCCGTGGATTAATTGCTTTGTTTGCTGTAAAATATGCTTAAAAATCTTATATCTTAAAACTCAAGACATTAGATTTAAACAAAACTGGAACTTGGAAGTTTAATAATACTATTCTGAAAAGGAACTATATACAAATGAGACATTTTATGGATTAAGTTTCTTTATTCTTTCCCACACAACAATGATGACCAAATATATCAGTGATGACTAAACATGAAATTGTTCATCTTCAAGAGACACAAATATCCGTCCTCTACAGCACAGCAATTCGCCGCGCGGAGTTGCGTCCCCAAAGCGTAAATCGTGTGGGCCAACATCACCTCGGCCTCTCCTCTGATTCGAGGTCTTCTTAATCTCCACATTTTGAAAAAAGTAATAAAACCTCACTAATGATGTGAACGAAACATCGCAATTTCTGTATCCTCGCATAACGGGTTTCGTCGTGGCGTTTGTGTACACAGGGTGGTGATGTAGTTGTCAGAGCTACTATATGGAATCCTAAAAGGGACATGATCGCCTTCTCACTAACAAGCAAAAATAGGAAAATTAACCAAAGCGCGACAGTGCAACGCGACAGTTCGGCCATTTGTCGCAATGTCACATTTTGGATAATATTTTTCTATTCATCCAAATGGCGACAAATTTCTATATTTTATTCAAACCACTACAATGCGACACAGCCATAATGCAACAAATGGCAGAAATGTCACGTTGTCGCGTTGTCGCGTTGTCGCGTTCTGGTTTATTTTGCCTCCATGCTTGTTTTTGAGAGGGCGCCAACGCGACAATGTCCCTTCTAGGATTCCATGCTGTCCACCGATGAATGGATAGACAACGACACCTCCCAAAGTGAAAGTTGGTTCAATTTAAGACTTAAATATCTCAATAAAACAGGAGAGTGTTATCATTTGAAGCAGTAACACTTAACCCATTATCTATAACTCATCATCACATATTGATAATCGACTCTTACTGCAGGTGCTTGTCAATGATGGCCGGGTCTATCCCACTGATGAGCGTGTTGCCGACGTCAGGCTCCGCATCTCTCGTGAGACGTCGTAGTATCAGATCCGACTTTGGCCCATAGCGTTGTGGGGCGAACAGTCCGATCATAAGTCCTATCACAAAGGCTATGACGATCAACCCAATAGCCGCTATACAGCCACGCCCAGTTATCACAGCCATGTCTGTGTTGGAATCTATGGAAAGAAATGCATCGGACGATATACATTAATTATATCCAAAATTTATCAAACTGCTTATCAAATCTATTTTGTTTTATACTTATATTTTAAAGATACAGTTTCAGATTTTGATCCAGTGTAAACAGCAAGTTGTTTTACGCCGCACTCAGAATTATTCCAGCTCCTAAATCACGACGCCTGGACGAGACAATCCAGTGACTGACCCCAGCGGCATTGGTATGCGCAATTGGGATATGATGGCCCGTGTCAACCATGTCAGCGAGCCTGACCACCTGATCCAATTAGTCGCCTCTAACGGCGAGCATGGGCTACCAAAAATCGATTCTAACCTGACAACCATGGGTCTCATATGTAATGTATGTAGTTTACAAACTGGACCTGTTACGCTCCGAATAGGTGGAATCTATTCAGGTAATTATAAGCTGATGTAAAGAAATCAGGATATACATTTTTTAAACCACTTCCATCTGGACGTCACTTTCGATTACCTTCCCTTAAAACATCGTCTGAATCTCTGGTCTCCCTGGATCTCCTTTTCATTTAGAATGGGTTTGTTTGTTACTATCAAAATTATACATATATTCAGAGACTAAGCCTTAGTCTAGAAACGGTGCTGCCGTGGTCGCCGGGAACTCCGTGTAAATGAAGCAGCATCCATGTCACATGGCATGGTCATACAATAAGACATTGAAAAAAGCGACAAAGACGGATTATAAACACATATAAATTCCAATGAGTGATTATGATTATACATAATGAGTGATTATGGAAATTCTTTCTAAATAAATAACGGCTGAGTATATACAAAATCCATGAAAAACATGCACGGTAATTACATGCACAAAATGATTGCTGATAATTCCATACAATTAATTATCCACACATAGGTAAAGAAGCTGAGATAGTAGTTATCGCATGCATGATGACTATTCAAGAACGGAAAGTAAATATATTACTCCATAAGTAAACATTCTTACATGAGTAAATGTGTGCATGTGAATGGTGCTTTAGACACAACCCCACTTGTTCTAGGTTTTTTACTTAATGCACAAATCTTGAAATACCATACAGTAATAGCTATTTTTAACTTTTATCCTTAACTGAATAAAATCCTGAGATTAAAATGTTCAGTCAAACAGGTTAAAACAACAAACCATCTGTTTGCATCTGAGTGCATAGCTAATCCCGTGCCTGTTACCTCTTAATTAAATGATCCGGGGTTAGAATAGGTCTTCAGCAACCAATGCTTGTCTTAAGAGGCGACTTCGGGATCGTATGGTCAGACTCGCAAACTTGTTTGAAACATGTCATCGGTTCCCAGTTGCTCAGATCGATGCTCATGCCGTTTTGACCATTGCCTATTCTGGTCCAAACTCGATTGTTTACACACCATAGAGCTGAATATTGCGGACTGCGGCGTAAAACTAAACTCACACACTCACTTATTCTCAATTAAATTGGAATGGCCCATGAAATAACGAACTGAACATGCCAATATCATCAGCATATGAGGTACAAGTGACGATAATTGATAATATCATGACGAAAATTGCTTGATATATTTTCGAAATGTACTGAGATTTTCCACAATAGATATCTTTTTTACATGTAAAAATGATTCAAAGTTTATTATATACTCATAGAAAAAGTAGGGGAACCTGAATTTTGAAGTCTGACAGAAAGAAAACCCATTGAGGAATCATTATGTTACATTGACATTCATCTTGTGTATGCAGCATCATTTCACGTTATCACCACACGCAAACACAATACATGGGAAGCACGTGAACAACGTGGGAGCCTCCTGCACGCGCATGGGGTGTCATTAAAAATCTTATCGTTTTTCAGGCAGGTCGATAAATCACTGTTGCATCTGTGCGTGGTTATGGTTTTCAGGGTCAAATCACAAACTACTGGCTGAAAATTGTAAACCTGAAATTTTCATGTCATACTCCAGTCACCTAACAAGGGGGTAAATGAACGAAAAGCTTTGCTTTGAATGAAATCCATGTGGTGATGCATTCTCAAAACATCCCTTATTGTATCAACATTGATTCAGTCCCGTGTATCTCCCAATGTCGACAATCGTACATTGAAAGTAGAGTTCCCCTACTTTTTTAAAGAGTATATGTGGATTTTTAAAAAGGAAGCTGGTATATACACCCTATACCTAAGTGTTCTAGTTCTGAACACTGTGAGAACACCCTTCTTGTAACAGATTTAGAACGCAGTTTGAGTGTTGTGATTTAGTCGTCACGATATGCCTGAGATATTGCCGACGTGACGTTAAATAGTAACACACTCTGATTTAGACACAATGTGTTCTGCCGTCAGAACACCAGTGTACCTCTTACAGAACGCTCGTTTGGGGGGCACGTAATCAACCCTTCTACGTCGACTGAATCGCCTTGGTTGGGCGATGGACTGGCAACGTCGAAATAAGGGTATGGCAACCTTGATTTTTGAGAACACGCACACAATGTGTATGACTTGTAAGTGTCACAATCAAAACAGTTTTAAAATACAAGCACCACGTGTACTTTCTTTTATACTTCAATTTAGCATACAGACAGATGTATTTTATCAAAGTGTCACATGACAGTTACAATAATGAAGGTATTAAAAATATTAACATAAAAACTGTGATCAAACCATAACTGGCATATGAGACACTAAACATTTGATACGTATGAAGTATAAAAAGAATATTAAAACTAAAATACTAAATGAAAAAATACAGATACAAAATTAATGAGAATATACAACAATTGTGTTTAAAAGGTATAGTCTATAGCATATAAATTATGTAAGAGCATTACATTATGAATTGTTTACAGGTCACAAGGGGGACATGGGTAGATGTTCCCTCGATGTTTGGATGTACGTAACCAAACATCCAGGGTACATCATCCTGTGATCCCCGAGGGACCAGTGAACAACATATTTATCTTACCGAATACCTCCATGTTAAAGGGGCCCTAGCTAACGTCCAAAAAAGCCCATGGGTTTCCAATTAGTCTCCCACTGGCTGCTCCTTAGCAGTGTAGATGTTATCTTCCAGGACTGTACATGTAACAGCTATGGGTGCCTGGCAAGAGCCTGGACATGTAAAAGGTTAACCTTGGAATTTACTGCTAGAATAAGCATGTGCCTTATAGTACATGTCCAACAACCCTTTCACTACATATTTTGATGACTGGTGGGATTAATTTGATTAGCATGTATGAAACATCAAATGTTACTATTTTCTAAATATATAATCTTCAGCAAAGAGATGTCAGTATCAGAAAAGTGTACAACCCTAACCCTGCACAGCATAGTGTCAGGGGAGCGGGGGTAGGAGGGCATTTTCCCAGCCAGGGTGAAATATCGAACCGTGAATGAAACTTTCCCCACTCATAGGCTTGTTTCTATGGAAACGCGCCCCCTCTGGCGACCTGACCAACACAGTGGGAAATTCAGATCTGGATTTGAAAATGAGAAACATATTTCCAAAATGTATGTTTTGTAGACTATCTACATCCATACGTTTTTCTGTGAGTCTTCATAACATACTTCTTTTATCACTGTGACTTAATATCAGCCTGAACCGGTCAGTCAATTTTGAGGTATTTCATGGAATGTACTTGTATACTGCATTGCTTTGTATAAAAAGACAGCTGAGACAAGGCAATTAGGCCACACCCCATCTGTGTATAGGTTTGGAACCCGGGTTTCATTCTGAACTGTTTGAAGCCTGGGTATCGGATCATACACTTCAGTCAGCCCGGAGATATTGTGTTAGTGAAGTCACCGCGGTGTAATTGCCCTTTCGAATATTCACAGGGACTACATCTGAACGTTTTGTCAAAATTAATTACATGGAATGCGAGGCAAATCCTTTCGTAGCCATAGGCAGATTTTGCAGTCGACACAAGAAAAACAGATTTAGAGTTATCTCCCTTACGTCGATCTGCATTCGCAAAATATCGGTAATTTCCGTACATCATGAGTGATTCGATGTTTTTCGAGATAAAGAAGTACACTGGCCCAAAAAAGAAACGCATAGGTGAAAATCCAATGTTATGAGAGATGATTTATTAACTTAAATTGCACAAAAAGTAATGGAACTTGAGCAATGATAATTCACACGGGTATTAACAAATGTGTGTCAAGACATATACAATCATTCACAGTGGTATTAAGCGTCTCTATTTTCCATGGCATAGTGAGAAAGTCAGTATCTGGTGTGACCACCACGGGCATCAATCACTGCTCTGCATCGCCTGGGCATTGACTGTATAAGACGTCGTATCCGCCTTTGTGGGATTCTTCTCCACTCATCTCGCAACGCATTCACCAACTGTAGACGTGTCTGTGGCTGCGGCTGTCGACGTCGTAACCGTTTACCCAATTGGTCCCATAAATGTTCAATT
Source organism: Haliotis asinina (assembly GCF_037392515.1). Classification (NCBI taxonomy): domain Eukaryota; kingdom Metazoa; phylum Mollusca; class Gastropoda; order Lepetellida; family Haliotidae; genus Haliotis; species Haliotis asinina. The sequence continues at coordinate 42,023,797 of NC_090293.1, forward strand.
GGGTTCAAATCCGGCGATTTTGAGGGCCATGGAAGAACTGTAATGTTGTTGTTGGCAAGGAAATCCGTGGTAATGCGTGCTGTGTGCGGTCTTGCATTGTCGTGCTGGAAAATTTCCCTTCTAGCGTCAATTGTAGGAACAACATGACGGTTCAGAATTTCATCCCGGTAGCGTACAGCATTGAGATTCCCTTGCACATGCACCAACTGTGTCCTGCCGTTCATAGATATGCCTCCCCACATCATTACACCTCCACCACCGTGTCTGTTGACCTCACGAACGCACTGTCGAGCATATCTCTCATTTCGACGTCTGTAAACACGCATCCTTCCATCATGTCTGTACAGCAGAAAACGTGACTCATCGCTGAACCAGATCCTCCTCCAATTCAAGAGGTTCCATGCCCGAACGTTCCTGCACCACTGAAGACGTGCACGACGGTGATGGGGATGCAGAACAGGTCCTGCATGAGGTCGCATAGGTCGAATTCCATGCTCTCTTAGGCGATTCCTGATGGTTTGTGGAGAGACTCTACGCAGCCCAAGAACGTGATCAGCGGTATACGTAGCAGTGACGGCCCGATTACGCAGATGAAGCACCCGGATGTAGCGGTCTTGTGCTGGAGTTGTCACCCTTGGTCTCCCACTCCTTGGTCTCCCACTCCTTGGACGGTCTCTGGTCGAGTTGTGTTGCGTGTATCGTTGCCAGAGACGGGAAATCGTGCTCTGCCTCACATTCAGACGTCTGGCAACTGATGACTGACTTTCCCCAGCTTCCAGACGTCCAATGGCTCTATTTCTGTTTTCTTCATTTAACCTTGGCATTTTTCGCGTCGCATAGAAAGAAATTCGAAGAATGAATCGCAACAGGACCTGTCCCCTTTTATAGCCATCATAATCAAGATTGAGATCCTGCATTTGCACGTGCATAATGCTTTCAGATTTTCCCACGTGCAGATTATACAAAGCGTTTTCAAGGTGCTGTGGTGTGGCAAATAATCACCAGAGGTTGTGTTTGTTTGTCTGTTTTGGTTGTATTGACTATAAAAACACTTAATATTTACATTAATTGTCATTCCATTCCATATTTTCCGAAAAAAATCTACTTTAAAAATGAGATTTCACCTATGCGTTTCTTTTTTGGGTCAGTGTACTACCACGAATTACCGAATGGCTTGCCATTGACAGCAGGGTACTTAGAAATGTACCTCGCTTGTTAGTGTGGGAGATTGAAACTGATAGAGGAGCGCTTAGCCAATCAGAAAACGACATTTATGTGTGATGTAGGATAAAAATTAATATGGTAAATTGTGCTTGAAATAATTTTAGAAAGTAAATAAAGGTTTACGTGGACGCATGTAAATTGCGTCTTAAAACATTTTGTTATATTATTTGCTAACGTGTTTTCAAAATTCAATACTTTAATGAATAAAGTATGTTTATCATTTATAACAATATCACTAAAAGTGTAATAGGAAGTTAAGAAATTGTATGTAACATCAACGTAATAATACGGTGGCGTCCGGTTTCGATATGCAGCGGGAAAGAAATACATACAACGGCGTAAAATAACATACACACACTGAATTAAGTGCCAGTGATTTACTGTTGTTTCACTATCAGCGTAGCTGGGGCGATTTCACATCGGACGCAACCATTCACCAGGTTGCGATGTGTAAGTGTTTTTGTTTTAATCACTTAACTGAACACTAGGTATATTTACATATATCCATTAACTCTTTTCAGCTACGAAAACCTGTCACAAGTGGTCTATTATTGGTGTGTATAAGTTAGGACGTGGTTCCAAAAGGTTCAGGCAGGGATGGTAACAACGTAGGACACATACATGAACCCGTTATAGCATGACTGAAAGGCATTTCCCCCGGGACAGAAATATAATCTACGGGGGATTTGTTCTGGCGGAGCACTGACTAGTAAAAATACCGTTTATCACCGATGCACCATTTCCAGATTGGTGTACACATTCAAGAATGAAAGCATGACCTACCGTGTATCGACACATATCTAGACATGTCAAACCAGGATGATCCTGTTTTCGATAGAAATCCACAACATTCTGACTAGCCGTGGAACCGACCAGCACGTCTTGTCTGGGGAGAGAGGCTCCGTGCCTGCTGTTTACTCATCTACTGTTAATTAACAGCTACTTTATCCAGCCTGTTACCGTAAAACAGGGGTCTGTTCTGGCGAGAGCCAGGCTGTTGATTGGAAGAGGTGAAGGATTGTGGATAGAGGGAAATGTTTAAGAAATCGTTTAAAAATACCTGAATTATAAACACCGGCACCAGAATTGTGACATGGAGATGAATGTCCCCATGGAGATGAATATTTGGGAGAATGAATCCTCTCTCGTCGAAAGATAGAGCCATTTCCCTTTTCACATTTCTACAAAGTGTTTGTTTACTGTTATTCGTTTCTGCCGCCAAGAACATGTTCTAAGAATAGGAACAGACCAAGATTGCAGGGAATCAAGAAATTGTCATCCTGCATGTGAGGAGGATAATATTAAGGTCTTTGTTAACTGAGTTTAAGGTTTTCCACTGCATATATGATGTTAAATCTACGTTTCTTAAGAGCTTATACCATAGTGTTTTGGGGTATGGTTTAAAGAATTCTAAGAGCTTCCAATTAGAATGATAATGAATAATTATACATAATTATGTCGACTGTTCTCTGTGCAAGTTTAGTACATGTTAATATTTAGTTGGCTGCTTGGTAACTATGGAGATAAGATGGAAATAAATACAATTAGCCTTCAGTAACCAAAACCAATGGTCACGTTCTCAAAGCAGCGCAATAAATCACACATTAACCTGTTTGAGCTCCAGTCTTCACAGCAGGGAAGATGCTGAAAGAAACCCACTTCCTCCCTCTCCGAGCGGGCTGCTACATACGCTGACAGACTTATACAAGAATGCTGAGCTACGGAAGTCCTATTTGTGCACTCCACCTAAAGACAAACAATTATACACATTCTGACAATGGGCTTGTTTCTAACTGGCCCTGAACGTGGATGTCTCCTTTTTGTCGTCTGTCGAGGCTGATGTTTGGATAATGTAGAGCGGCTTGTTATAGGAGGTGTTTGTTGGCTATGGTAGGTCTTACTGCAGCGTGCAGTGATTAGAGATCAGGTTACCTACTGATGTTCCCATTGGTGCATATAGCTGTCTCTGAATGTATCTACACCATGTGCTTCTCGTCATCTCCAACCACGAGTGACATGCGCATAGTATTACAACTTACAATTATTGCATTGCAACTTATTAACGTTCTGTTTTCTATCAAACCATTTTAACGTGAATATATATGTTTTAATTTCAGTTGGTGTTGGGAAAGGCCACAGATTCATCTACAATATAAATACACTAATTCAGTATAAAGTGGGGCTAGGACGGGTCCAATTTTTTACACCACTTTTACCCTACCCGGATACCCATTATGTTTATTCCTGATATCATATTTGAAAGAAATGGCAACATATTCTACAGCTTGGGACCAATTTTTAGATTTTTTCAATGTCACCATGTGTTATACTTTAAAAAGGTGACTGTAAATTATGCCTAAATCTTCAAAGTGATTACAACCTTTAAATCATGAAAGAATAGCATACTACATATTTAATCACTATTTAGTAATATTTAATCTATTCATTACCAATAACTCATCGTCTAATACAGGTTACAGTAAGGGCGTAATGTAAGGCTTCTACTGAATATTCGTTTAGACACTATCAATAATTTTACACTTACGTTGGCAAAGAGGAACACCCGAGAATACCCTTTCTGATACATTTGTAAAAATAATGTATGCATACATCAAATAAGTCCCTTGAAAACCAACACTTTAGTTTTTGAAAAGTAAAATTCCAGTTGTAGAAATCAAGACAGCAAGTGAATTCCATGAAGCGCCCACTGACAATGTGATAGACGAATGGGCCTAGGTTCAGGAATGTGTTGTCGACAAGAATTGACCTCTGCGTCACGTCTCTTCAGAACGACATTGTAACAGAGCTACTACTGAGTTTATTTCTGAATATTCAGAAACATGCCCCTAAGCATGGTGTTTTAGAGTCTGAACCAGTTGATTCCCCGGCACCCCCAGATACTCCTCGCTGGCTGCTTCTGAAAGCAGCTCTTGTTATGATCTGAATTCATCCGTTAACAAAATGCATGAATCCAAATGTTATAAAAGCCGTGTCTCAGTAGTTATGTAAATGAACATGAATGAGCCAATTTCACTCATATATTTACTGATGCCTTAAAGGATTCGGGCTTGGCTCGAACTGCTAGAGCATACTGGATTCCAGATTTGTATATCTAAGATGTGTTCTGACTGTTATGGCAGTCGAATCTAGTTCCACTACATCAAGGTCACATGCAACCAAAAAAATCAAACATAATTAAAACACAATTATCATTTATTCATGACATCTAATATACATTGCTGCTTGTTAAAAAACAAATAAACAAAATTATAAGCGTACAATCGCGATTGAAAAGTGCAATATTTTGTACTTGGGCGTACTTCCCTCGAAACGAAGCCCTCGGGAGACCGAACCCAATCATAGCGATGGCTGTGCACTCAAGGGTAACGACGACTTCCGATTGGCTGCTTCATTTGCTGATACGCTGAGGGCGCATTGTGTGTTCAGAAAGATGATCTGTTTGATGGGCATTTTAGAAGTATGGCTAGTCACAAGAAAGTAAGATTCTTTATGGATAACAAGTTCTTATATTGTACATCGTTTCAGTATGGATTCATATACCGTTGTCAAACAAAATCATTTACACTAGAATAAGTTCTTATCCCTAGAGAATGTATATAGAGATGTTGGGTTTTGTAAATACACGTTCTCTGAATTTGAGTTCGATCAAATCAAAAATCATCTCAGCAGATGCGTGACTGGAAAGTGTCATTCGTCCAAGTACAAAGCAGGACTTGAAAGAGTTTGCACCAGTTTCCGTCAAATCCAGTCGTCCGAAAAAATGGCTGTAGTTTGTTTGCAACCCACAGACATAAAAACTTGTCATGTGTACAAGTATCACACCTGCCTAATTGCATAATGTGGCAGAGACTGGACTCAGGTGCACGAGTCATAAATCAATTAATTTTGTTTATGGCGTATAGCCTGATAGGTGTTAAGTTCAAATTGCATGTGGTCAATGATTGAAGCTGTCTATTGTGTATTGTCTTTAGCAGACAGGCAGGCGGACATACAGGTGTCAATAAACCAGACATTGAGCTTTCTCTGTGACAGCGGCTGCTTACCACAATCAACAAGCCTGTTTATGTAACGAGTAGATTATTTACTTGTTTGTGTACACAACCAAGATTAGACTACTGCTCACAAACTCATACTCCGAGCATGCATACTATTTCAAGGTCCGCGAACCTATTCACTGCGCATGCGTTATGGGCGCAGCGCAGCACAGCTGTTGAAACCAATTTTCCCCCCAGCGCTGGGGGGAAATTTAGTGAATCGTTTGAACTCCGATTCCGCTGGCTTTTTTTCATCGCTTTTTGTTCAACTTTATAGACTGAATTGGCACTTTTCATGATTTGTTTCGGTAAGTGCATACCTAAAAGTATCAGAATCTGCAAAGTTGCGTTTTACGTTGCATGCGACCTTTCAAGAAACGACAATGTTAATAAGACCGGATAAAATTCTGACCTAAAACAATATCGCGTGTAATACTGTAATACTGTGTGAATTTCAGCGCATGCTGGGCTCTGTGGAAATTGGATAGTTGACCAACTTGCGAAATCTGGCTAGCAAACTCCTGTAGAAACGATATCGGATACATTTTATTGTTCATTTCAGCGTGCAGCATTAAACTTCGTATCTGCATCGGGAAAATCTAATAAAGAGATTGATCTCTTTACACTATTAAACCATTGAAACTGTTTATGTTTTCGGATTTGCTTTTTTTATTGAACGTGTTCTTACTTTTCAAAAATAAAATAGTAATTACTTGGGGTTTTAAAAAATATATATGTTAACAGCATATTGGCTAATCATCACTCGCTTCGTTCTTGTTTAGTGTCATTTAATTTGCTGGGCACAAATCGCCTTAAAAACAAGTGCCGTGCCGTGCCGTGCCGTGCCGTGCCGTACCGTGCCGTGCCGTGCCGTGCCGTGCCGTGCCGTGCCGTGCCGTGCCGTGCCGTGCCGTGCCGTGCCGTGCCGTGCCGTGCCGTGCCGTGCCGTGCCGTGCCGTGCCGTGCCGTGCCGTGCCGTGCCGTGCCCAAGATGTAATACACTGCATGTATGGCATAAATGATGGGCAGAGGAGGTATACGTGTCATACCAGATGTAGAGCCATGACAGAAGAACTGTAACATCTGATATAGAGGAATGGCAGAAGAGGTATAACATCAGATATAGAGGAATGGCAGAAGAGGTATAACATCAGATATAGAGGAATGGCAGAGGAAGTATAACATCTGATATGGAGGAATGACAGAAGATGTAAAACACTAGATATAGAGGGATGGCAGAAAAGGTATATATAACATCAGATATAGAGGGATGGCAGAAGAGGTATAACATCAGATATAGAGGAATGGCAGAAGTGGTATAACATCAGATATAGAGGGATGGCAGAAGAGGTATAACATCAGATATAGAGGAATGGCAGAAGAGGCATAACATCAGATATAGAGGAATGGCAGAAGAGGTATAACATCTGATATGGAGGAATGACAGAAGATGTAAAATACTAGATATAGAGGGATGGTAGAAGAGGTATATATAACATCAGATATAGAGGAATAACAGAAGAGGTATAACATAAGATATGGACTAACGGCAGAAGAGGTATAACACCAGAGAAAGCGAGATGAAGACGATATATCCTCGGCAACTGTCTGGCTTAAACGTTCAGAACAATATGTGCTCATCAATATGTCTGTAGATACAAATTGCAGTGATGTGTCATATGAAATAGTGATTTAACCCTCATACATGATCTTTCGTGTGATCAACAGCTGCTGTCCTCTTGTTCTACGTGATCATCATCTACCGTGAATCCACTACGAAACATCAAGGTAAGTAGTGTTTTTTTCAAACGTAAAAAGCAGCTATATTGTGAAAAGCAGTTTAAATCTTTCTGATATGGCACGAGGGATAAATTTTAATTTTTTTACTGAAACATACAGCCATCTATACTAAATCTAATATACAGTCAAGATGTCACCTATAACTACAGACAATGCTAAGCATCCTAACACTCTCCTGAATGCATGTCAAATACAAAGTCCTTGTGCAATATGGATGACATATCTTGAGCATATGTTCTATTCCTTAAATCCCTGCATCAGGTTATGTTAACGAAGAGGTCTGTGAATATGGACAACGCTGCCATCGTCATGGTCGTAATCGGCTCCTGGGTCATCTGTGTGGAGGATGTTCACCAATCTCACAGACAGGCTGATATAGTCAGAGCCACGCATATAGCGGAGTTCAGGCAACAGAGAGACCGGCTATCATGCATACTAAACAGGGTCAAACAGGAGTTAGCTGTTATCAGCTATCAAATGATAGAACTACAACAAAGACACAACAAGGTATGGACCCTTTACATCCAAATGCTATCGCTCGCTCTCAAAAGTGGGCACTCAAGTAATATTGTGGTAAAGTCTGGCCGACCAGCTTGGACATATGTTATTTTAGATTTAGGCCACAACAATGTCATAATATGATATACCCAAGTAGCATAGAAATACAAAGTCTGAAAGGTGCACTAGTATGCTGCGACTTGCATGGTGCGACTAGTAACAGCTTGTAACATTCGACTGGTAGTAACACTATAACCGTGGTTATTTTGTACTTTATATGTCGAATACACGTCGTATCTCGCGAGATTCTTACACGTGACTCTGCAACATGGATTTGTCCAGTGAAGAGTGTACGCTAGCTTTAGCGTTTGTATATACATCACAGTCACATAACAGAAGAAACCTAAGTCCTAAGTCGAGTGGGTTCGGAACTGGATTGTCAGGCGAAACATCATTCACTGTCAGCGACATATCCATTCGGGACCCGTGTTGTTCCGAGACACGCCAAGTGACTGACGGACGTCAGTCTGAGTTGGATACAGATATGAGTGACAGAATCTCAGAAAGCAATTAGCAACTATGGTGTGTGTATTTCTTGATATTACAAAGGCATATTATATGATCTTGCGAAAGAATTTGCATATTGCAAAAGCTTGGAGTAAAAGGTGACGTGTTTATGACATGACGTCTTCAATCATTTCTCTCTGAAAGGAGACCCGTGAAGGTCCCGGGGTAGAATAGGCTTTCAGCAACCCATGCTTGCCATAAAAGGTGACTATGCTTGTCGTAAGAGGCGACTAACGGGATCGGGTGGTCAGACTGGCTGACTTGGTTGACACATGTCATCGGTTCCCAATTGCGCAGATCGATGCTCATGTTGTTGATCACTGGATTGTCTGGTCCAGACTCGATTATTTACAGACCGTCGCCATATAGCTGGAATATTGCTAAGTGCGACGTAAAACTAAACTCACTCACTCACTCTGAAAGGATCATTCGGGTTCGTATTGATTCAGAACTTTCTGGCGTGCAAATAATAGAAAATGATACTCGACAAGGAAGAGTATGACACAAGACTTTTTGACCGACGTTCTTGTGGATGTTGAGGCTGCTCAGTTTGCTGATGATTGTTTGATCCGGAGACATTTTGGTAACTCTTGGTTTGTGACAGAATGAAATAGAAATGTTTAGAGTTGGTCAATGTTTTGTGTTCGAAATGGCGTTTCAGAATATCCCAATCAAAATCAGTAGCTATGATAATCATTCGCCGGAAAACACCTCCAAAGATTGAACTACTCACGTGACACTACTTCAAGGTCACATGCAACCAAAAAAATCAAACATAATTAAAACACAATTATCATTTATTCATGACATCTAATATACATTGCTGCTTGTTAAAAAACAAATAAACAAAATTATAAGCGTACAATCGCGATTGAAAAGTGCAATATTTTGTACTTGGGCGTACTTCCCTCGAAACGAAGCCCTCGGGAGACCGAACCCAATCATAGCGATGGCTGTGCACTCAAGGGTAACGACGACTTCCGATTGGCTGCTTCATTTGCTGATACGCTGAGGGCGCATTGTGTGTTCAGAAAGATGATCTGTTTGATGGGCCTTTTATAAGTATGGCTAGTCACAAGAAAGTAAGATTCTTTATGGATAACAAGTTCTTATATTGTACATCGTTTCAGTATGGATTCATATACCGTTGTCAAACAAAATCATTTACACTAGAATAAGTTCTTATCCCTAGAGAATGTATATAGAGATGTTGGGTTTTGTAAATACACGTTCTCTGAATTTGAGTTCGATCAAATCAAAAATCATCTCAGCAGATGCGTGACTGGAAAGTGTCATTCGTCCAAGTACAAAGCAGGACTTGAAAGAGTTTGCACCAGTTTCCGTCAAATCCAGTCGTCCGAAAAAATGGCTGTAGTTTGTTTGCAACCCACAGACATAAAAACTTGTCATGTGTACAAGTATCACACCTGCCTAATTACATAATGTGGCAGAGACTGGACTCAGGTGCACGAGTCATAAATCAATTAATTTTGTTTATGGCGTATAGCCTGATAGGTGTTAAGTTCAAATTGCATGTGGTCAATGATTGAAGCTGTCTATTGTGTATTGTCTTTAGCAGACAGGCAGGCGGACATACAGGTGTCAATAAACCAGACATTGAGCTTTCTCTGTGACAGCGGCTGCTTACCACAATCAACAAGCCTGTTTATGTAACGAGTAGATTATTTACTTGTTTGTGTACACAACCAAGATTAGACTACTGCTCACAAACTCATACTCCGAGCATGCATACTATTTCAAGGTCCGCGAACCTATTCACTGCGCATGCGTTATGGGCGCAGCGCAGCACAGCTGTTGAAACCAATTTTCCCCCAGCGCTGGGGGAAATTTAGTGAATCGTTTGAACTCCGATTCCGCGGGCTTTTTTTCATCGCTTTTTGTTCAACTTTATAGACTGAATTGGCACTTTTCATGATTTGTTTCGGTAAGTGCATACCTAAAAGTATCAGAATCTGCAAAGTTGCGTTTTACGTTGCATGCGACCTTTCAAGAAACGACAATGTTAATAAGACCGGATAAAATTCTGACCTAAAACAATATCGCGTGTAATACTGTAATACTGTGTGAATTTCAGCGCATGCTGGGCTCTGTGGAAATTGGATAGTTGACCAACTTGCGAAATCTGGCTAGCAAACTCCTGTAGAAACGATATCGGATACATTTTATTGTTCATTTCAGCGTGCAGCATTAAACTTCGTATCTGCATCGGGAAAATCTAATAAAGAGATTGATCTCTTTACACTATTAAACCATTGAAACTGTTTATGTTTTCGGATTTGCTTTTTTTATTGAACGTGTTCTTACTTTTCAAAAATAAAATAGTAATTACTTGGGGTTTTAAAAAATATATATGTTAACAGCATATTGGCTAATCATCACTCGCTTCGTTCTTGTTTAGTGTCATTTAATTTGCTGGGCACAAATCGCCTTAAAAACAAGTGCCGTGCCGTGCCGTGCCGTGCCGTGCCGTACCGTGCCGTGCCGTGCCGTGCCGTGCCGTGCCGTGCCGTGCCGTGCCGTGCCGTGCCGTGCCGTGCCGTGCCGTGCCGTGCCGTGCCGTGCCGTGCCGTGCCGTGCCGTGCCGTGCCGTGCCGTGCCCAAGATGTAATACACTGCATGTATGGCATAAATGATGGGCAGAGGAGGTATACGTGTCATACCAGATGTAGAGCCATGACAGAAGAACTGTAACATCTGATATAGAGGAATGGCAGAAGAGGTATAACATCAGATATAGAGGAATGGCAGAAGAGGTATAACATCAGATATAGAGGAATGGCAGAGGAAGTATAACATCTGATATGGAGGAATGACAGAAGATGTAAAACACTAGATATAGAGGGATGGCAGAAAAGGTATATATAACATCAGATATAGAGGGATGGCAGAAGAGGTATAACATCAGATATAGAGGAATGGCAGAAGTGGTATAACATCAGATATAGAGGGATGGCAGAAGAGGTATAACATCAGATATAGAGGAATGGCAGAAGAGGCATAACATCAGATATAGAGGAATGGCAGAAGAGGTATAACATCTGATATGGAGGAATGACAGAAGATGTAAAATACTAGATATAGAGGGATGGTAGAAGAGGTATATATAACATCAGATATAGAGGAATAACAGAAGAGGTATAACATAAGATATGGACTAACGGCAGAAGAGGTATAACACCAGAGAAAGCGAGATGAAGACGATATATCCTCGGCAACTGTCTGGCTTAAACGTTCAGAACAATATGTGCTCATCAATATGTCTGTAGATACAAATTGCAGTGATGTGTCATATGAAATAGTGATTTAACCCTCATACATGATCTTTCGTGTGATCAACAGCTGCTGTCCTCTTGTTCTACGTGATCATCATCTACCGTGAATCCACTACGAAACATCAAGGTAAGTAGTGTTTTTTTCAAACGTAAAAAGCAGCTATATTGTGAAAAGCAGTTTAAATCTTTCTGATATGGCACGAGGGATAAATTTTAATTTTTTTACTGAAACATACAGCCATCTATACTAAATCTAATATACAGTCAAGATGTCACCTATAACTACAGACAATGCTAAGCATCCTAACACTCTCCTGAATGCATGTCAAATACAAAGTCCTTGTGCAATATGGATGACATATCTTGAGCATATGTTCTATTCCTTAAATCCCTGCATCAGGTTATGTTAACGAAGAGGTCTGTGAATATGGACAACGCTGCCATCGTCATGGTCGTAATCGGCTCCTGGGTCATCTGTGTGGAGGATGTTCACCAATCTCACAGACAGGCTGATATAGTCAGAGCCACGCATATAGCGGAGTTCAGGCAACAGAGAGACCGGCTATCATGCATACTAAACAGGGTCAAACAGGAGTTAGCTGTTATCAGCTATCAAATGATAGAACTACAACAAAGACACAACAAGGTATGGACCCTTTACATCCAAATGCTATCGCTCGCTCTCAAAAGTGGGCACTCAAGTAATATTGTGGTAAAGTCTGGCCGACCAGCTTGGACATATGTTATTTTAGATTTAGGCCACAACAATGTCATAATATGATATACCCAAGTAGCATAGAAATACAAAGTCTGAAAGGTGCACTAGTATGCTGCGACTTGCATGGTGCGACTAGTAACAGCTTGTAACATTCGACTGGTAGTAACACTATAACCGTGGTTATTTTGTACTTTATATGTCGAATACACGTCGTATCTCGCGAGATTCTTACACGTGACTCTGCAACATGGATTTGTCCAGTGAAGAGTGTACGCTAGCTTTAGCGTTTGTATATACATCACAGTCACATAACAGAAGAAACCTAAGTCCTAAGTCGAGTGGGTTCGGAACTGGATTGTCAGGCGAAACATCATTCACTGTCAGCGACATATCCATTCGGGACCCGTGTTGTTCCGAGACACGCCAAGTGACTGACGGACGTCAGTCTGAGTTGGATACAGATATGAGTGACAGAATCTCAGAAAGCAATTAGCAACTATGGTGTGTGTATTTCTTGATATTACAAAGGCATATTATATGATCTTGCGAAAGAATTTGCATATTGCAAAAGCTTGGAGTAAAAGGTGACGTGTTTATGACATGACGTCTTCAATCATTTCTCTCTGAAAGGAGACCCGTGAAGGTCCCGGGGTAGAATAGGCTTTCAGCAACCCATGCTTGCCATAAAAGGTGACTATGCTTGTCGTAAGAGGCGACTAACGGGATCGGGTGGTCAGACTGGCTGACTTGGTTGACACATGTCATCGGTTCCCAATTGCGCAGATCGATGCTCATGTTGTTGATCACTGGATTGTCTGGTCCAGACTCGATTATTTACAGACCGTCGCCATATAGCTGGAATATTGCTAAGTGCGACGTAAAACTAAACTCACTCACTCACTCTGAAAGGATCATTCGGGTTCGTATTGATTCAGAACTTTCTGGCGTGCAAATAATAGAAAATGATACTCGACAAGGAAGAGTATGACACAAGACTTTTTGACCGACGTTCTTGTGGATGTTGAGGCTGCTCAGTTTGCTGATGATTGTTTGATCCGGAGACATTTTGGTAACTCTTGGTTTGTGACAGAATGAAATAGAAATGTTTAGAGTTGGTCAATGTTTTGTGTTCGAAATGGCGTTTCAGAATATCCCAATCAAAATCAGTAGCTATGATAATCATTCGCCGGAAAACACCTCCAAAGATTGAACTACTCACGTGACACTACTTCAAGGTCACATGCAACCAAAAAAATCAAACATAATTAAAACACAATTATCATTTATTCATGACATCTAATATACATTGCTGCTTGTTAAAAAACAAATAAACAAAATTATAAGCGTACAATCGCGATTGAAAAGTGCAATATTTTGTACTTGGGCGTACTTCCCTCGAAACGAAGCCCTCGGGAGACCGAACCCAATCATAGCGATGGCTGTGCACTCAAGGGTAACGACGACTTCCGATTGGCTGCTTCATTTGCTGATACGCTGAGGGCGCATTGTGTGTTCAGAAAGATGATCTGTTTGATGGGCCTTTTATAAGTATGGCTAGTCACAAGAAAGTAAGATTCTTTATGGATAACAAGTTCTTATATTGTACATCGTTTCAGTATGGATTCATATACCGTTGTCAAACAAAATCATTTACACTAGAATAAGTTCTTATCCCTAGAGAATGTATATAGAGATGTTGGGTTTTGTAAATACACGTTCTCTGAATTTGAGTTCGATCAAATCAAAAATCATCTCAGCAGATGCGTGACTGGAAAGTGTCATTCGTCCAAGTACAAAGCAGGACTTGAAAGAGTTTGCACCAGTTTCCGTCAAATCCAGTCGTCCGAAAAAATGGCTGTAGTTTGTTTGCAACCCACAGACATAAAAACTTGTCATGTGTACAAGTATCACACCTGCCTAATTACATAATGTGGCAGAGACTGGACTCAGGTGCACGAGTCATAAATCAATTAATTTTGTTTATGGCGTATAGCCTGATAGGTGTTAAGTTCAAATTGCATGTGGTCAATGATTGAAGCTGTCTATTGTGTATTGTCTTTAGCAGACAGGCAGGCGGACATACAGGTGTCAATAAACCAGACATTGAGCTTTCTCTGTGACAGCGGCTGCTTACCACAATCAACAAGCCTGTTTATGTAACGAGTAGATTATTTACTTGTTTGTGTACACAACCAAGATTAGACTACTGCTCACAAACTCATACTCCGAGCATGCATACTATTTCAAGGTCCGCGAACCTATTCACTGCGCATGCGTTATGGGCGCAGCGCAGCACAGCTGTTGAAACCAATTTTCCCCCAGCGCTGGGGGAAATTTAGTGAATCGTTTGAACTCCGATTCCGCGGGCTTTTTTTCATCGCTTTTTGTTCAACTTTATAGACTGAATTGGCACTTTTCATGATTTGTTTCGGTAAGTGCATACCTAAAAGTATCAGAATCTGCAAAGTTGCGTTTTACGTTGCATGCGACCTTTCAAGAAACGACAATGTTAATAAGACCGGATAAAATTCTGACCTAAAACAATATCGCGTGTAATACTGTGCGAATTTCAGCGCATGCTGGGCTCTGTGGAAATTGGATAGTTGACCAGCTTGCGAAATCTGGCTAGCAAACTCCTGTAGAAACGATATCGGATACATTTTATTGTTCATCTCAGCGTGCAGCATTAAACTTCGTATCTGCATCGGGAAAATCTAATAAAGAGATTGATCTCTTTACACTATTAAACCATTGAAACTGTTTATGTTTTCGGATTTGCTTTTTTTATTGAACGTGTTCTTACTTTTCAAAAATAAAATAGTAATTACTTGGGGTTTTAAAAAATATATATGTTAACAGCATATTGGCTAATCATCACTCGCTTCGTTCTTGTTTAGTGTCATTTAATTTGCTGGGCACAAATCGCCTTAAAAACAAGTGCCGTGCCGTGCCGTGCCGTGCCGTGCCGTGCCGTGCCGTGCCGTGCCGTGCCGTGCCGTGCCGTGCCGTGCCGTGCCGTACCCAAGATGTAATACACTGCATGTATGGCATAAATGATTGGCAGAGGAGGTATACGTGTCATACCAGATGTAGAGCCATGACAGAAGAACTGTAACATCTGATATAGAGGAATGACAGAAAAGGTATAACATCAGATATAGAGGAATGGCAGAAGAGGTATAACATCAGATATAGAGGAATGGCAGAGGAGCTACAACATCAGATATAGAGGAATGGCAGAAGAGGTATAACATCAGATATAGAGGAATGACAGAAGAGGTATAACATCAGATATAGAGGGATGGCAGAAGAGGTATAACATCAGATATAGAGGAATGGCAGAAGAGGTATAACATCTGATATAGAGGAATGGCAGAAGAGGTATAACATCTGATACAGAGGAATGACAGAAGAGGTATAACATCAGATATAGAGGGATGGCAGAAGAGGTATAACATCAGATATAGAGGAATGGCAGAAGAGGTGTAACATCAGATATAGAGGAATGGCAGAAGAGGTACAACATCTGATATAGAGGAATGGCAGAAGAGGTATAACATCAGATATAGAGGGATGGCAGAAGAGGTATAACATCAGATATAGAGGGATGGCAGAAGAGGTATAACATCAGATATAGAGGAATGGCAGAAGAGGTGTAACATCAGATATAGAGGGATGGCAGAAGAGGTAAAACATCAGATATAGAGGGATGGCAGAAGGGGTATAACATCAGATATAGAGGAATGGCAGAAGAGGTATAACATCAGATATAGAGGGATGGCAGAAGAGGTATAACATCAGATATAGAGGGATGGCAGAAGAGGTATAACATCAGATATAGAGGAATGGCAGAAGAGGTATAGCGTCAGATATAGAGGAATGCAGAAGAGGTATAACATCAGATATAGAGGAATGGCAGAAGAGGTATAACATCAGATATAGAGGAATGGCAGAGGAAGTATAACATCTGATATGGAGGAATGACAGAAGATGTAAAACTCTAGATGTAGAGGGATGGCAGAAAAGGTATATATAACATCAGATATAGAGAAATGGCAGAAGAGGTATAACATCAGATATAGAGGAATGGCAGAAGAGGTATAACATCAGATATAGAGGAATGGCAGAGGAGCTATAACATCAGATATAGAGGAATGGCAGAAGAGGTATAACATCAGATATAGAGGAATGGCAGAAGAGGTATAACATCTGATATGGAGGAATGACAGAAGATGTAAAACACTAGATATAGAGGGATGGCAGAAAAGGTATATATAACATGAGATATAGAGGGATGGCAGAAGAGGTATAACATCAGATATAGAGGAATGGCAGAGGAGCTACAACATCAGATATAGAGGAATGGCAGAAGAGGTATAACATCAGATATAGAGGAATGGCAGAAGAGGTATAACATCTGATATAGAGGAATGGCAGAAAAGGTATATATAACATCAGATATAGAGGGATGGCAGAAGAGGTATAACATCAGATATAGAGGGATGGCAGAAGAGGTATAACATCAGATATAGAGGAATGGCAGAAGAGGTGTAACATCAGATATAGAGGGATGACAGAAGAGGTAAAACATCAGATATAGAGGGATGGCAGAAGGGGTATAACATCAGATATAGAGGAATGGCAGAAGAGGTATAACATCAGATATAGAGGGATGGCAGAAGAGGTATAACATCAGATATAGAGGGATGGCAGAAGAGGTATAACATCAGATATAGAGGAATGGCAGAAGAGGTATAGCGTCAGATATAGAGGAATGCAGAAGAGGTGTAACATCAGATATAGAGGAATGGCAGAAGAGGTATAACATCAGATATAGAGGAATGGCGGAGGAAGTATAACATCTGATATGGAGGAATGACAGAAGATGTAAAACACTAGATGTAGAGGGATGGCAGAAAAGGTATATATAACATCAGATATAGAGAAATGGCAGAAGAGGTATAACATCAGATATAGAGGAATGGCAGAAGAGGTATAACATCAGATATAGAGGAATGGCAGAGGAGCTATAACATCAGATATAGAGGAATGGCAGAAGAGGTATAACATCAGATATAGAGGAATGGCAGAAGAGGTATAACATCTGATATAGAGGAATGACAGAAGATGTAAAACACTAGATATAGAGGGATGGCAGAAAAGGTATATATAACATCAGATATAGAGGGATGGCAGAAGAGGTATAACATCATATATAGAGGAATGGCAGAAGTGGTATAACATCAGATATAGAGGAATGGCAGAAGAGGTATAACATCAGATATAGAGGAATGGCAGAATAGGTATAACATCAGATATAGAGGAATGGCAGAAGAGGTGTAACATCTGATATGGAGGAATGACAGAAGATGTAAAATACTAGATATAGAGGGATGGCAGAAGAGGTATATATAACATCAGATATAGAGGAATAACAGAAGAGGTATAACATAAGATATGGACTAACGGCAGAAGAGGCATAACACCAGAGAAAGCGAGATGAAGACGATATATCCTCGGCAACTGTCTGGCTTAAACGTTCAGAACAATATGTGCTCATCAATATGTCTGTAGATACAAATTGCAGTGATGTGTCATATGAAATAGTGATTTAACCCTCATACATGATCTTTCGTGTGATCAACAGCTGCTGTCCTGTTGTTCTACGTGATCATCATCTACCGTGAATCCACTACGAAACATCAAGGTAAGTAGTGTTTTTTTTCAAACGTAAAAAGCAGCTATATTGTGAAAAGCAGTTTAAATCTTTCTGATATGGCACGAGGGATAAATTTTAGTTTTTTTACTGAAACATACAGCCATCTATACTAAATCTAATATACAGTCAAGATGTCACCTACAACTACAGACAATGCTAAGCGTCCTAACACTCTCCTGAATGCATGTCAAATACAAAGTCCTTGTGCAATATGGATGACATATCTTGAGCATATGTTCTATTCCTTAAATCCCTGCATCAGGTTATGTTAACGAAGAGGTCTGTGAATATGGACAACGCTACCATCGTCATGGTCGTAATCGGCTCCTGGGTCATCTGTGTGGAGGATGTTCACCAATCTCACAGACAGGCTGATGTAGTCAGAGCCACGCATACAGCGGAGTTCAGGCAACAGAGAGACCGGCTATCATGCATACTAAACAGGGTCAAACAGGAGTTAGCTGTTATCAGCTATCAAATGATAGAACTACAACAAAGACACAACAAGGTATGGACCCTTTACATCCAAATGCTATCGCTCGCTCTCAAAAGTGGGCACTCAAGTAATATTGTGGTAAAGTCTGGCCGACCAGCTTGGACATATGTTTTTTAGATTTAGGCCACAACAATGTCACAATATGATATACCCAAGTAGCATAGAAATACAAAGTCTGAAAGGTGCACTAGCATGCTGCGACTTGCATGGTGCGACTAGTAACAGCTTGTAACATTCGATTGGTAGTAACACTATAACCGTGGTTATTTTGTACTTTATATGTCGAATACACGTCGTATCTCGCGAGATTCTTACACG
The DNA here is from genome assembly GCF_037392515.1 of Haliotis asinina. Taxonomy (NCBI): domain Eukaryota; kingdom Metazoa; phylum Mollusca; class Gastropoda; order Lepetellida; family Haliotidae; genus Haliotis; species Haliotis asinina. Next base: position 42,042,485 of record NC_090293.1, read on the forward strand.
TGACTCTGCAACATGGATTTGTACAGTGAAGAGTCGACGCTAGCTTTAGTGTTTGTATATACATCACAGTTATATAACAGAAGTCCTAAGTCGAGTGGGTTCGGAACTGAATTGTCAGGCGAAACATCATTCACTGTCAGCGACATATCCATTCGGGACCCGTGTTGTTCCAAGACACACCAAGTGACTCGTGTCTTCTTGGGGTTAGAGGAAAGGGGCGAGTACGACATGTAAACTCAAACAAACGGACGTCAGCAACTATGCTGTGTGTATTTCTTGATATTACAAAGGCATATGATATGATCTTGCGAAAGAATTTGCATATTGCAAAAGCTTGGAGTAAAAGGTGACGTGTTTATGACATGACGTCTTCAATCATTTCTGTCTGAAAGGATCATTCGGGTTCGTATTGATTCAGAACTTTCTGGCATGCAAATAATAGAAAATGATACTCCACAATGAAGAGTAATGCTGGGATTCAGTCTAGTTTTGTTTAATATGATGGCACAAGACTTTTTGACGGACGTTCTTGTGGAGGCTGCTCAGTTTGCTGATGATTGTTTGATCCGGAGACATTTTGGTAACTTTTGGTTTGTGACAGAATGAAATAGAAATGTTTAGAGTTGGTCAATGTTTTGTGTTCGAAATGGCGTTTCAGAATATCCCATTCAAAATCAGTAGCTATGATAATCATTCGCCGGAAAACACCTCCAAAGATTGAACTACCCCCTGGGAACCATAAGCTGGATGTTGTATCAGAATTGTATCCTGGATCTCTATAGTGCTGTTGATGCCTAATGTCTTTTCCGTCTAGTGACAGGTGATGAAACATGGATCCACTACATGTACCCAGAAACAAAATTGTAAGTAATAGAAGCACCCAACGTTTCTGCCTCCGAAGAAGTTTCACGCTCAGCCATAGACTGGCCAGATAATGACCACCATATTCTGGGATGCAAGAGGTAGATTACTGATGTGCCACCAAAAGCTTCACTCACTGGACAGTGTCATATTGATTTAGTGAATTGTTTGCAAAAATCTGTTCGCCAAAAACGCCGTGGAATGTTGACATGCAGTGTTCTACTTTGGCGTGACGACGCTCCGGTTGACAAGTCGAGAATTGAACAGGCTGCTACACGTGAATGTGGATTCGAACAGTTAAATCACTCACCCTACACTCCGGCTCTCGGCCCTAGTGACCATTTCCCATTTCGGCAAATAATATCCGCCCAACGCAGAAGACGTTTTTCGTTATCATGATGGAATCAAAGGTCAAAGATGTTTATTGTACAAAAGGCCACCGACCCATTGCATACATTAAACATATGTTGCAATAACTAGTAATTAGTGATCCATGCAGCGAATCGTGTCACATGCAGTAAATTACATTACAAGTAGTGAACTACTATGGATCTGCAAAACTTTACATCAGATTGTTACATTGAATAAGAGTATAATTATCAATACAGTACGACAGTACATTATTACATGTTGGTCAGGTGATAAAAGAAGTTTAAAAACCAATTAAGATCACTTACACAGCTGATATTCAGCTATATATTTCGTACGCAAATCTTTGTAAAAAAAGGACAAACAAGTAAAAAATGAATTACATTGTCCACACCTTAATTACACTTAAGACACATTCTCTTGCATCGTTCAATATAAAAACATAAATGCTGCTATATGGTGCCCATTTCTATAAAGGTGGTACTGAAAATTTGAAGGACAAATGGAATAAGTGTTTTGAGGTGAATGGTATATTGAGAAAAGGTGCAAAAACGTTTTTGTGAAGTTGCAAAATATATTGAACTCCCCGCTCGCATTTGTTTTCTGGTTCAGGTGGCTAGTTATCATGCATTGCATGAGTTAGTGGCACTGGCTTACGACCATGGTACGCTCGCTTTTTGGCAAACATTTTTTATCATCATTATTTCATGCTTTAGTGATTCACAGACACATCGTCCTAATATAGACGGAATCGCAGAGTCGACTTCATGTGCAGAAGGAAAGGGACCGTTGGTTTTATTCGACATCTTCAAACAACAACATAGACATTTGATAAATAAAGAAAGTGGTTTTGTAGCTTTAAGTCTTTCATTAACTTTCTTTGCAGTAAATGTACTAATTCCGAGTTTCCAGTTCTGTTCCGAAGTGCTTCACTACTGTGAAGGAACTAACCAACAGGTGTCGCTATGGACTATTAAACGTCATATTGCACAATTATAACAATCCTGATTTGTGATATCCTGCTGCAAGAGTTGACAATCAACTGCAAAGGTGTTAGATTAGACACATGCCAACCTTGACGAATGTTTACAATCGATCTGACAATCCTTTCAAATGAAATGCTCACTCAGTTATCTTTTGTAAGAAAATGCTTGTTTGCTTGTTGTATAACGCCGTGCGCAGCAATATTCCATTTATATGGCAGCAGCCTGTCATATTCGAGTTTCGACCAGGCAATCCAGTGATGAACATCATGAACATTCATCTACACAGGTGGGAAACAATGACATGTGTTAACCAAGTCAACGAACCGGACCACCTGACAAGGGCTACTGAAGACCAATTCTAACCCAGGTCTAACCCCGGGAATACAAGCGTGGATTGCTGGAGAGCAAGTCTTATCTGCATGTTAACGGGTTGTAAGAAAAGGAGAAGGGAATCAAGGCTGACGCATGACATGACATGACACTACAAAAGTCGTATTGTCACGTCACCGTCACGATTACTTTTTCTTACGCATGGAATCCATTTTATTCATGATTTAGTATTTATCACAATTTCATGGATATTGTTTTTAAAAATTCATTGGAAATTAAGTTATATATACCAGCAAAGACTACCTCTTCTCTTTCTCAGGGTTATCAGACATCCATGAAGGTTCAATATGCGGTGCACCTGTGACTGAGTGTCCATATAACTGGGTGTCCATTTTACGGAATGTTGTTACTCTAGAGACGCCTTCCTTCGAAGGTGTCGTCCTTGGAGGTGGTCGAGGTAGTGGTGGTCGGGATGGTGATGGTCGGGGTGGCGGCGGTCGGGGAGGTGCTGGCCATGTTGAGGTTGCCGTCTGTGATCCACACGCCACTATCATAGATGGTTTCACCTGACGTCTTGTCGGCCCTTACCAAACAGGAATTTAACAATCAATGTTCAAACCGTGTTTGTGCTATGGGGTAGCCTAGTAGTTAAAGCTGTCACCAGTAAGGCAAAAAGACACGGGTTCAGTTGCCTACATGGACACATACGCACACGCCGTGCAATTAGTGGAATATTTGTAAACGTTCATCCAGCTAATTCTTATCCGAGTATATAACGTGACTATGATGAACTGAGAATATGTTTTTGATAATCCATTTTGTCAGTAAGCAAATGTTCAGATAAAAATTGAACTTCGACGTCATTTCAAAGCAAACCACAACCAATGAATTGGATATTCATTGAAAATTGAAGTGCGTGCGCGTGTGCGTGTGTACATATACTGAAACACGGTGTTTTTACAAGTTATTCGATACAAAATTTAAGAAAACACATAGAAGAAGGTAAAGGGACATTTTTCCCTTCATGTGATGACTGCTTTTTCCCTTCGGTATATATGGATGGTTATGAAATTATAAACTATAATTCATGCGTTATTCTTAGTAATACAAAATAATAATATATAAGTTAATATGTAACATTTGCTCGAGTTATCTACAAATACGCTCGAAATATAAAGTCACGAACTATGAGTCACTGGTTTGGGCTGCAAGTTCTGGTGAAGTGATATTTAATGAAGGAGGGTTGTGGACTACAGCTGTTATACATGGCGCCATCTTGGTGGATGACTTCCCACCTTACCTTCGTCTCCTCATGACACACACGACCACACCGACAACGATCAGTACCACGAACAGTACGGCCACCACACTTCCGCTAGCCACAATCCACACCATGTAGGTAGCTTCTGTCTGGGAAACTGTGGAGGAAGAATTGTTCTGGGATAGTTAAAAACGATGTATTGTGAACCTTTATGTGAATAGTTAAGTTTGGTCATACGTGTGGATGATTATTCTAAGGGAATGAGTGACAGATTCAGCTTAACACCCCTTTGATGCATATTTCAGTTCTATTCGGTCGAGAAACCGAAAGTGGAAGGGCAAAATCCACCGTGATGCATGACAGGGGCGTAAATAGATGCGGGTGGTGGGCATGAACGGATGAAGTATGAACAGTATTAAAGTATGGTCCTCGGACGTTATCTGTGACATATGTTCTTTTACAATGTTAAACTATTTATCTCATCAATGATAATAAAATATATATAGTTGTGGCACCTTTTCATTGTATATCCATAATTTTTAAGAAGACTAAGTGTACATAACGGTATGTGTCATACGGGGAGGATGGGGTAGCCCAGTGGGTAACACGTTCGCTCGTCACGCCGAAGACCTGAGTTCGATAAACCACATGAGTACATGTGCGAAGCCCATTCTTGGTGATATTGCTGGAATATAGTTCAAATCGGCTTAAAACTCACAATATGTCATACGCACCTGTGCATGAGGGAAGTTCACAGATCCTCTCTTGTGTCTCTGAATTGTTACCAATGCACGATCGACCACCGTTCTGTGGAATGGGGATGCTACAAGATCTGATTCGGGTCACCCATTTCTTGGCACTTCCACAGGACATGGAGCATGGCGGATTGGTCCATTGTCCCCACTCGGTGAAGCCGCCATCAACTGAAACATTCGACTTTGATTTGTCTGCACTATGACCTTTAGCCAGCTGATGACCGTTTTAGACAGATGCCCATCCACACCTTGACTTAGTGAGTTATAGGTCCCGTGTTATCATGGTCACTTAGATGCGGGTTCGAATTCCACCTTCGATACTTTCCAAGTCCCTTTTTAAATCAGCATCTTAAAAATCATGGAATTTGTTTCAAAACTTGTGTACGTTTAAGAGTCTGTCACAGATTAAAGAGAGTCAGAATCATACTCACTAGCTCAATACTCACTAACACTGTGTCATATGACGACGGACGGCAAATGATGGAACCCGATCAGCTGATCATGTCACTTGTGATCGATGTGATTAATGAATACGTGAGCTGGTCAAAAGGTTCTAAGCCTACATCACTTCTGGACCAGTTATTTTACTCAAATAGATCAGCTGATCATGTCACTTGTGATCGATGTGATTAATGAATACGTGAGCTGGTCAAAAAGTTCTAAGCCTACATCACTTCTAGACCAGTTATTTTACTCAAATAGATCAGCTGATCATGTCACTTGTGATCGATGTGATTAATGAATACGTGAGCTGGTCAAAAAGTTCTAAGCCTACATAACTTCTAGACCAGTTATTTTACTCAAATAGATCAGCTGATCATGTCACTTGTGATCGATGTGATTAATGAATACGTGAGCTGGTCAAAAGGTTCTAAGCCTACATAACTTCTGGACCAGTTATTTTACTCAAATAGATCAGCTGATCATGTCACTTGTGATCGATGTGATTAATGAATACGTGAGCTGGTCAAAAAGTTCTAAGCCTACATCACTTCTGGACCAGTTATTTTACTCAAATAGATCAGCTGATCATGTCACTTGTGATCGATGTGATTAATGAATACGTGAGCTGGTCAAAAGGTTCTAAGCCTACATAACTTCTAGACCAGTTATTTTACTCAAATAGATCAGCTAGTTCGAAAGCAACAGGTCTTTGAAGCATACTGGGATATACATACGTATAGCAGATTTGGAAATAGGTGAAAGTTGCTTGGGGCCAGGTCAGATGAATATGGAGGATGAGGAAGTTCTTCGAAGCCACATTGATGTACTGCAGACTTTGCCAATCGAAAGGTGTGAGACGAAGCAGTGTCATGTAAAATCAGAACCCCAGCCCTCAACATCTCTCACATTGTACTCGTATGTATATCCCAGTATGCTTCAAGGACCATGTATAAGTGTCAATAAACTCTCTACCTGGACATCCGTCGAGCTGACACCTTCTGACAATTGTTTCCAGTAATGCCTCTTGACAATCTCGGCCGCCATTTTGTGGAGAAGGATTGGTGCAAGTCCTCATCCGGGTCACGTTCCTCACGGCCAAGACCCCGCACGTGGCAGAGCAAGCAGAGTCCTTCCAGGCACCCCACTCACTAACTCCACCGTTCACCCCACCTTGGTAGTGATGAAACATATAGTTATCTACTAAAAAGTGTTGGAAGACTTTTTATGAATGTGCATGAACGATAATGCATAACCACACAGGGCCAAATCCCTCACAACAGGTGACGACTCCAACGTGGGATAATGGACAACCAAACATCACCTAGGTCGTCACGGAATTTCGTCAGAAAGTAAACAGGTGACGACTCCAGCCTGAGTAATGATGCACATTTGGGTACAGTGCTTAAGTCGTCACGAAGAGGCAGGTGGAAATATAGCCTGTTATTAGTATTCTCTATTTTAGCAGTTAAATTGCTTATAGACATAGTGCATGAGTCGAGTTGTATTAATTTACTTAGTCTTGTGGATAAGTCGTTACGCCGGGAATCCGGGTTCGATTCCCCGCATGTATTCAATGTGAAGGCAATTCTGATAGAGCCAGCTGTGATATTGTTGGAGTATTGTTAGAGTATTGCTAAAGCGACGTAAAACATACCCACTTTAACCTTTATGGGTTTAGCACACGTTATAGTCACATTGTCCTACCTGGACAAGGCCCAATATTGCACGGAACAATAGCCGTATCGGAGAGTGTCTCAATGCAGGCACGTCCCCCGTACTGTGGGAGAGGGTTGGTGCAGCTCCGGGTCCTCATCACGACCTTCTGGGCAGACAAGCCACAGGAATGCGGGCACTGCTGTGTACTCCATTGTCCCCACGCTGACAGACCGCCATTGACTGAGCATGTATGCATGGCATTAAGTCATCATCAAAAAGTACATGTAGATGCATCTTATATGTAAATCAAAACTAGAAATTCAGAAATTTAATTTAGAAAATAGAAATGATAAATAGAAAATAAAAATACATGAAATGAGGTAAATAAGTACATATCAATAAATAAATAAATAAATAAATAAATAAATAACATCCACGAAACAAACTATTGGAAAATAATGGCAGTATGTGTGCCATGTACATTGAGGTGAAATGTATCGCATGTTATATTTGAAATAATATCCACGACAACGTCCAAACATATAAGAGGTATCGTGGTCCGATTATCATAATCCATTATCCGTAAATGTGGCGTCTTACTCGGGCAGTGGGGAAGGTTACAGCTGACTTTCTTGGTCTGAGACAGGACATCAGTGCAGTCCGCTCCCCCGTAGGCCGGTGCTGGGTTGGTGCAGGTGCGTGTCCTATACAGTGACATGGTAGCGTCTTGACCACAAGTAACTGAACAGGACTTACCAGACCAACCTGACCACTCGCTTACTTTGCCGTCAACTGTTCAGAGAGTTGGAAACAAAAGTAATATTGAAACGGACGTTTTAATATCCCCCTCGCCATGTACTCTATGCAATGTGTGTCTCGTATGGGGTCATATTTTTGGTTTAAACACAATGTAGAGAACCCATAACCTTTCTTAGCCTTTCTTACACCAAATCATAGACAAATCAAATATTAAATCATCCTTTATGAATCGTCGTTGAAGACAGGCCTTAAGCCATCAGTGTTATTACTGGAGTATAAATCTACTAAAAGTGTAGGCGTGGTCTTAATAATGAAATATTTGCAGTTGTAAAGTTCACCATATAACCTGTCAACATTTGAGGTACTGTATTTCGCATCACCTTACTTGACAAACAGGCTTTTCAGCGTGGAAAAATAGGTCAGGGTTAGCTACACCTATTTTATGGTACTATGGAAATATAATGCTTCCACGACACACATTGTTCTAAACACGATAAGTTAACATCATGTAGGAAATCTGTTTTATCTTTCTAAAAAAATGTTTGTGGCTTTTTGTTGAAAAAATACACCCTGTGGCTCAGAGTTGTAGCAGAAAATACTAGCTTTTCAGCTGTAGCTGAATATATATGTAGTCTTATCATAATATCCATTCATCCAGACTTCACAACTACTCCAGAATATTCAATGGTTTCCTCCTATAGTGAAGGATGTTTGTATGCTTATTTAAAGGCGGTCGTTGAGGCTATGATCCACTGCATCACACGCCATGCCAAATACGTACCCACGGAGAGGATTATCTCCGTCACTAAAATGGCTTGTTTGTTGTCCAGGTGCACGACGACCACTACAACGACACGTGGCCGTGTTGATACTGTCACAACTGAACTGCCCTAATTATCATGACAGATGAGACACTGACCGGATTAACGAATCGCGGTACAAACGTTATCTTGGACTGAACGGGATACGGGTTTTACTATACATATTCTCGGATCACGTAAATATTCCAGTAATACAGACGGTACCTTGGGTGGACATACCGGATTATGGGGGACTGGAATGAAGGGAATCTTTATACTAAGAGATTATTATATGACAGTTTATCGTCGCTTGTCATATCAACCCTTGACTACCATATCAGCAGTTGGAAACTTCAGCCCTCGGGCTGAAAGAAATCTCAGGATGATGTGACTGTCGAAAGGAACACCTTTCATATCACAACCTTTTTTTCATCACATACCACATTTGTAAACATTGAAACAATAACAAAAAAGCTTTAAGAAGAAAAATAGTGGCAGTTTACTCATGACAGTAACAATGGAATAGTCCAGCACCAATTGTACTTGGTTCTTTATTAACATTACTATTTCTTCTTACTCCATGCTTCTGTCTGCAGGAGCTGCCCAAACCTCTTGATCAGGATTAGAAGGCATACCTTGAATGGACAGCAACTCGAGCAGACGACACAAGGGACGTAACTCTAAAATATGCTAGGCACTATTTATTGAAGTTTACCAGTTTAGAATAGGATAAATATGCACACGATATCTGGGAATGAACTATCCATATTCTCGGTTCACGTAAACACGGTTCCTTGATTCAGGAACACAGACTGTACCTAGCGTGGACTTACCAGGACATGGCCTAGTCAGTCCACAGATCTCTTGTCTAGACTCTGTCGCCTCGCCCACACACTCCCGACCCCCACGAGAAGGGGCAGGGTTGTCACACGCCCTGGTTCGCCAGGTGGTCTTCGAGGCCGTGTTCCCGCAGGTTGCAGGGCACCCGACTGACGCCGTGTTCCATTCTCCCCACTGTCCCCATCCGCCATTCACAGCAAATACTGAAGCAGAGAGATGTCTTTATCTGAATAATTACCTTCCACTCCACGTAGCTTTGGGTGTTATATGAGGTCAATACTCAAAACAGCTGAAAGTATCCTCAAATAAGAAAAAACCCAAATAAACATGAGAAAAACAGATCGTGAATATATGACGGAATACTTACAGGGATTAAACACGGGTACAACGTATAAATTACGCATGTAACCTAACCACCATTAAGGCTCTAATTTCATCAGCCAGTCAAACCGGTGAGTGAGTGAGTGAGTGTGTGAGTGACGTAGAGACACGTACTTGATGTATGACAGGTATCTCCAGTGTAGTCAGATGGACAGTGACACAGGCAAGGTATGGTGTTCTGAGTCCCGCCATTTTCACACACTTGGTTACAAGCTGAAATATACAGAAGACAGAAACGATTCAAGTATAACAGAATGAAATCGCTAGAGTCTGTACTGAATCTGAGTGAGTGTGAGTAACCTTTTTCTTTAGCAATATTCCAGCAATATGCCGGCGGGGGACACCAAAAATGGGCTTCACACATTGTACCCACATGGGTTTTCGACGTGACGAGCGAACGCTTTGACCACAGCAGGTTGTACACGATCATTAGTCAGTTGTAATATGATATGAATTCAACAATATCTGTATGAATCAGTAAAGATGAGTTAATGTACGGTCACTCACTCCTGGGACAGGTTCCACACAGGTTTGGACAGTCGTAGGGGAAGTTGCTGTATACCCCGCACAGGCCGGCGTTGGAACAGAAGGGCTGGTCCGCAGAAGGACACACCACTTGGTAGTAAAGATATATAGTTCACGTATTACAATATACAACTGTCATATTATGTTCTGGAACTATTGTCTTAAACCTAGCGTTCCGTAATATGCCCATCATTATAACAACACTAGCTTCATTAAATTGTTGTTGATAGGATCATCAATGTCGCAATTTATCGTTGCAGTTGTTCTGTCTTGATTTCACAAGTGAAGATGGTATTGTCAAAGGAAAATAATGGTTGTATTTGAGGCGAGGTGAGAGGTTCAGGTTCAGACTGTCCTATGCACAAGTTTAATTAACAGTTCTAGCAAGTTTGTTTCGAGACATCCCAACAAGACATATATCCAACAGGATGTTCAGTTACTTCAGTCACATATAGACAGTGTCTACGTTCAGTCAATGCACCATTCAGTATGTCTTCACCTTGACCTTGCATCAATTAATCCTTATTGACATAACCCTTATAAAACTACACCACTAACCCGTCAACCGTTGCCCCTTCTTCCAATATATCCTCTTTACTACAGAACAACAATCTTTGCAATGTTTCTTCTTGACATATACCGTCTTTACCATAATAGCAATCCATTCAACGTCACCCCTTCTTGATATGTACAATTTATACCACAGAAGCAATTCCTCAATCCTTGCCCGTTCGTTACGTATACCGTCTCTACCACAATAGTAATCCGTCCACAGTTGCCCCTTCTAGACACATACCGCCTTTACCACAAAAACAGTAATCATGTCCACTCACATGTTTCACATGATGCTCCAGTAAAGTAGCCGCTATTTGGACATTGGCACTGGCATCGTGATGGATCCAGACTCCCAGAGTTCATGCATATTTTCCCGCCACAGTCTTAAAATATAATCAATATTGATACGCGCTGGCAGACAAGTTTCAAGAAAACACAAAAATGGTGCATCACGAATACAAATAGTTACTTCTTCAAAAGTTTTCTCAAGCATACAGTACTGACCGCAAAGACCTTGAGGTGTTCTAGACAAGCACATGGGGCAGGTTGTCGTGGGGTCAGTGCTAGAACAGTACGGCTTGGCAACCTCGTTGGAACGTTGCCTGCAATGAAAACCAGGCCAGGATGGACAACATTCTACCGGAATGGTCACTCCTCAAGATTTAAGACACATAACCCCTAATACAGTCATTGTCATTATTCTCATCTTGTAACAAACAACGTCAATGGCAGAGAATACCCAGTCTCGATTATGCTGCAAAGGAGTCCATTGAGTCTGAACAGCAAACTATCAGCGAAGCTTCACTATGTGGATCACTGAAACTCATGACACGAGCAGGAATGCTGCAACTATGTAAAACCATCGAGGTCTCATGACATGTACAAATCTCAGTAAGGCTGCTAACAACCGTTTTAATCTATGTTCCCAAGCAACTGAGCGTTTCTTTGAAGGGCATTTTAGAAGTTGTATAGATGAAGGAAAACCAAGTTCTATGGATAGTCAACTTCTTTATTGCATTGGGTGCTACGTTTCGGTGCAGGTACTGACATCACTTGCTCTATAACGGTGTTAGTACCACGTTTCGGTGCAGGTACTGACATCACTTGCTCTATAACGGTGTTAGTACCTGCACCGAAACGTCGCACCCAATGCCATAAAGAAGTTGACTATCCATTGAACTTGGTTTTCCTTCAAATGAACGTTGCCACGGGGGCCATTACTAACACGTATGGTTTAGCAGTGCTCCGTTACAGACATTGTACTCACCCTCTGGCATAATTGCACACATAGAACGGTATCTGGACTCCTTGCAGGGTACATATAGCTTGTCCACACCCTATTCTGGACACGTGCTCGTTGATAATCTGTGGAATATTATACATTTGACATCACAAGTTTTGGAAACAAAATATTGATCACATTAGCAAAATATATATTTTAATGCATATTTCAATATAATTTAATGATATATGATGTGTTTTGCCTGCTAGTTAACGACACAATCAGCAATATTACAACTGTGACGTCCGTCTGTAAATAACTGAGTCTGGACCACACAATCCAGTGATCGACGTCAGGAACTTCCGTGCAATTGCGATACGATGCATGTGTCAGACAAGTCACTGAGTCTGACCCGATCCCGTTGTCGTCCATTAGGACAACCGTGGTTTGCAGTCGACCAATTCCTGCCTGGATCTTCACGTGTACCATTCCATGAAGATCTACTGTAGGTGAATTTCCATGACAGTTCAAGCCAGATTTTGAGATGTCAGGTTAGACATCTTTGTACAACAGCACGAGGGAGTATAGACGTAAACATGTCATCTTTGACAGAGAGTGGAAGTTGCTTGTTATTTGTGAAGGTTAGTTGTGACGTCTCTGGGTACCTGGGTGTAATGTCTGACGTCGGAGCCGTTGATGGAACCCACACCGTAGCGAAACCAAGCAGCCTCGGCCGACCAGCCATCAGTGATGAGGGACAAGAAGGATGGCCAGCCCGACCCCACGTTCTGACCAATAGATATCCCCGGCAGTCCTGGAGAAGGAAAAGTGATATCCAGCGTTCAGAGTTCGAGCAGCGGTCGATATATTGCGAATTAGAGTCTTGAGTAAGTTGTAGGTCCTGCCAAAGCTAAAATATTTGCTATAAGTGGAAAGTGGAAAAATGAAAAAGAAAAGAATGTGTCCCCCGCCGCTCCAGGAAGAGTTCCCTACACTAAGTAGGTGTGCTCTGTGGTGATAAATTTCTAAACAAGTTCAGTAAACATCCATGCAGCTATGAGATGCCCACCTCTCGAGTCCAAATGAAACACATGTATAAGCTATAAGCTTAATCGATTCTGTTGAGCAGTTTTGTGGAGAAGGGGATAGACATAACCCCCTATTTCACTATCATCAGAGAGAAATTCCACAAACCTTATCTAAGTTTAAACATACAACAACTACAAAGAACAAAATATGAGATGCACACCTTTAGAGTCTCTATAAGACATATGTAAGCTGAATGAGTTTGGAGCAGTGGTTTTGGGGGAGAGGTGGATAGAGTACACCAACTGTTGTATGAGACGGACAGAATGAATAGAACCGAATTCAACTAAGTTCAACATCTGTAGAAGTGACAAAACTAAGAAACTGCAAAAACAAGTTATGAAATGCACACCTTTAGAATCCCTACGAAAGACACGTAGAAGTTCATTCAATTCTGCTCAGCAGATTTTTAGAAGTGGATAAACTTCATCCCCTACTATAGTATCATCATAGAGCGATTCAGCAAAATGTACCGAACTTCAAATGTCTCTAAGCCTAAAGAAACAACATATGAGTGATACGAGAAAAGTGGTATGTAGCTCATACCTAGCAGCTAGGTAAGTAAGTAAGTATATGGTTTAAGTATATGGTTAAGAGACACAATAGCCATTTTCATAAAATATCATTTATGAATATGAGTGATGGGCGATCTGGTTCGGAATAAACTTGTACGTGGTTTTGACCAGTAACACTACCTTTATGTAAAACGAGACTAAAAGGTATCTACATCATGGCGCTGTCTTCATTACTGTCTGCATTTGGAACTGCAGCTTCAAGTTCAGTTCGAAAGTCAGATATGCTATTGCAGCTGATTCGCCAATTCATTGAAATAATAGTAATAGTAACGGTAATATACCCGAAAAGCCCTTCTTTTGTTTGACAGATCCCGATGAAAGGGGACAATATATCGGTGTTAATATCAGGGGTCCGTAAACAAAGCTATCTGGGGCCAGGTTGACCGTCACTCCCACGTTAACATAGACTTGTGACTTTCGGAATGTTGCTTTGTATAACGAAACCGTTTGTACAAGATTGGAGTCCATAACAAAGTTTAAGTAAACCAAGGTGTAAATATTGGATTTCACAACCCCAAACATGCACCAGTGTGAAACAGTAATTAGAAAAACACGCACGTGATTGATACTAGTATTCATTCATGAATGGTAGAAACGTTCTTTAAATATACACACCATATAACTACTGTTAAAGGTCACAGGCAACGGAAAACACAACTTTGCAGATACTGATACCTTTCGGTATGCACATACCGAAACAAATCATCAACAATGTCAATTCAACCTATAAAGTTGAAACAAAACGCGATAGAAAAAAAGCCCGCTAAATCGGAGTTCAAACGATTCACTAAATTTCCGCCGGCGATGGGGGAAAATGTGGTTTCGACAGCTGTGCTGCTCTACGCTCATAACGCATGCGCAGTGAATAGATTCCCGGACCTTAAAACAGTATGCATGCCCGGAGTATGAGGTTGTGAGCAGTAGTCTAATCTTGGTTGTGTACACAAACAAGTAAATAATCTACTCGTAACATAAAAAACTTGTTGATTGTGGTAAGCAGCCTCTGTCACAGAGGAAGCTCATTGTCTGGTTTACTGACACCTATATGTCTGCCTGCCTGTCTGCTGAAGACAATATGCAATACACAGCTTCAATCATTGACACATGCAATCTGAATTTAACACCTATCAGGCTATACGCCATAAACAAAATAAATTGATTTATGACTCGTGAACCTGAGTCCTGTCTCTCCCACATTATGCAATTAGGCAGATGTGATACTTGTACACATGAGTTGACATGTTTTTATGTCTTTCGGATGACTGGATCTGGGGGAAACTGGTGCAAACTCTTGTCAGTTTCAAGTCCTGCTTTGTGACAGTTTCCAGCCACGCAGTAGTTCACCATCTCTACTGAGATGATTTTTATTTGATCGAACGCAAATTCAGAGAACATGTATTTACAAAACCCAACATCTCTAAATACATTCTTTATGGATAACAACTTCTTCTAGTGTATGTGATTTTCTTTGACAACAGTATATGAATCCATAATGAAACGACGCATCAAGTACAATAAAAGGAGTTGCTATCCATAAAGAATCTTACTTTCTTGTAACTCGCAATACTTCTAAAATGCCCTTCAAACAGATCATCTTTCTGAACACACAATGAGCCCTCAGCGTATCAGCAAATGAACCAGCCAATCGGAAGCCATGGTTACACTTGACTGCACAGCCACCCGCTATGACTGGGTTCGGTCTGCCGAGGGCTTCGTTTCGAGGGAAGTAAGCCCAAGTACAAAATATTGCACTTTTGAATCGCGATTGTACGCTTATAATTGTGTTTATTTCTTTTTTACAAGCAGCAAAGCATATTAGATGTCACGAATAAGTGATAATAATGATTTAAGTTTTTGGTTGCATGTGACCTTTAATGAACATCGTTCTCAACTGTATATGTAGAGGATACGTACTTGGTATGCTTCTTTTTAAAGGCGTACTTTCGTGCCCATTTACGCACTGCCTGGCCCACTTCGCGGCGACCACAGCAATCTCTTCATCCCACACCTGTAATAACATATCACTGACATATACGTGATTCAGTAGTATAACATTAGGGGTCTCAGTCGGGTTTCTTCACAAACAGGGAAAAGGACCTTCAAACTGACTCTCAAAAACTAAGCAAAGACATCTGTTCCGTCATCACAATCGCTGAGTAAATCATTGAGCCAGTAAGAGAGTCTGACCTAAAAGCACCTAATAATGCAATGTTTAAAAATGATCATATGTGTAAGGGTTTTATTTAAATATACTGGACAAAACAAGTTAGGGATATTGGTACTTTTATGGTTGATATTCGGTGTGTCCATGAATAAAGAAATCGTTATTCATGCTTTCAAAATGTACATGATATATATCCCTAACTTTTGTTGTTCAACATACACTAACGTTTGTTCTGCACTTAGATATATATGCTTCAAATGCTTTTAGTGTTTAGAATTGTGATTCGATTTCAGAACTGAAATTAATTTATAAGCGTTGGCAACATACTGGCTCAGACACATTTCATTGAAAATACGAAGATTTCAAATAATGTATTTCTTTACCACGTCTTCGCTGAACCAGCTCATGTTTCCAGAAACTGCTAAGCCAAAGAGTCTGTGTTTCAGACTGATTCAAGAACGAGCTTTGGTATAATAAACAATAATGTAATGAAACACTTTTTCTTTCAACTTTCAACAGCATAAACCTTTCAGTTTATGTATCATGATGCGCACACGTGTTTTGCGCAGCTTACTGAAAAAAGCCCCGTCTCTACAGTTAGGATATCCATTATTCCGTGTAGTAAGGGAAACGAGATGAGGTGTAAGTACAAAGTATGTGCCAACGCATAATTATTGGGATTTTATCCAATATGTGAATTCTGAAATTTCAAATGATTCCAAATTATGAATCAAATCTTCAGAGTTTGGTCTGTCGATTCCATGAGACTGCAAAATTTGGTTTTGTTGCATTTATTAGATTTTGTGTTAGTGAGCAATTCATCGGTCTGAAATGAAACAAAAATCTGTGGTCAAATTTGAATACCGTGCGAAAAATGTACAACTTACGATTTTCAGCATGTTGGCAGCTCCCGATATGTTTGCTCGCTGGTAGTTGTGTCGATCTACAATGTCTTGCTTCTGTTGAGGGGTGAGAACGATCGAAACGGCGCCTGGATTGTCCGTCAGACACATAGTATGGTCAGTTCGTAGGGAGGAGTAACGGACATCACATGTCTGGGAGACAAATTAATATCTCTATTTACAGCGTCACCCATGGCGAGATTAACGTCTGTTTGTTGTTTAACGCCGCATTCGGGAGTATTGAAGCTATAAGAAGGAGGTCTGTATACAATCGAGTCAAGGCCAGACAACCAGTGGTTAATGTCATGAACCTCGATTGGTTTCTCCTCTCGTTACTTTATTGTCTTGATTTTTATTTAAAATACGCGTGTGATATTAAATATATCACCGTGGAAAAGGTAGCTCTTGTTTTCCCCATTTTTCTTAAACAACGATTAAACATCGGTGTATATTTTCTTTTGTTTCCATGGAAACCACGAAACGTGTATTAGGTACTGGAATTCCTGACAATATACAGTACAGATGATGATGAAGGTACTCACTGTCGCTCGTCTACTGCGCTCATGGCCTAAACAAAAAGAACAGATGTTTTAAACATAATCCAGGTAAAAGCGATGGATTTTCCAAACATATACGACTGTATATTTGTGTTCGATATATTTCCTAATCGAAGGTAACCTTTCTTTGTTTCTTTGTGTTCAATGGTTGAGTACTCCGGGACCACATTCAGCAATATTCAAGCTATGTGACGGCCGCTTGTAAATGATGAGCGCTGGACCAAATAATCCAGTGAGTGACATCATAAGCATCAATTCTAGCGATTGTTCTGGTATACAGCGGACAGACTTTGACCCGGGATTCAGTGGTTTCTGGCACACCCAGAGGACACAGATTATTCCATGGATAATGAAAAAGTGTTAGAATAAAACTAAACCCACTCACTCACTCACTATTCCAGATCACGCTGGGAGGACCAGAAACGTTATCGCCCATGCGAAATCAGTATTAGATTGATCCACAGACCGGGGTCGTTTAAACGCTAGATACTGATTTCAGTTACGGTTATTGCACAATATGTCTATACCTACCTTGCTGCACGGAGGGTAACGCGTAGGACAGGAAAACACTCGCAACGATGACAACATTGGTAAAACATCCCATGGTCGTATAAGTAACCTCAGAAGGATCTTGGGTAGCGTAAAGAACTGTCTCTGAGCGTCAATCTGCTTCAAATCTACTCCCCGCGAAGTTCTTTATCAGTTTCCAGTTCACAGCACAGTCTTAGTCAGATACCCCATTGCTCAGCGTACCTATGTGCGTGGGTGTCATGTTGAAAAGGTAGCTGTCTCCGGGCTCGTGTTTGACCTGAGAAGAATGGCAGTGGCCAGCTTAGCCACCCGTGTGTCCAGATGGCAGAGGTCGCTGTGAACCTGCTTAAGTTAGAGACTTATTGAGAAAAATATCACCCATACCGATAGGTCTGAGTTGTGACTGAATGCTTACAAGCAGGATTTGTAAAGAAACGATTTCATGAAGAATATTTGTCAGCAGACCACTATCTGAACAGTCTGTCAATATCCTGTGTGTTCAATTGCGCTACAAGATACTGGACCTGAAAATCCGGTTCGATGAGGTTTTTATTTTAGTCAAGGAGGCCCTCCCAGAAAGACATTACTTTGGAAAACAAACATACCACGTGGGGTTAGTATAAGCGTCAGTCTACACTTTTTTGATAAACAATATAGGTCAGAGCGTAATAGGTAGCTGCGGATTTTCGACTTGATAAGTTCACCTGCACTTTATTCTTATGTGTGTGTGAGTGAATGCTGTTTCAAGGAAAACAGCAAAGCTCAAGGTTCCTCATGGCAGCGAGTAAACAATCGATTCTGGGACAGTCAAATAGTTGATCATAATCGTACGTCAAAATCTCGGTTGAGTCATGCTACAGACGTTTAAGTGTTATTTGTTGTTGCCCTGCCTGGTACTCGACTAGCCATCTCGAGGTCAGTATCCCCGATTCCGTTCCGACCAGGTGCCGGTCGAACAAGATCATTGGTAGTGGTGGAACAAACGTTATTGGTAGTGGAGTAACAAGGTATTAGCAGTGGTGGAACAAGATATTGGTAGTGGTGGAACAAGAGTGTTTGGTAGTGGTCAAACATGGTATTGGTAGTGGTGGGACAATAGTATTGGTAGCAGTGGAACAAGATCATTGGTATTTGTTGAACAATAGTATTGCTGGTAGTGGAACAGTAGTATTGGTGGTAGTACCCATTAGTAGCTGTTATTGTAGCAGTAGCTGTGTTATTAGTAGTTTTAGTAGTAGTAGTAGCAGTTGTAGTGGTGGTGCTGGTGGTGGTGGTGATGATGATGTGGTGATGGTGGAGTTGGTGGTGATGGTGATGGTGATGGTGTGGTGATGGTGGAGTTGGTGGTGGTGGTGGTGGTGATAGTGGTGGTGGTGATGATGGTGTGGTGATAGTGGTGATGGTGGTGGTGTTGGTGGTGGTAGTGGTGGTGGTGATGATGGTGGTGGTGGGGATAGTGGTGATGGTGGTGATGGTGGTGATGGTGGTGACGATGGTATGGTGATGGTGGTGATGGTGGTGGTAGTGGTTGTGGTGATGGTGGTGGTGATGGTATGGTGATGGTGGTGATGATGGTATGGTGATGATGGTGTTAGTGATGGTAATGATGATGGTGATGGTAATAGTGGTGGTGATGGTGGTGGTGATGGTGTTGGTGGTGGTGATGATGATGGTGTTGGTGTTGGTGGTGATGGTGTGGTGATGGCGTTGATGGTGGTGGTGGTGGGGTGGTGGTGGTGGTGGTGATGGTGTTGATGATGATGGTGGTGATGATGATGATGGTGGTGGTGGTGGTAATGATGGTGTGGTGATGGTGATGGTGATGGTGATGGTGGTGATGATAGTGGTCATAGTGATGGTGGTGGTGGTGGTGATGGTGGTGGTGGTGGTAATAGTAGTGGTAGTAGTAGTTTCAGCAGTTTAAGTAGTTGTGGTTGTAGTAGATGCTATAGTTTTATTTGTTGTAGTGGACGTTATTGTGGAAATATTCGTGGATGTACTTCAAAATTCTGGTTACATCCACAGTATAACCCGATACGCGGCTTTGATAAAAGATATCCTCCCTGGCCATATGCCGCCCACCTCAACCCTTTGTCCAGTGTCCCCGACCTTGAAGATCGAATACAAGTTGAACTGGTACAGACGATTCATTAAGGGGGAAGGAACTCTTGTTGTCCTTGCACGCTGAAGCGACAACAGATTGAAGAACAGAGGAAAAGTAAACAGAGTGAAATAACAGTTTAAGAACGCACACGGGTTAGACTTCTTTCTGTGGTTCCAAGATGCTTAATAATCCTACAAAGCAGAGCTTGTGACAGATATTGCCCTGGGTACAGGTAGTGTTACTTCGAATTTTGAATATACATGCTACTAGTTTATTTAATCCTCATCCAGGTCAGATAATTTGTGCTATTCGTTGTTTAAGAATATGCCTGGTTCTGTTCTTGAATTTATTCTATAGTGTGCATTAATAATGTGGTAGTGGCAGTGATATGTTCACTGCAATCTCTGATGTGTATTGTGCGGGTGATGATGTGTTCACTGTAATCTCTGATGTGTATTGTGTGGGTAGTAATATGTTAACTGCAATCTCTGATTTGTATTGTGTGGGTAGTGATATGTTCACTGCAATCTCTGATGTGGATTGTGTGGGTGGTGATGTGTTCACTGCAATCTCTGATGTGTATTGTGCGGGTGGTGATGTATTCACTGCAATATCTGATGTTTATTGTGCGGGTGGTGATGTGTTCACTGCAATCTCTGATGTGGATTGTCCGGGTAGTGATATGTTCACTGCAATCTCTGATTTGTATTGTGCGGGTAGTGATATGTTCACTGCAATCTCTGATGTGGATTGTGTGGGTGGTGATGTGTTCACTGCAATCTCTGATGTGGATTGTGTGGGTGGTGATGTGTTCACTGCAATCTCTGATGTGGATTGTGTGGGTAGTGATATGTTCACTGCAATCTCTGATGTGTATTGTGTGTGTAGTGATATGTTCGCTGCAATTTCTGATGTGTATTGTGTGGGTAGTGATATGTTCGCTGCAATCACTGATTTGTATTG
Organism: Haliotis asinina; assembly: GCF_037392515.1. NCBI lineage: Eukaryota > Metazoa > Mollusca > Gastropoda > Lepetellida > Haliotidae > Haliotis > Haliotis asinina. Next base: position 42,063,111 of record NC_090293.1, read on the forward strand.
TGTGGGTAGTGATATGTTCACTGTAATCTCTGATGTGTATTGTGTGGGTAGTGACATGTTCACTGCAATCACTGATTTGTATTGTGTGGGTAGTGATATGTTCACTGCAATCTCTGATGTGTATTGTGCGGGTGGTGATGTGTTCATTGCAATCTCTGATGTGTATTGTAAGGGTAGTGATATGTTCACTGCAATCTCTGATGTGGATTGTGTGGGTGGAGATGTGTTCACTGCAATCTCTGATGTGTACTGTGCGGGTGGTGATGTGTTCACTGCAATCTCTGATTTGTATTGTGCGGGTAGTGATATGTTCACTGCAATCTCTGATTTGTATTGTAAGGGTAGTGATATGTTCACTGCAATCTCTGATGTGGATTGTGTGGGTGGTGATGTGTTCACTGCAATCTCTGAAGTGGATTGTGCGGGTAGTGAAATGTTCACTGCAATCTCTGATTTGCATTGTAAGGGTAGTGATATGTTCACTGCAATCTCTGATGTGGATTGTGTGGGTGGTGATATGTTCACTGCAATCACTGATGTGTATTGTGTATGTAGTGATATGTTCACTGCAATCTCTGATGTGTATTGTGTGGGTAGTGATATGTTCGCTGCAATCACTGATTTGTACTGTGTGGGTAGTGATATGTTCTCTGCAATCTCTGATTTGTATTGTGTGGGTAGTGATATGTTCACTACAATCTCTGATTTGTATTGTGTGGGTAGTGATATGTTCACTGCAATCTCTGATGTGTATTGTGCGGGTGGTGATGTGTTCACTGCAATCTCTGATGTGCATTGTGGGGGTGGTGATATGTTCACTGCAATCTCTGATGTGTATTGTGCGGGTGGTGATGTGTTCACTGCAATATCTGATGTTTATTGTGCGGGTGGTGATGTGTTCACTGCAATCTCTGATGTGGATTGTCCGGGTAGTGATATGTTCACTGCAATCTCTGATTTGTATTGTGGAGGTAGTAACATGTTCGCTGCAATCTCTGATGTGTATTGTCTGGGTAGTAACATGTTCACTGCAATCTCTGATGTGGATTGTGTGGGTGGTGATATGTTCACTACAATCTCTGATGTGTATTGTGTGGGTAGTGATATGTTCACTACAATCTCTGATGTGTATTGTGTGGGTAGTGACATGTTCACTGCAATCACTGATTTGTATTGTGTGGGTAGTGATATGTTCACTGCAATCTCTGATGTGGATTGTGTGGGTGGAGATGTGTTCACTGCAATCTCTGATGTGTACTGTGCGGGTGGTGATGTGTTCACTGCAATCTCTGATTTGTATTGTGCGGGTAGTGATATGTTCACTGCAATCTCTGATTTGTATTGTAAGGGTAGTGATATGTTCACTGCAATCTCTGATGTGGATTGTGTGGGTGGTGATGTGTTCACTGCAATCTCTGAAGTGGATTGTGCGGGTAGTGAAATGTTCACTGCAATCTCTGATTTGCATTGTAAGGGTAGTGATATGTTCACTGCAATCTCTGATGTGGATTGTGTGGGTAGTGATATGTTCACTGCAATCACTGATGTGTATTGTGTATGTAGTGATATGTTCGCTGCAATCTCTGATGTGTATTGTGTGGGTAGTGATATGTTCGCTGCAATCACTGATTTGTACTGTGTGGGTAGTGATATGTTCTCTGCAATCTCTGATTTGTATTGTGTGGGTAGTGATATGTTCACTACAATCTCTGATTTGTATTGTGTGGGTAGTGATATGTTCACTGCAATCTCTGATGTGTATTGTGCGGGTGGTGATGTGTTCACTGCAATCTCTGATGTGCATTGTGGGGGTGGTGATATGTTCACTGCAATCTCTGATGTGTATTGTGCGGGTGGTGATGTGTTCACTGCAATCTCTGATGTGCATTGTGGGGGTGGTGATGTGTTCACTGCAATCTCTGATGTGTATTGTGCGGGTAGTGATGTGTTCACCGCAATCTCTGATGTGGATTGTGCGGGTAGTGATATGTTCACTGCAATCTCTGATTTGCATTGTAAGGGTAGTGATATGTTCACTGCAATCTCTGATGTGGATTGTGTAGGTATTGACATGTTCACTGGAATCTCTGATGTGGATTGTGTGGGTGGTGATGTGTTCACTGCAATCTCTGATGTGGATTGTGCGGGTAGTTATATGTTCACTGCAAGCTCTGATTTGCATTGTATGGGTAGTGATATGTTCACTGCAATCTCTGATGTGGATTGTGTGGGTAGTGATATGTTCAATGCAATCTCTGATGTGTATTGTGTGTGTAGTGATATGTTCGCTGCAATTTCTGATGTGTATTGTGTGGGTAGTGATATGTTCGCTGCAATCACTGATTTGTATTGTGTATGTAGTGATATGTTCACTGCAATCTCTGATTTGTATTGTATGGGTAGTGACATGCTCACTACAATCTCTGATATGTATTGTGTGGGTAGTGATATGTTCACTGCAATCTCTGATGTGTATTGTGTGGGTAGTGACATGTTCACTGCAATCTCTTATTTGTATTGTGTGGGTAGTGATATGTTCACTGCAATCTCTGATGTGTATTGTGCGGGTGGTGATGTGTTCACTGCAATCTCTGATGTGTATTGTGCGGGTGGTGATGTGTTCACTGCAATCTCTGATGTGTATTGTGCGGGTGGTGATGTGTTCACTGCAATCTCTGATTTGTATTGTGCGGGTAGTGATATGTTCACTGCAATCTCTGATTTGCATTGTAAGGGTAGTGATATGTTCACTGCAATCTCTGATGTGGATTGTGTGGGTAGTGATATGTTCACTGCAATCTCCGATGTGTATTGTGTGGGTAGTGATATGTTCGTTGCAATTTGTGATGTGTATTGTGTGGGTAGTGATATGTTCGCTGCAATCACTGATTTGCTTTGTGTGTGTAGTGATATGTTTACTGCAATCTCTGATTTGTATTGTGTGGGTAGTGATATGTTCACTACAATCTCTGATGTGTATTGTGTGGGTAGTGATATGTTCATTGCAATCTCTGATGTGTATTGTGTGGGTAGTGACATGTTCACTGCAATCTCTGATTTGTATTGTGTGGGTAGTGATATGTTCACTGCAATCTCTGATGTGTATTGTGCGGGTGGTGATGTGTTCATTGCAATCTCTGATGTGTATTGTGCGGGTGGTGATGTGTTCACTGTAATCTCTGATGTGTATTGTGTGGGTAGTAATATGTTCACTGCAATCTCTGATTTGTATTGTAAGGGTAATGATATGTTCACTGCAATCTCTGATGTGGATTGTGTGGGTGGTGATGTGTTCACTGCAATCTCTGATGTGTATTGTGCGGGTGGTGATGTGTTCACTGCAATCTCTGATGTGGATTTTGCGGGTAGTGATGTGTTCACTGCAATCTCTGATTTGTATTGTGCGGGTAGTGATATGTTCACTGCAATCTCTGATGTGGATTGTGTGGGTGGTGATGTGTTGACTGCAATCTCTGATGTCGATTGTGCGGGTAGTGATATGTTCACTGCAGTCTCTGATTTGCATTGTAAGGGTAGTGAAATGTTCACTGCAATCTCTGATGTGGATTGTGTGGGTAGTGATATGTTCACTGCAATCTCTGATTTGTATTTTGTGTGTAGTGATATGTTCGCTGCAATTTCTGATGTGTGTTATGTGGGTAGTGATATGTTCGCTGCAATCACTGATTTGTATTGTGTGGGTAGTGATATGTTCACTGCAATCTCTGATTTGTATTGTGTGGGTAGTGATGTGTTCATTGCAATCTCTGATTTGTATTGTGTGGGTAGTGATATGTACACTGCAATCTCTGATGTGTATTGTGTGGGTAGTGACATGTTCACTGCAATCTCTGATTTGTATTGTGTGGGTAGTGATATGTTCACTGCAATCTCTGATGTGTATTGTGCGGGTGGTGATGTGTTCACTGCAATCTCTGATGTGTATTGTGCGGGTGGTTTTGTGTTCACTGTAATCTCTGATGTGTATTGTGTGGGTAGTAATATGTTCACTGCAATCTCTGATTTGTATTGAAAGGGTAGTAATATGTTCACTGCAATCTCTGATGTGGATTGTGTGGGTGGTGATGTGTTCACTGCAATCTCTGATGTGTATTGTGCGGGTAGTGATGTGTTCACTGTAATCTCTGATGTGTATTGTGTGGGTAGTAATATGTTAACTGCAATCTCTGATTTGTATTGTGTGGGTAGTGATATGTTCACTGCAGTCTCTGATTTGTGTTGTAAGGGTAGTGATATGTTCACTGCAATCTCTGATGTGGATTGTGTGGGTGGTGATGTGTTCACTGCAATCTCCGATGTGGATTGTGCGGGTAGTGATATGTTCACTGCAATCTCTGATTTGCATTGTAAGGGTAGTGATATGTTCACTGCAATCTCTGATGTGGATTGTGTGGGTAGTGATATGTTCACTGTAATCTCTGATGTGTATTGTGTGTGTAGTGATATGTTCGCTGCAATTTCTGATGTGTATTGTGTGGGTAGTGATATGTTCGCTGCAATCACTGATTTGTATTGTGTGGGTAGTGACATGTTCACTGCAATGTCTGATTTGTATTGTGTGGGTAGTGATATGTTCACTGCAATCTCTGATGTGTATTGTGCGGGTGGTGATGTGTTCATTGCAATCTCTGATGTGTATTGTGCGGGTGGTGATGTGTTCACTGTAATCTCTGATGTGTATTGTGTGGGTAGTAATATGTTCACTGCAATCTCGGATTTGTATTGTAAGGGTAATGATATGTTCACTGCAATCTCTGATGTGGATTGTGTGGGTGGTGATGTGTTCACTGCAATCTCTGATGTGTATTGTACGGGTGGTGATGTGTTCACTGCAATCTCTGATGTGGATTTTGCGGGTAGTGATATGTTCACTGCAATCTCTGATTTGTATTGTAAGGGTAGTGATATGTTCACTGCAATCTCTGATGTGGATTGTGTGGGTGGTGATGTGTTCACTGCAATCTCTGATGTGGATTGTGCGGGTAGTGATATGTTCACTGCAGTCTCTGATTTGCATTGTAAGGGTAGTGATATGTTCACTGCAATCTCTGATGTGGATTGTGTGGGTAGTGATATGTTCACTGCAATCTCTGATTTGTATTGTGTGTGTAGTGATATGTTCGCTGCAATTTCTGATGTGTGTTATGTGGGTAGTGATATGTTCGCTGCAATCACTGATTTGTATTGTGTGGGTAGTGATATGTTCACTGCAATCTCTGATTTGTATTGTGTGGGTAGTTATGTGTTCACTACAATCTCTGATTTGTATTGTGTGGGTAGTGATATGTTCACTGCAATCTCTGATTTGTATTGTGTGGGTAGTAATATGTTCACTGCAATCTCTGATTTGTATTGTAAGGGTAGTGATATGTTCACTGCAATCTCTGATGTGGATTGTGTGGGTGGTGATGTGTTCACTGCAATCTCTGATGTGTATTGTGCGGGTAGTGATGTGTTCACTGTAATCTCTGATGTGTATTGTGTGGGTAGTAATATGTTAACTGCAATCTCTGATTTGTATTGTAAGGGTAGTGATATGTTCACTGCAGTCTCTGATTTGTATTGTATGGGTAGTGATATGTTCACTGCAATCTCTGATGTGGATTGTGTGGGTGGTGATGTGTTCACTGCAATCTCCGATGTGGATTGTGCGGGTAGTGATATGTTCACTGCAATCTCTGATTTGCATTGTAAGGGTAATGATATGTTCACTGCAATCTCTGATGTGGATTGTGTGGGTAGTGATATGTTCACTGTAATCTCTGATGTGGATTGTGTGGGTAGTGATATGTTCACTGCAATCTCTGATTTGTATTTTGTGTGTAGTGATATGTTCGCTGCAATTTCTGATGTGTGTTTTGTGGGTAGTGATATGTTCGCTGCAATCACTGATTTGTATTGTGTGGGTAGTGATATGTTCACTGCAATCTCTGATTTGTATTGTGTGGGTAGTGATGTGTTCATTGCAATCTCTGATTTGTATTGTGTGGGTAGTGATATGTACACTGCAATCTCTGATGTGTATTGTGTGGGTAGTGACATGTTCACTGCAATCTCTGATTTGTATTGTGTGGGTAGTGATATGTTCACTGCAATCTCTGATGTGTATTGTGCGGGTGGTGATGTGTTCACTGTAATCTCTGATGTGTATTGTGCGGGTAGTGATGTGTTCACTGTAATCTCTGATGTGTATTGTGTGGGTAGTAATATGTTAACTGCAATCTCTGATTTGTATTGTAAGGGTAGTGATATGTTCACTGCAGTCTCTGATTTGTATTGTATGGGTAGTGATATGTTCACTGCAATCTCTGATGTGGATTGTGTGGGTGGTGATGTGTTCACTGCAATCTCCGATGTGGATTGTGCGGGTAGTGATATGTTCACTGCAATCTCTGATTTGCATTGTAAGGGTAATGATATGTTCACTGCAATCTCTGATGTGGATTGTGTGGGTAGTGATATGTTCACTGTAATCTCTGATGTGCATTGTGTGTGTAGTGATATGTTCGCTGCAATTTCTGATGTGTATTGTGTGGGTAGTGACATGTTCACTGTAATCTCTGATTTGTATTGTGTGGGTAGTGATATGTTCACTGCAATCTCTGATGTGTATTGTGCGGGTGGTGATGTGTTCATTGCAATCTCTGATGTGTTTTGTGCGGGTGGTGATGTGTTCACTGCAATCTCTGATGTGTATTGTGCGGGTGGTGATGTGTTCACTGCAATCTCTGATGTGGATTGTGCGGGTAGTGATATGTTCACTGCAATCTCGGATTTGTATTGTAAGGGTAGTGATATGTTCACTGCAATCTCTGATGTGGATTGTGTGGGTGGTGATGTGTTCACTGCAATCTCTGATGTGGATTGTGCGGGTAGTGATATGTTCACTGCAATCTCTGATTTGCATTGTAAGGGTAGTGATATGTTCACTGCAATCTCTGAAGTGGATTGTGCGGGTAGTGATATGTTCACTGCAATCTCTGATGTGTATTGTAAGGGTAGTGATGTGTTCGCTGCAATCCCTCATGTGTATTGTGTGGGTGGTGATATGTTCACTGCAATCTCTGATTTGTATTGTGTGGGTAGTGATATGTTCACTGTAATCTCTCATGTGTTTTGTGTGAATAGTGATCATGTGTTCGTTGCAATCTCTGATGTGTATTGTGGAGGTAGTAACATGTTCGCTGCAATCTCTGATGTGTATTGTCTGGGTAGTAACATGTTCACTGCAATCTCTGATGTGGATTGTGTGAGTAGTGATGTGTTCACTGCAATCTCTGATGTGTATTGTGTGGGTAGTGATATGTTCACTGCAATCTCTGATTTGTATTGTGTGGGTAGTGATATGTTCGATACAATCTCTGATGTGGATTGTGTGAGTAGTGATATGTTCACTGCAAGCTCTGATTTGTTTTGTGTGGGTAGTGATATGTTCACTGCAATCTCTGATTTGTATTGTGTGGGTAGTAACATGTTCGCTGCAATCTCTGATTTTGTATTGTGTGCGTAGTGATATGTTCACCACAATCTCTGATGTGGATTGCATTGGTAGTAATATGTTCGCTGCAATCTCTGATGTGGATTGTGTGGGTAGTGATGTGTTCGCTGCAATCTCTGATGTGTATTGTGCGAATAGTGATCATGTGTTCGCTGCAATTTCTGATGTGTATTGGGTGGATGACATAACGGAGTGTAGCTGAAGTCCATTCACTGCGTTCCCCACTGCATTAGGTAGGGTAAGCGAATGTTTATATGCGGTCTGTAAATAATCGAGTCTGGACCAGACAATCCAATGATCAGGATTATAGACATAGATCTGCGCAATGGAGAACCGATGACATGTGTCAACCACAGCCTGACCACCTGATCCCGCTGGTCGCCCCTAACGACCTGCATGTGTTACTGAAGATCAGTTCAAACCTGGATCTTCACGGGTCCAGTTGAACATAATGAGACAAGAATGGATTATATCTTGTACCCCGAGCTTTGACGAGAAAGTAGAGCACCAGTCGTTGACAACGTTTACTGAATACGAAAATAGAAAATACAAATATGATATTAAGCAAATATACATAACTTTATTTTGTGTTTTCACAACCATGTTATGCACTGACAACGAGGTTACATCAGTGAGACCCCCTGTACATCAATACATTAACCCAACAAGTAACAACCACTAGTCAGTGATCTTGAACATTTCCTTATCAGAGGCAGTTCCGGAGCCATATCGCAAAAAGCGAAGTTAGCCACGCCAATGGCTTCTTGACAACTACCCGAATGCACCGTGTCAAGTCTATTCATGGACAACTACCCGGATGTTCCGTGTACCAAGTCCATTTTTGGAAACACAGGCATTATTCGGCCTGAATACAGCTCTAGATGGAGTGCTGAATACAGCTCTAGATGGAGTGTAAACATTCTCAAACACATAGACAGGAGTAATCTGCATTTGTAATTTTGATATGATTGATATATGGGATTGGTCGAATAGGAATATTTAACGTTTTGACCACGGATACAAGAGGGCCTCTGATGGTAAGCTCAAAATTCTGTAATAATTATTCACCCCTGAGGTCATCGGGTGGTATAATAAGTGCGTGACAAAAACAATACCCATTGAAAAGACGTATTGAACCTCCTGGAGGCAATGACCAAAAGAGGGGAAATTATGATTTTACTGACGCTTCTATTACCTCATCACCCGGGTCATTTTCCTTGTTTTAATCCCAGTGGTGTTTCATAATGTTTACACGCTCAAGGCGGAAATGGGTCTCTCGACATGCGGTGGTCATATTTCAAAACCAACTCGAATCTTTAAAGCGTCACTTTGACCTTATGTCTTACGTGATACTCGGTTTGGGGAGTTTCAAATCCTGATCATAACGGCGCACGTTACAGGGACATATGTTAATAGTGACAGATCTGTGCAGCATTGCTTATGCGACGTCTTGGCTACACTGTCAGTATGTACATAAATCATAAATACGTTACTAAATATCTACGATCATTGACATATTAAAAGTTTTAATCTATTTGATACTGAAGCAAAACTAAAATATACATAAGATTCATCTCGCACAGAAATCATATCACAAAAATATATAAATGATAAATGCGTTTCTCGTTTCAAACATAAAGGAGGATCTGCATTGATAACATATACAACGTATTTACAGAAACTGATCAGCGTATATATATGACAACAACAGGGAAATGTACAATGATTACACAAGCATTCAACGACAGGATAAGCTTCGAAACTCAAGGCAGGTTTTAATTGAATTGCGCACACGGCTATATTTGATATTGTGAACCTCCTACAGTCAGGAACCCTTGAAATCAGGACATTTCTAACAATCTGAGAGAGAGAGAGAGAGAGAGAGAGAGAGAGAGAGAGAGAGAGAGAGAGAGAGAGAGAGAGAGAGAGAGAGAGAGAGAGAGAGAGAGAGAGAGAGAGAGAGAGAGAGAGAGAGAGAGAGAGAGAGAGAGAGAGAGAGAGAGAGGGCGTATTACAAACACGAGTTCACACAAAGGTTCACTTCACGTCTCAAGGAAGCAGCAAGTCGGTTCACGATAAGGAAAACACAAATATGCTGAAATGTGGAGAGACGAACAGATGAAGTTGACGTATTCGTTAAAGCTTTGTGTGACTTAAAGAACTTTAATATAATAACACACACTTCCCTTTTGCTCCAAAACCGTTCGTCAAATACTCTTCACTGACAAAGATCGCATTTACTGCGCTGCTAAATGAATAGACAAAAGTATTTTCATCTCCGTAACGCTATGAAAATATATACACCGTGAAAACCTGTACAAGCGATGAGGTTACATTGTAAAGGAGACAACTCTCATTGTCTAAGGAACATAGAACTATCTTTATGATTTTAGCGCCGCTTCAAACACTGTTGATCACTGCGATAATCGAGATTTTCTTCGATTCATCCGCTTTCTGAAAAGAGAAATAATACAAGAAACTCTGAAGCACCTTATTGAGGGTATTAGCAGAAACTCTCACACAAACGTACGCATCTTAGGAAAAAGATCAGTAGTTCTGAAGTCGTTGAAACACAACGGAGTGCTAGGTGAAAGACAGGTAGTTCCTGCATGGCAATGCTCTTCTAGTGTGGTATCCTATATTATTCGGGACAGATTAATGAGTCTATGAAACTTGCTTGTTTGTATCACAGTCCCTCCCGCTAAAGAGTATGAAAGGCACTGTTCAAAACAGTGTCTTTTCTTATAATGAAGTAAAAGAGTTGACAGATGAACAGTGGGTGGGTTAGTACTGTAGGGCACAATGTTGGCCATGTAGCTGGCTGAGTGAGCAGTTGTGTAGGATGGTGTTTGATTCAGCAGGTGGGTAGGTTGGTGTTTGATTCAGCAGGTGTGTAGGCTGGTGTTTAACGGAACAGGTGTGTAGGTTGGTGTTCGATTCAACAGGTGTGTAGGTTGGTGTTTGAGTGAGCAGGTGTGTAGGTTGGTGTTTCAGTGAGCTGGTGTGTAGGCTGGTGTTTCACTGAGCAGGTATGTAGGTTGATGTCTGAGTGAGTACGTGTGTAGGCTAGTGTTTGGGTGAGCAGGTGTGTAGGTTGGTGATTGATTCAGCAGGTGTGTAACTTCGTGTTTGAGTGAGCAGGTGTGTAGGTTGAGTGATCAGGTGTGTAGGCTGAGTGACCAGGTGTGTAACTTCGTGTTTGAGTCAGCAGGTGTGTAGGGTGGTTTTTGAGTGAGCAAGTGTGTAGGTTGAGTGAGCAGGTGTGTAACTTCGTGTTTGAGTCAGCAGTTGTGTAGGTTGGTATTTGAGTGACCAAGTGGGTTTGCTGGTGTTGACTGAGCAGGTGTGTAAGTTGATGTTTGATTCAGCAGGTGTGTAGGCATGTATTTAAGTGAGCAGGTGTGTACGTTGGTGCTTGAGTGAACAGGTATGAAGGTGGGCCTTGCGTGAGTGCGTTCAGTTGGTATTTGAGTTAGCGGGAGTTACTAAGGTGTAAGAGAAAGTGAATGAGTTTGTGATTAGTTGGTGTTTGAGTGATTGGTAAGGTCGTTAGAAAATGTTGACAAATCGAACCACGTTCTTCGTCGTGCTTAAACCCTTATTCTGCCTCACACCTTAATTTCACACAACAATACAATCTTTATATTCCCTTACCTTTTTCGTTTTATGGCCGTTTTCTTGCGTTTTCCAATTTTGTTTGTTTTCTTTAGACTAGTCCTGTCTTTGTGGGCGCCTTTGCTACGCCGGCGTCCGGATGGCGGCCGGTGAAGTCGGCGGTCCCATTTCTGTAATAGAGACGTCGATGGTTACTTCCCCGAAACCGTGAAAATCCTAGTCAGAACTGAGCATCAGTAAAACTGGCTTGTGGCAAGAGGTGACTATCGGGGTCGGGTGGTCGGGCGCGTTGACTTGGTTAACATATTTCATCGTATTCCAACTTCCTATGTCGATGCTCAGGCTGTTGGTCACTGGGTTGTCTGGTGCAGACTGGTTTACAGACCGCCGCTATACAGCTGGAATACTGCTAAAAGCAGCGTGAAACTAAACTCACTCACTACCCGTTCACAAGTGTTGTCACTGCCCAGAAATGTGTTCGGTACTTTAAGCTTTAAACATCCTATCTGAGGCGCGATCAGAGCGTTTCCGAGTAATAACGCTAAGAAGGGGATGCATTTTAGAGTGTCCTACCCACGGAACCCGATAACGTTTGTAGAGCCCATATCAAGGTACACGATACTTGACTAGTCTGAGAAAACACTCATGAATATAAGGCTATCATATTAAGGCAGATAACCTTGCGATTAACAATTTAGTGAGAATCCATTAAATCATTTACCATGAGGACAGTAACCCCACACAGTACAGATGTCGCATGTCGACCGAGGAGTTTACTCTGACGCCGCTTTGTCTGAATTTAATTAATTACCGTATTCGTCCTAATGTAGGAACCCCTGAAACGACATGTTAAGCGATTCCTTTTAGAACGGGTATGGAGCATGAATGAGCGAGATGGGTAAAACGTTGCCATATAAAATACACGAGTGATAATTCGTGTTTATTATTTTCACACGGTTTCAATTTGAATAATAGCATCAGTGTTTACATCAGGAACATGACGGGATCCTACATACATTGCAAGAGTGTGACACATTATTTTCCATGGCCGTGTGAAATAATAGACAACCTGTTTACTCCTTCCTGGCATATTCATTCACTTAGAAAAGAAATTCCGCGGATTATTTCAACAACTGCTTGAACAAAGTCTATCAAAGTAAATAAAACATAAATAACGTCAATTTGTTTGTCATTTGACTTTACCTCTAAAATAGTTTCACCGCTATTCAGCTTTCGTATCAAAGTGCGTGCACCGGTGAAAAATACCCCACCCCACGGTTATCTAATTTGCATATTTATGTCACTGAGGTGTGGCATACGTGTCTTTTACGTCATAAGCCTTTATATATACATAAATATCAACGTATAAAATGCGTAAGTTAAATTACACAAACACGCACACTTGCATACATAAACGAACGCAGGTACGCATGCACGAACGCGCGTGCGCGCTCGGTGCAAGGTGGGAACTAATCTGGATCGTCCTGATCGTTGGCTCCTACCTGAATCTTCTTGACCCATTTGTCCTTCCACTTGGCCGCTATTGTGTTGGGCAGGATAAGGAGCCTGTTGAGCCGCTTGTCCTCGTGGCCTAGGATCAGATACTCCCTCCCTCTCTTGACCGACGGACACAGGCAGCTGGAGTTGCTCCACAGGTCCACCTCGCTGGTCAGTCCAACCTTGCCACAGTGTATTACATTGGTCACCTGCACTCTGACCTTCATCTGGCCGCCACTGTTTAACTTCTTCCTGACCACGCGAGCTCTGATTGCTGATGGAAAAAGAGCAGAGTTTTCGTTTGACATTTTCGGGGCATCAACAGAGATACCTCTGACGCTGCTGATTGTGTCAGACTTAATCACACTATTGTAATAGGTAGGTGCCATAAGGGTAACCCCCAGGTAAAGTGTTCGCTCATTTCGCTAATGATTCCCCACATGCGTACAATCCATACAAAGCCACTCACAAGATGTGCAAGCACCGCAACCGTCTGTTTTAGTTTTACAGAGTTTACAATATAGAATTGACCTTATCTGAATACTACTGAATACAACACCCACTCACTCACTCATTCGTCCATTTGGTCACTTTGTTCCTCACTCATCCATTCGATCTCACCAGGAGGCAATATCAGAGTGGTTAAACGTTTGCTCGTTACGCCAAAGACCCAGGTTCGATTCCCCACATGTGTGAAGCCCAATTCTGGTGTCCCTGTGATATTGCTGAGATTGGGGAACTGAACTCATTCACTCACTCACTCACTCACTCCAAACTCACCCAGTCAGTCCCACATTCACTCACTAGCTCTATTCTCACCATAATCATAGTGGTGCTTTCTATAATTTCTCCATTTTGGGCGAAGACGTTTTCTGCATTTGCAATCTGAAACATAAAGATGAAAGAAATTGAGTGTTTCAGTTCAAAATGAAGTACATGCTCTTTTTCAAGAACAGAATCAAGGATGTTTTCCAGCAAACTATCATGACACGTGCCGGCTTATCCGGTCACGAAGACATGCCTAGGCCACGCAAAAGCTTTAACATATCTAGTGTGGGGTCTTAGTATATCATATTATTCCTTGTCTCTAGCCAGTGAAGGGTCTTAGTATATCACACTATTCCCTGTCTGTAGCCTGTGTATGGTGTTAGTATATCACATTATGCCTTGTCTCTAACCACTGTAGGGTTCTAGTATATCACATTATTTCCTGTCTCCACCCAATGTAGGGTCTTAGCATATCACATTGTTTCCTGTCTCTAGCCTGTCTAGGGTCTTAGTATATCACATTATTCCCTGTCTCTAGCCAGTGTAGGGTCTTAGTATATCACACTATTCCCTGTCTCTAACCAGTATAGGTTCTTAGTATATCACATTATTCCCTGTCTCTAGCCAGTATATGGTCTTAGTATATCACATTATTCCCTGTATATCACATTATTCTCTGTCTCTAGTCACTGAAACGTGATTCTCCTAAACATTATTTCCAGTCAGTTTGATTGAGAAGTGCACGTCTATTTGTAGACATGACACAACATAATCCTGCTACAGGTACGGCATGTCTTAACATCCTTCCCGTATAGTCTGTCAACTTCTGTGAAAAAAAACCCGTAGCGACCAAATTTCTTTTAAAGACATTATGAAACGACTCCGAAAATGAATCGCTGCAGTGAAGGGAACCCTGTTATTGGCCCATAAATATTTCCGCTGGGACGTGAGGAATGGTCGGATTGCTTGCACACCTGCAGAAAGCCGTCTGATTCTTTCTTATGTCACAAAACACCATCTTCAATCGGCGTAATACATAAAATATACACTCCACTTGACGTTCCGTAGAGCCACAACATGCTTTAGTTTGAGGCCTACACCAATTATACGAATATGTTAATTCCTCGTGACGCAAACATTAAGTTTGGCCATCAAACACTACCGTATTTTCTCAGTTAGTTAACGGGACCCTTCTTCATTTAACGGTACATCCAGACATAGTCGTCATTCATTTCATCTTATTTTTAGACAACGGAGCTTGTGATTTCAGATTACAACACATTGTTCCAAGCCAGTTCATTTAAGATGGGGGCGGGATCTCATCAGTTACTGATTTGTCGTGTTTTGTATTTAGATATACCAGAAGTGACGTGGAGGAGTCACTACTACTACTACTACTACTACTACTACTACTACTACTACTACTACTACTACTACTACCTTTACCATCACTGGGGAGGTGGGGTAGCCCAGTGGTGAAAGCGTTCACTCGCCACACCGAATATCCGGGTTCAATTCCCCACGTGGGTACAGATAAGCATCTGTTGTTATTTCAGACAATTAAAGATTAAATGAAGTCGCTGTGTTTACAACATGTAACATCTAATATAGGCCTCGTGGTCACCGAGTAGATTATTAATTCTTCCATGGGCGCTGGGGTAGCCTAGTGGTTAAAGCATTCGCTCCTCACGCAGAGGACCCGGGTTCGGTTCCATATACAGGTACAATGTGTGAAGCCCATTTCTGGTGCTCCCCGCTGTGATATTGCTGAAATATTATTGGTGAAAGCAATGTAAAACTAAATTCACACACTCAATAATTTTGTGGATCTGCGTCTGTTTTGCTAGGTACACAACTGACTACCGTTTCTTCGAGTGGCGTAGTCTAGTGGTTAAGCGTTCGCTCCTCACGCCGCATCCTCGATATCTCTCGGGTATACGTTCCGATAAATCTCCGCCATATTATAGTATACCCTGGAGATATCAAGGATGGTCACGCCGAGCACCCGGGTTCGATTCCCCTCATGGGTGCAATGCGCGGAGCCCATTTCATGTGCCTTCCGATGTGATATTGCTCACTCACTCACACAGGATACGTGTTTCCTGGTTCAGATATGAACAGAAACTGTACAATATAGGTCTAATTACAACAGACAAGTATTGGGTTAACACAGGCTGTAACATGGACCGGTAACAACCCGCTAGCACCACTTGGTGAAAACATACACCAATTGTTTTTCTGAGCTATCATCAGTGCCACACACAGAAGCTGTGGAGGAATTCTAGAAAGCGTCTAACCTGATAAAGCCCAACTCTCCTCAGCTGTGGAACTGTATGATGAACACCCAAGTCTTGGGGGACCCCCCAAAATAGCCAGCTTCTAACAACAAAGAAATTCCAACCACCTATCAAAAATTTTGGAATTCCAGAACTCATACTTTTCGAAAAAAAACCCTGATAGACGATGACCTGAACTATAGGTGCACTTTGTGTAGCAACAGGTCTGCATTATTCACAGGAACCATACACTAGGGAACGACTTAAACTGTTCTCCGCGCCGGCTTAATCACTGATGCAAAGGAAGGGGATCTCTTTGATGGTTAAATGACGTTAAAGGAACGGGCAACCAGACCTATCTCCAAATATCCTTAATATACTCGGTTCCCTATGATCTGTCCTTTGACAGACCGAGTCACGGCTTCAACTATCACTTGCGTTACAGTCTTCAAACGTATCAGCTGACGGTGGAAGACGTTCAAACAATTAAGCATGTTGCTATCTTAAGGAGCGATTTTATCAGCCATAACGAGGAGCATTGAGTCAGATTATATTCTTGTTAGGAAATACCTGCCTATGTCTGACTGATGCTCATTACACAATGTCAGCCCTGAGGCCTGAGTTAACGTTGTGGTTGGCGTGAAAGTAGCTGTATGTACACATATGACCAGACCATTGTCAGACTGACCACTT
The DNA here is from genome assembly GCF_037392515.1 of Haliotis asinina. Classification (NCBI taxonomy): domain Eukaryota; kingdom Metazoa; phylum Mollusca; class Gastropoda; order Lepetellida; family Haliotidae; genus Haliotis; species Haliotis asinina. The sequence goes on from NC_090293.1 coordinate 42,079,479, forward strand.
GACCAGTGAGTCTGGAGGAACCACCAGTCGAGGTGCTATCATATTCAACACTGGTTAGTCACACCGTGTGAATGTTTGACTCGGTGTAGGAGACGAGAGACTGGGTATGGTGGGGGTCGGTCCATTTAGAGAACAACAGTTTACAACATTCAGAGTGGCCTTTTGAGCATTCAGCTGTGGTATAGGAGCAATGAGATGGTTTGGTTGTTATTTAACGCAGGAGTATTACAGCTATATGTAGGCTGTGTGTAAATAATCGAGTCTGGACCAGGCAATCCTGTGATCAACGGCACGATGGGTTTACAAACAGTCAGATGTGTTGAGGTTTACATCGCATCGACAATTCTCGTCCATACAGCGAGACCAAGTCTGCATACACTGTCAGATGGTTATTGGAGAAGTCAGGTTAGGTAGAAGAGCAGTCAGATGGGTGCAGTGTGGCTGGGTTGTGAAAGCGTCCGCACGTCACGCCGAAGATCCAGGTTCGATTTTGGACATAGGTACAGTGCGTGGAACCCATTTCTGGTGCCGTAATATTGCTGGAGTATTGCTAATAGTGACATAAAACCAAATTCACACAGGACAGGGCTCAAATACACTCATAAAAACGTGCATTGTTTTGGCTGTATGCATAAACAGTGATAGCATGTTCCTCTGCGTTATCATGGCAACAACAAATTACACAGCAGTGAGATTATCGTTAGATATGGACTCATGGCACCAGACTTGAATGTCGCCATCGAGTGATTCAGGCAAGACCACCGTATCCTATGTCAGCGAGGACATCACACCTGATGTTGTCTTAAATAGAAGGCGTGATGTTTCTCGGGAATCAGTATCTCTGACAATTACAGCTATTGGTAGCTCTTGGATCTCTGGCCTAGCATCACCCTAACGCACACTGTCAATCCCGACGGAAGAGAAGACGCCATGTCACCGAGTGTCGTCATCTGTCATAGACGAAAATCGTCAGTCACTTCAATGCTAGAAATGTAAACTGGCGGATTAACGCAGTTTATCTTGGAGTGAAAAAAAATACAAGGAGAACCTTTGAAAACCGATTGTATTCCTGCGCGGTGTGGAGGTGAGTCGGTCAACCGCGTTACTGCCACTCAAGTCGTGCCTGCGCCGCTCCAATGACGATTTGTGTTGCCGCATTGACAGGTAAGTTGGTTACCTGTATACACATCAAAGGCGTTGCTAGTCCGATTAACAAGGAGCCTTGGCGGTGGGTCGCAACGAACACAACCCCAATTCTCGACGTCCTCGGATAGGGTTACTGTGCAAATCACGAGGCAACGAAATCCCCGGGACTTGATGTCAGAAAACGGCGTTTCAAACCCGTATTGAATTCGACGTCAGATCCGACCATGGTGAGTTACGTCCCATGGGTTTTCATTGCAAAGGGGACCCCTGTGGGGTGTGGAGGTCACGTGACTCCTCATCTCCTAGGGATGCCAGGAATAAAGGAGGTGTTCGTTTCATACAGCAGTACATTAAAGACGTGTTTCTTTCCGTCCTCAGTAGCATCAATACCTGTAAACGAGATGCTCACTGGGGACTTTTCACGCAACGAGATCAAAGAGACATATTATTCCACACACTCCTGTTCGTGTAAAGTGCGTCCAATTTGTGGAGGGCTTCCTCCAGGTTGTAGCTGACTCAGTCGACTGGCGCTCTGACGGACAGGACGGGTGTGTTTGTAGACGGAAACAAGTCATCAGGGATTCATTGTTTTGGATTCTTGAAACTCATTACGTCATACTTGCAACTAGTTAAATCAATTATGTTGATTATTATTTCAGCTTCCTGTTAAATATACCTTTGAGGTATGTCTTTTGAAGAAAAGCACACGCAGGGGCAGTAACTCAACGGTAGGGGAGATAACATAAAGATTGCATTAATTTCACGGCTGGCGTCGTGTGATAGGCCTTTTTAACGTTGAATGAATTTTTCAGGGGACTTGTGTCTGTCGAATGTGTTTCGTCTGTCTTTCTGCACACTAGACAGTTCAGAGGGCAGCATTTAGTCTTCAGTGAAATTTCAAATTGGAATAAAGATACCACAGTTCAGGGACGCTATCCGTAAATCGTTCGTAGCGTTACGTCATTCGTAAACCCATAATGCAGTATAGCGTTACGATATGTCGGGAGCCCGGTTTCACAAAGCTACCGTAGCGCTATGACTGTCGTACCTCCAATACAGGGCCCCTATCCACAAAGCGTTCGTAACTTTACGACCTGTCGCAACGCACTAGTTTATCATACGCTTACGAAGGTCGTAGCACTACAAACCCTTTGTGAAACGGGGCCCTGTAACATAGACTTACGACAGTCGTAGCGCTACGACAGGTTTGTGAAACGGGGCGCAGACCTCCTCTGTCGCCTCTCACAAGCATGGTCTGCTGAAGATCAAATCTAACCTGGATCTTCACGGACTACATAGACTTACGACAGTCGTAGCGCTACGACAGGTTTGTGAAACGGGGCGCAGGTCATATTATATAATCAACCTGTGTGCGTCAGCAGAAGTATATTTTATTTAAACTTCCAGTTTCAATGAAAGGCTTTAATACGTAGCTTGACATTGATAAAACGCGTCTTATATAGAAAATATACGCTCGTAAACCTTATATATCAACGTTGGGTAAGGAGGTGTATGAGGTTGGATGTTTGTGCACTTGTGATCGGGGTGGTGCTTTGGGTATTATTGATCATTTGTCAAAATACTCACGGGTACTGAGAACCTACTTAGTTTAGAATCCAACCCCATGGTTAATAAATGGGTATTTGTGTAAGGTATTCTTACGGGTGGAAACGTTAGTGCAGACAGAACGAGACGACACAAAAGGAAGTCTCGTGTTTCAGTCGTTTGTTTCGTAGGACATTTGACATTTTTTAAAAGTGGGTTACAGTGACTAGGTTTATTTCTTCCGAGTTAAGCACTATGCGGGGATTATATACTTATATTTCAGGTCTAAACATGTGTCAGCTCCTGGATCTTCAGACAGACTTTGCGTAATTTGACTCCTAATATTACATTAATGTGACGTCACGGAAGTTACATGAAGGATTGTGAACACAGGGAATGGAGAGTGAATTTTGTTTTATGCCAGGGTGGCAAATATCACAGTATAGCTACATAGATCTGTAATAACCTCGTCTACGTCAGATAAACATTATAACGAAGAAATAAACTCAGCAAGTGGATGCGGAGACGTCACGTGGCATATGACCTGGGCTCGTACAGATTACCAGCCATCAGTGTTTAGGGGGTTTCAAGGCCCAGGAAAAAAGCAAAGAACTGTAGAAGCATATATAACACATAAGCATATATAAAACTGTCACATAAAGACAAGATTGGTCAAATGAGGGACCGACCATCTGAGTGTAATAGTTGTTTCCTACATCGCTGCCCCGGGAATGTTTTACTGTAGAGATTAGATAACACCCGCTGCAAGGTGTGTGTGTTGTGTACACGTTCCTGTAAATCAAAATGTGACAAACTTAAAAGAGGGCCTTTTTAAGGTAAATCACTGGCAAATGGGGATTTATCAAGGCTAAAATAAATTTATGACATTTGGGGGGTAAAATGTCAACATTTCATGCTTTTTTAAGTCCTTGTGAACACTCATGACGTTGGCTAATCGGCAATCAAAATTAAAACGGTGTAACCTCTGACTAAAAGCATGAGCACTAAGATGCATTAACCAAATGTCTGATCACCCGATCTCTAATGTTGTCCGCACGTACGACAGACATGACGAACATACATGATCGTTAAAAAGCCCCAAGTATGCTGTACAGCACTACAAACTACACCGCTTTTTATCCAAAGCTACGAGGCACAGTAGATAAGCTGGCTGAGGAACAAGCATCATCAGATTAATAACAGGCATTCATGTTTCACATGTTTATCCCATCCGTCAAAAAGTTCAACCTCATCTCAACAAAGGCGCATTGTATTGCTACCAACTTCATTTCGGGTAGAGTCAAAGCTCCGAGATGCGAACTCAGAACATTAGCATCTCAGGTCACACTCTGCCCTGGCCTGTGAACAACAGGTCAACTCGTACTTAACTTCTCCTGTCTCAAAGGAACGTCAGCTAATACGAGAAATCATATGTTTGCATTAGCGTACGGGTTATCAATGACTGGGCTCCTTTAAGCTTTCATCCCAATAAAAATGTAGCTTTCGCCAACGAGCTGGACCGATGGAAAATATTGCCTGGTGCTTTATCTCCGTACAATTCTGAATGAAGGTGGGCTACCTGTGGTTTTGTTCATCCTTCACTACAATAGAGAGCCTTGTACACCAGGCAAGGTACACAATGTCGGGAAACTTCAAAGGACCATGAACTTCTCTACTTCTGGAGTCAATGCGAGAGAGATTAAAATAAATTTCTCGCATGATAATTTGATTAAAACGCAACATGGAAGACTTATTGTGTACGAGGTGGCGTAGCACATAAAAGCACTGTGTTGGTGATAAAAACGTTTACCTACAGTTAGCGTGTATCGTTTTCTATTATGGATGTGGAGGTTACATATCTATGAATTTAACGTCGTTTATGGGAGAGATAAGCATCCCGGACATGATGCATTCAGGTTGTGTAGATAGCCCTATCTGGTGGTATTTCTACTGGTAGCGTTTTCAGCTTTTTAAGATGATAGCCCCGATTTATAATTTCGAAATCTGTTTATTCAAAACGTGAAAATATGCAATGTTACAGTACACAAAGTTATAGTCATGGCCGTTTGTTATTTTAAAGATCACTCTCTACACCCGATACAATTACAAGTCAAATTATTACTTTTTGTAATAAGGAATAAAACTAATAATGAAACGGAAAATACGATTTCATAATGCGGTCATACAAGGTCATAGACTGAGTCGTTACGTTTTTAGCCTATTTAGGAATATTTCTGCTGATAACGTATGTAACATTATTAATCGCAGTCATACACTGGAAGCAGGATAACTAATGTAATATGCTCAACATAATGGTTTTATCAGGAAGATTAGTGCGGCATTGTGGTTAATGGCTATGCTACAGGTAACGATCGTAGTCGGTCGTTAACACTCGGTTTCGTCCTGATGATGATAACTAGTCTGTCAGCAACATACCCTTATACATCTATGACCCACAACTTCACATCGTAATTTAATTAACTCCAACCCATCAAGGTGTTCTTACTGTTTTAAAGAATTGGGTTTTTTTTCAGAACGATATCGACATGTCCTTTCAAGTACCAAACTATAAGCAGAATCAACGTTTCGCGTGCACTAAGGTCCTAAAATAAAATACATGGAAAAATACACAATGAATGTAATTAACCCCCATTAAAGAGTCCTTAGATTTTTTAAAGAATCGGGTTTTTCTTAAATTTCAAAACGATATCATTACTTCTTTTCAGTTACCAAACTATAAGCAGAATCAAAGTTTCGCATGCACCAATCACAATATCCCAAAATAAAATACATGGAAATATACACATGGAGGGAAAAAATAAATTGACTGAATCTGTTGACTGGAATAATGGATGAAACGGTGAAAGGGTCTTGGGGTATAAACACTGATATTAGAGTCTCGAAATTCCAACAGACTGAGCAGACATAGAGTGACATATTGGCGTTTGATGTCTTATATCAAATAGTTTTATGAATGTAATGTAAAGGCAGTTCCAGAGTTGACTCATTTGCCCCGTAGCGATCTACTGCGTCACTGTGACGGGACACAAAGCTAGCTGAGGGCCCTGTCATTCCCGTATGTAATGTATGCCAACCCTCATATTAACCCTACAAATAATACCTAATGTACACTCTAGCATGGTGACACTTGTATATTAAAAAACCTTTGATATATGAACCACAAGAAACATAATGTTTCGTGGATCATTAAAAATGTCATTAAACAAAAGCTAATTCGTTTGAGGTTCCAATAATTCTGTCTAGGATATATCACATGAATACTTCCTACCACGATCAAAGGATCTTCTGAACGCCTTCTTCCAGCATGACTTAGAGATGACCCTTAACGAAAGGCAATGGGACTCTATCATTGATAGGGCTTTGTTGATACCAATTCAAGACGTGAAAGATATAGTTCTATGTCACTGGAGTTGCGCGAAAAACACACATTTTCTGTTAATGTTCCTGAAGCGAAAGGTATCAAGGGAAAAGTACCTGTGGGTGTGTTTAGGTAGGCAGACATCATGCTGTTATAACTATACAACACCTTACACAGCAGACAACACTGTTTCTATACAAGCAGGTGTCCAACGAGTAAAAATGTATTTATCTATACTTTAAAAGAGTAATTTCATTTTTAGGGGAAGTAGCAAAGTTTTTAAGAAAATCATATTAAAATACTATAGTTGGATTTGATATACACACAGATCTATCATCTTTCAACGTTTCATTCTTACTTAATATGATCTATTTTTGCCACATCAGCATTCCATAATACATATTCTCCATATTCTCCTGCGAAGCAGCCAAAAGGATGCCTAGAATATGGCACTGCATGTGGAAACGTTTTACCAGTACTAAATGCTTTTGGTGTATAGTGACACTCAGCCACAAACAACAAACACCCTACATGTTAGAACATGATGACACTCAATCAGACAAAACCAAGTCGTCGGAACATAGTGACACTCAACTACAATGGAGCCACGTCATCAGAACACAGTGACACCAGACCAAAACCTCCACACGTCATCACAACATTGTGACACACAACCACAAACTCAACACGTCATCAGAACATGGTGACACTCAATCACAAACGCCCAATGTCATCAAAACATTTTGACACTCAACCACGAACTACTGACGTCATCAGAACATTGTGACACACAACCACAGACTCCCCACATCAGAACATGGTGACACACAACCATAAACTCCCGCCATCAGAACATTGTGACACACAACTACAAACTACTGACGTCATCAGGACACATTGTGATGCTCAACCACAAACGACCCATGTCATCAGAACACGGTGACACTGATCCAACTGGTACAAAAGGCTTCATCTTGGTGGTGTAAACAGGTAGCATCTGCAGGTCCTCTGCATCATACTGATGCCATCATCATTGTCATAATGCATACCGAAGAAGAAGTGGAAATATAATGGTGCCGCATCTGGTGAATACAGAAAGAGTTTCTCTGACTTTAAAGCATGTGTTACAGTCATGGAATGTGCTGAAGTATCTTGTCCTTTTGGAACACAAATTTCGAAAGATTCCATGACTCATTGCCTACATATTCTCAAGCAGAAGTGCAACTGGCTCAGCAAAACATTAAAAGTTGTTCACTGGTCACGAGCGGGGCATGGGTTCATGTTTATGTTCCCTGAGCCCCAAGGGCGAGGGGAACATGAAGAAACATCGAGGGTATATCACCCATGGGCCCTGAGGGACCAATGAACAACGTATGTATTTTACCGAACACCTCAACGTTAATTTTGAACTGTTTGAAGAATGGGTCGTACACTTCAGCCAATCTGTGTGAATCAAACGATTCGAATCTTGCATCTTGCTGTTTTCCCCCCAGGTTTTGTCTTAGTAAAATCGTCACGGTGTAATTCTCCTTCTTAATATTCACAGGGACTAGATTTGAACGTTTTGTCAAAATATATTTATTGGAATACGTGGCAAATCTTTTAGTGGCCATCGCTAGATGTTGCAGAGGACACACCAAAATACTTAATTTAGAATTATCTCCCTTCCATCAATGTGCATTCACAAAGCATCGGTAATTTCCGTGCATCATACGTGATTCAATGTTATTCGAAATAAAGAAGTACTACCAAGGAGGTCGAATGAGTTGTCATTGGCAGCGCGGTACATTGCAGTGCTCCTCGATTGTAAGAGGGATACATTGAAACAAATAAAAGAGCGGCTGTCAGTCAGGAAACGACATTTATGTGTGAGGTAATATAATGGAAATTATTATCTTTCAGTCAATAGTCCACAAGTGGAATTATACAACACCATTCATCTGAAATGTTCCCCTTTCTGTGGAGGCAGAGTATTTGATGTTTCAACGTTGTTTACTGAAACCTAGAGTCATTCATGGTTATAAATGACTGACTTCATTTGATCTGCTTCAAAACGACGTACATTCCAACACCGTTTCTAATCAGTCAGAATCAGTATTAACCAGCGTGATTAAACCATCCCAAGTACGTTCCTCAGAATGGTCTCGACCTGCTCGTCAGAGATATTGCTACATTGGTTACGTGGCATATAAGGGAATCGTCCACCATCCTGAATCGTGCCACAGGTTTCATCAACATTTTCCTTGGTGGCGGCAGTTGAATGTCTTCCTGATATATAGCCATCTCATATAGGCTTTCTATTCTATTCTATTCTTCGATGTCCTCTTTAATGGTTGAAAAGAACGGTGGAATCATCTCTTAACGTTGACATCATAAGCTTATCGCTCCCTGCAGAGTTGTTGGGATACTTGATGAACGAACATCAACCAGTATTGCCCGTAACCGCAACATAGAATACATAGTTAATGTGATGCCTGCATGCAGATGCTACCTGTTTAAGTATTCGGCATAATGCATACTGTGAAAATAGAAAGAATAGAAAGTATACTCCAACTCCGCTAATCCGGACACTTGCGTTTCCAATTGCATAAGCGAGTTTCGGGATATTTTCATCTCGGCAGTTTACTTCCCTACTCGAATTCTGAGAAAGCGAAAAAAAAGAAGACATCAACGTTGTCAACGGTCTTGCATGTCTTGGACAGGAGCTGTGTTCTTACACGCTACCGCAAGAAATCCCTTCATGCAGATAGGTGAACCAGAAAGTACATCAACCAGCAACCTGCAGCAACACTGATGCAAGCATATGCAGTATCTCTGTTGGACTATTGCCATGGCTTGCTTTTGCTTCAGGGTATTTCAGAACATCTTCTGGGGAAGTTTTAGAGAGTCCAGAACTCGACTTGTGACACTCTCAAGGAAGATGTACAGAGTATATAACACCCGTTCTGATGAAATTGCACTGGTTACGCATCCGACAACGTATCCAGTACAAAATATCGGTACAGATGTTTAAAGCCTTGCCCAACATGGCACCAATTTACCTCTCAGACTTTGTGCAAGAATATCAACCAACTCGTCATCTGAGGTCATCACAACAACACGTGCCAGTGTGTGTGTGTGTGTGTGTGTGTATGGATGGATAGGTGTAGAAAATATATAGAGGACACCATGGCAGAACAGTGGTTGAAGCGTTGGCTCCTCACTCGTTCATGGGTTCGATTCCACAAGTGGGCTGGTGTCATGATCATATAACCGGAATGTTGCAATACGTATTGTAAATCGCTGTATACTCGTTCAGTTCAACACTAACTCAAACAGTCGTTGGAGAATAGTACCAAAGGTGTTTATTGATGATGGTTACTTTTCATTACAAATGTTTAATGTGAATTACTGTTTGCCATAGCACTAGCGTCATAAGCACATCACCATGGTTACGCCAAATTATTACAAGTGAATTGATAAACTGAGGTATATACTTCTGAGCTGCTAAAATGTCTATTTAAATATCAACACAATATGTACCCAGATTATGTACCCGTGAAGATCGGGGTTAGAAATGGTCTTCAACAACCCACGCTTCTCGTAAGAGGCAATAAACAGGACAGGGTAGTCAGGCTCGCTGACTTAGCTGACACATGTCCTCATATCCAAACTGCGTACATCGATGCTCATTACGTTAATCACTGGATTATATGGTCCAGGCTCTACTGCTTACAGACCGCTGCCACATAGCTGGGAATATTGCTGTGTGCGACGTGTAACAACAAACAAACAAATCCGAGACTCTGGCAGTGACCCAGGCCTGTATACATATATCATTACGATAACATCTGTGAAAGAGAGGTTTCCAGAATATCAAGGTTCATGCGATTGGTATAAAATGGGTACTATCATGTGAACGACACCAAGCACAATGCCGACATTAGTGACACACTGTCTGCTTCATCGTGATCACCAGCGTCAAGCTTTGGGCCCACTCCGTTTCTAGCAGTAGTTAAACACAAGTCTATTATAACAGATTAACATGTACAAAGCCTACGAAGTACTAAGAACGCCAGCTGTAACTACATGTCCGTCGTTGATGGACTTCGTGACTATGCAACAGCCATATCTACATATATATTGCATTAATCTGAACCCGCTACATATACGCGTGCAAACTCTCATAATGGTAGACATGCCTTCCCTATTTTACCCTATGACGTTACCTGTGTCTACGCGCTGAAAAACCTGTGTTTAACACAGAATATATAGCGACACATAAGCCAGGCTACAAGGACACAATGCCTCCTTTGAAAGGGTGGGTGTTGGTACCACGTTAATATATTTGCTAACGTCTATGTTACTCTTTTCTACGGTGTTCACCCTTCCACAAGCGTTCCCCGAGTTAGGTAAACACTAGCTCACTATATGCATTCAACAACTCGGATAGATGTTCCTTCAGCTCGAGAGGTTCTTAACAGATGATGTTTAAACGCCTTTTGATTCAGACGCTGTTGATACAGATAAGCCGCACGTGTCATGCAGACAAAACACCTGTTTGGGGAGGAGCGTGATTGTCACATCAAAGGCACCGCCAATATGTCGGCACTTTGATGTTGTGCGAACCTCGCAAAACACGGGTATCTTATTCGTCGCCTCAAAGCTCCTAATCTAGACAATCCTAATAAGCGACCGTCGATCTATACGGTGTTATGTTTTTGCCGGTTCTGTGTGTGATTATCCTTATCGATAAATTTCGAGAATTTGAAAAAAGGGGGAACCTATCTACTTAAGACGGGCGCTGAAGACACAATGCGATTTGACATCAGATAAGAAGAACGATATGTGATTATAGGCGGTTTTCAACAATCCTTTCTATGATAGATCGTCAAAATCTGCCCCTGTACTCTCTCGCACCATACCGTTACTGCGCTTGAGGGGAGGGGGGTAAATTCTCCCAAGAAACCAGCCAACTTGTACTCTGCTGTCTATGCCAGCTAAAACTCCCCTTGAGCTGCAAACTATCAATCCAAATGCAGTGCCGAGATAATTATAATAATTCATGTAAAATCTCCCTGATCGCTCCTTTGATCGCTCGTCTCCTCTCAAGCGTCGCTTATAACATATTCAGGCATTTCATAATACGATTCTACAGATCACGGGTCTCCATCAGTTTCAGTGGGTGTCTTGCTTCCAATTAACGCAGACTGTGATTTTTGCCGGATTATGATACATATTTTCAAGCAGTTTATTATATTCCCTTCTCATATGTTTGAAAATATTACTGAAAGTAAAATTTGATTAAGAGGACAATGATTGTTGGATGGTATTTATTGTTAGTTCAAAGACTTCTCGTGTCTATTACACTGAACACGAGCAATTAAAGAATACACGTGCACAATATGATAAAAGATGACAAGGAGAAGGTGTTAAAATTAAAATATGAATATCTAAATGGTGATGATAATGTAAGCACAACCGAAACCTTAACTAAAGTGAATCCTGATAAAACACATGAAAGGGAGAGGACCAAATTAAACTAATTCAAATTCAAGAGATGGCGAAATTGAATTAGTTTTCTGTCAGTTGATTTCACCTAGATGTAAGCATGATCCATTTCCGGACAAAAGGATAAACAGGTTCGGGAAACTCCGGAACGTGCTACTTGGCTCTTTTCGGCAATAAACAAATTATATATGAAAACATAAAACTGAAGTGAGACTTTGAGTTCTTATGGCAAAATAACTGAAGCGTGTCAAAAAATGACAGGACATTGAAACAGATCACGCAGTCTCGTGAATGTCGACTGTAAGCAAACACCGATACGCATGATTCGAAAAAAAGAAACCTCATTAAAGTAAGCGTCCATGTTTATGCCTTCTATTTAGAAACTGAAAAAGCTGATTTGCGTTTCTTTTCCTGTACAGTACATGTTAAATAGGAGGACACTTGTCGAATATTTAACACAAACGTCTGCACTTCTCAAAACATATTTTCTGTTCCGTATTGTTGATGGCAAACATGCTAAAGATCAATAACGGTTTAAAAAGTCGACTCTATTGCGTGTACCAAATTCAGACATGTAATATAACCTTGCATACAAGTGGAGGTGTTTCACTGTTGTAGAATGGGACCTCGTTTGCAAAGAAAAACGTGCCTAGAAACATTTCATGACAGTGTCATTCTAAACCTGACAATACACAGGCCAGATCAACAACTTCAGACTCAAACAGTGAGATTCAATTTAAATTCATCAGCATGTTGAGAAATGATAGACGGTCGTCTTCAAAGGTATAGGTAATTTGTCTTACAAAATGTGTTGTTTGAACAATGAATAACAACTTTGTTCAAAGCACTTCCCAAACCTGTGGTATAGTTAATACACACTTGTAGTGTGGGTGTTCTTTGTCCAGCGAAACATTTATACTGCGTGCAGTAAATACAAATTGTTAGCCTAACACAACAAAGTCCTAACTTTGATCTACCCAGAACAAAATTGAAACGCCTTTGCATCTTAGTTTACCACTTTCACCAAACTCAAATGTGCCAGTTCCGGAGAGATTATTACTTTGAATAATCATGACTAAATACGCATACCCACCCACGCTACTCAGAGGCGCACGGCAAGATCAACACATCTCTGACGCAAAGACAGCAGAGAGTGGTGTTGAACACCAACATTAGTATTCTCGTCCTTGTCTGGTTGGTCTTGGTTAGGAAGGCGGCCACTTAAAACACTGACGAGCTTTTGATCTTTAAGTAACCAAAGGAAGAAATAGATAGGCCCCTTGACACAAAACTTAAGGCCTGCGCTAAAAATCACACTTTTGACATATAACAGTTTGTCGAAGGGGGTGATCGCGACAAGGATCAGACGTGTCTTCAATGCTAGCAGAACACAACCAAGAGTTGCAGGAGTGTGAGATTTCCCTGATAAAGGGTCTACTTTCAAATTAAAGCAAAGTTAGAGCTATTTTAGAGTTCAAAGACACGGGATCGCCCGTTCAGTCCTTGTGGTGTCATCTGGAGAGTGAGTGAGTGGATGACAAACCACTCAAGAATGTTTGCCGTGTATGGAAATCAGTTGGTGATATGCGGTTGACAAAGGCCGTAGAAAAAATCACGCTATGGCGAGATGATGAGAAACAAGTATGTGAATCATTATTTAATAATTGCTGTTATATGGCCTGAGTGTAACTGAGACAGAATCCCCCTTTAATTAATGTTACCATGCATTAAGCGTTTTAGTTTAATAACGGTGTAAACATCTACATCGAAACGTCTCAAGACGCTATCATCAATAAAGGTATTATATGTTTCATTTTTTACTCTCCACCATTAAGAATGCTGATCAGTTAACATCGGACGTTAGACTGGATTACAAGAATCCAGACACAGTAGACTGGCAAGGCTAGCACTGCCAATACTCCGAAGGCTAGCCTCACTTTCACATATACAGCCAACAGTAGGTTTGGTTAGATTTGTCCCTTTGACTGCGTTAGAGGAGGTAGAAGATATCCCGGATCTCTACAAACACTTCAAGTAGCTACATGTTCATTGATAATTCTGAAAGTCGGGTTTGTCCTAACTGGAAATGTTTAGATCGTTAAACGGTAAATGCACAAATGCCTGAGACTTTCTTTGAGGTCTGTCTGAATACAACCAGTTCCAAAAGAAATAAACAAGTGTAAGTCTCCCTACACATCGTACAAACAGAGATGAAACAACACAGATGCAGACACTGTATAAAGACCAACTAGATGAAGAACGTATTCTGCGGTTGTCTTCCTTCTTCAGCATGAGAAGTGGTCCATTCGTTCGTTTCACATTAATTTCAGACTCACTGTGCGCATGCGCAGTGCGTGTAAAAATACCTACTGGCTAAGTTCCGCTTTCTTCGTACGTTTACCGATAGTGTAAATACACTCAAAACAAAATAATAAAATAATGATTATGTACGAGTGACAACTGCTCATAGCTGACTAAATGTATCGATTTGCATATGCTTTGCAGTTATTGATATCCCATTTTGGTTACAGTTGCATCAGAAATGTGTGTTTTGTTAGTTGTGTGAAGGGAATGTGCGGGAGGAACGGTGGTGGTGAGATGTGTTTATACAAGAACTTATTGACATAAATTAAGCTCTTTATTTCACTACTCCCGGTCTTTGGTGCATACACGTATAAAAATTAGTTTTAATAGACATAACACTATATATTTGGTTTGATTGTTCTTTACAGTGTGTTAACACTATCGGTAAACGTACGAGAAAAGCGGAAGTTAGCCAGTAGAGTCTTAGATTAATGTGAAAGCAACGAATACAGCCACCGTCGCAGGACCACCCCTACCCTGCCACAGGGCCACCCAGTGCCCATCAGTGTTAGATCTGAACGGACGCTTGACAGAGGGTACGTACGACGATGATTATAAGAGTCTTCTCAATCCCACACTGGTACAGAACACACAATACCACCAGTACCCAACCGTAATGCAGGTTACAGAATACACAAGACCACCAGTACCCAACCGTAATGCAGGTTACAGAACACACAATACTTCCAGTACACAACTGCATTGCCGCTTACAGAACACACAATACCCCCAGTACTCAACTGTATCGCAAGTTACAGAACACACAATACCCCCAGTACTCAACTATATTGCAAGTTACAGAACACACAAGACCACCAGTACCCAACCGTAATGCAGGTTACAGAACACACAAACAAGACCACCAGTACCCCCCGTAATGCAGGTTACAGAACACACAATACCCCCAATACTCATCTCTATTGCAAGTTACAGAACACACAATACCCCCAGTACTCAAATGTATCGCAAGTTACAGAACACACAAGACCACCAGTACCCAACCGTAATGCAGGTTACAGAGCACACAATACTATCAGTACCCAACCGTATGGCAGGTTACAGTGCACACAAGACAACCAGTACCCAACCGTAATGCAGGTTACAGAACACACAATACCCCCAGTACTCAACTGTATCGCAAGTTACAGAACACACTACCGCCAGTACTCAACTGTATTGCAAGTTACAGAACATATAATGTCCCCAGTACTCAGCTGTATTGCAAGTTACAGAACACACAATACCGCCAGTACTCAACTGTATTGCAGGTTACAGAACACACAATACCACCAGTGCACAACTGTCGGCGTTACTCAGCATATTGCAGGTTACATGAACAATTACTAGCTAATCAATCACGACCCATGTAGACACTGGTTTTGAATTCGGATATTGTTCCTAATGTGATGGTGTGTTGACGGATCAAGGCGATATTGACCCAAGATTAGCGGTATACAGAAGTCTTTACGCAACAGATGAACAGTGCACAACGTTCTCTGTTGATAATTAGTCTTACATATCACCGACTTTGTATCAGATGAAGTATGTACTTAGGCTGTGCCCTTTCTTATCAAAGTAATGAAAACACGATCTTCTTTTTAGGGCACGGTCCATTCAAAACCACGATAAGATCAGACAAGTAGTTTTCATAAAGTGCTTTATTCACACATAAAAGCGATTAAAGAGCAATCACCAATCACCTAATTAGAAACCGGATATATGAACAGCGCCACGTGCGCAAAATCACAACGCTCTCTGACCTCTATGGGACACACTACCTGCTCAAGCTAATCTCCACTTCAAAGACTTGCCCAAGTGATATCTCGCACACCCACTGGATAACACTAACAGAAATAAACTTATGAATGAAAATCCTTGGCCCAAGGGAACGTCACCAAAAAGTCACCTTTCTGTTAGATGGTAGTGGTAAAAAGCCATTACTCAAGCAGGGAGCGGACTTGACGGATTGGACGAAGCATGAACAGTGAAGTAAGCGTTGCACGCACCTCGCCGATCTCTTATGACTTTACAGCGTGCACACAAGGATTACCTTACAGCGTAATGGGTAGATAAGACCTCATTTCACGCCTTCTGTTCAAGATCTCAACATTTAATGCTTTCGTATTGTTTAGGCCGACTTCTCTGGTATGAGATATGTTGATAACAAAGACACTTGGTATTGAATGACTTAATGATAATCCGCTTGGACAATCGACTAAAACGTGTTGGAAATCGCTCACTATCGGTGATACACATTCCTATTCCCGTACTGCTGCTTTAGAAATGAGCATACATGTGGCTTCACGAACACCCAGTGTCATACTGAAAGTGGTCAAATGTAGCATATGTCATATTTGGGATTATACTTTCTTAGTAAAGCACAACTTTGCGATGGCTGAGCGGTCTAGGCGGATGACTTTGTGTGCTGGCGATTAGGTGCCTCGCTCTGAGGGGCGGGTTGGAATCCGCTGGGACTCAACTAAAAAGTTCTTGAATTTGTACGTTACTAAGGAAATGTAATCCCAGATATGACATATGTTACGTACGCGAACACAGTCCACTACTGTCACCAAGTACACATCGACACCGGAGATAGATATCATACAGTCACGTACGTCATCAATACGATAATTTTTAAAAGAAGTACTTTACTATGTAATGGTTTTGAGGGAACAAAGCATTTTCAAAATCACGACTGATCTACAAGCGGTACTTGTATTGCCCTTGGCGATATAGGTCTCACCCGTGTGAAGATTCATTTCAAAGTCCAGGGGCAGATATGGAATACGAGGATGTGCCGCGTTCCATCACATACTGAAGCTAATGCCACTTAACAGTATCTGGTAATTGTCTGGTTTTAGATTCAGCAATGACGACATACAAAAGAAACTACACACCTTGATACAGTTGCGCAAAGTATTCGCAGCGCTGAGATTACCGTTATTCCAATACCACAAAGTTGTTTTATATACAATGCCACCATGGTGTTCTGTTCACAGGATCTGTAAGTCAGAATCAAAACAGTTTTCAATATATCTACATTTTTTCGAGAACGATTCCCCCAAACAGTTGCCTACTTTCTTCTGAACGTCAGTCTATTTACAATTGGCAGTCATATAGCAGCAATATTGTTGAGTGCGGCATTAAACAACAACTGTTATCTGTTTAATGTGGGTTTATATTATATTCAGCATTGTCTCTGTTGGACCACGGCAGGTTGTGGGAGGTTTAGGTCAGAATAACTAGTGATTGATAGAGAGAACACCATTAACCGTTGAGGGGCTGTCAGACTGTGGGATAAAACTCGACAAACTGCTTTAAATGGAAAGTAATTGCTTAGACAATATCATGACGATTTTATGCATCACTTTGTTTGCCTTCATATCTTCATTCACAAAAGATCCATGTACGTTAATTTTTTTTCCAGGGTTGACATGGAGAATCACACGCTCACGCTCGAGCACGCACACTCAAATCCAAACAGAATCTCAATGCACGAAATAAACCAGCCATACCAAGCAAATTTAACTTGCCAACGTGTTGAGAATCAGTCCCCAACAACCAATACTCCATGGGTCGTTGCTCAGTATATCGATCACTGGATTGTTTGTTACAGAATCGATTATACATAGGCCGCAAGCTGGTATATTGCCGAGTGTGGTGTTATACAGCTAACATATGATCCTAAAACAAGGCACATCCAAACCCGTGAAGATCCGGGTTAGAACTGATCTTCAGTAACAAAGGCGTGTCGTAAGAAGCTACTACCGGGATCAGGTGTTCAGGCTGGCTGACACATGTCATCATATCCAAACTGCGTAGATCGATGTTTATGATCTTGGTCACTGGATTGTCTGGGCCAATATGTTTTTTACATGTCGCCGCCATATAGCTGGAACACAGTGGAGTTTGGCGTAAAACTAACTTACCTCCCCCACTAACAAATCTCACCCAGTCCATATTACCGTTGAGAGGCGACTATCGGGATCGGTTGGTCATGCTTGCTGACCTGGTTGACACATGTCATCGGTTCCCAGTTGCGCAGATCGATGCTTATGTTTTTGATCCCTTGATTGTCTGGTCTAAACTCGATTATTTACAGACCGCTGTCATATAGCTGGAATATTGCTGACTGCGGCGTAAAACTAAACTCACTCACCCATATTGCCGTAAACAAGTAAAAACAAACTGAAAGTAATTGGTTTCATGAGATGAGAAGCGCCACAGCTTCATCCCCGATTGCGTAACTGTAATTTGTTTCTGTCGTATTGTTAAATATGCCTCACCTTCATTTGATTGTCCGGTTAGAAAATGTTGATTATAAGATATACTCATGCTTACAATTAAATGCCTCCAGTTAACAGGAATATTCCCTGAATAAAGAACATGTTACATCTTGTTGATGGGGGTGGGTATATTGAAAACAGTAAAACCTGTGGTGAAGAAAATCCATTCAAACTATTTTAAACTAATTTGGAGGAATCCACTCACAACGTATGTTCCGTTAAAATAAAATGCAAACTATTTCGTTGACGCACAATGTGGTAGAGCCGCTGCTCTCAATTTGAAACAAAACAACGGCACCGAAGCCCTACACGCTATCACAGACCACATTTGAAGAAAGCCACATTTTAAAAAGATTTGTAATATATGCAGATATATGTTCATGCTATAAGAAAAGCTTACATGGAAAAGCTTTCTCATTGTTTGGGACGGTAGCCAAATCTGGAATATATTTTGAATGGAGACACGCTGGAGAAATATGAATGTAAGATAGCTATATAGGACCCCATGTCGATGTCGGGAATGTTTTTTTTCATGGCTATATTGCACCGTCTGATGGTGCGTCCCGTCATGGGTTAATAGGTGTAGTAATATAGGACCCATAAAGTAACCTTATTGAAAACAAATAGCTGGAGAGAAAATAGCCACACGTCGGTGATAGCCCAGTGAGCCTTATCATAACTGTTGTACCTGTACACTCAGGAAAGTGCTTTCCGTTTGACGTCAGAGTACAAGAATCTGTCATATTTATCCCATTTGCACTTTGGGTCTGTATTGTGCACTAGGGTCAGCAATTTAACGTCAGATGTTTAAAATGTTCATATAAATAAATCAGTGTATGCACTAGAGCAGAAATTGTGAATTTTATTGCCATACTCATTCGTACTTGACACAATGCTTATGTGGTATGTAGTCATAGTGTTATATTGTTTCGGGATTAAGTCGTCTTACACTTTTTCGTAAATTGAAGGACTTAACAAGAAAGAGAGGGGGGGAGAGAGTGAGTGAGAAGAGAGAGAGGCTGAGAGGAGAGAAACAGTGTGTGAGACAGTGTGTGTGTGTGAGAGAGAGAGAGAGAAAGAGAAAGAGAGAGAGATTACGTTGCTCACACACTCACATGATCCAACACATAATTCTTTATCAGAAAATTTCTTTTGATCATCAAGAAAACGTGAATTCATATTGTCAACATACCCATGACTCGTGACTCGTCTACGGCGGCTGAACAGTTTCCTTTCACTCTGTCATTCTTAACCATATTTTCCAGCCCACTTTCCCCCATTGATGTGTTTTATTGTGTTATTCGAAACGGTACAAGTACTGAAAGCATACACGACAACGTTTCATGTCTGCCCAGCTAATATAATAAGAAAGCGGTGTACGGCGTTACGCACATTATTAAGTTAGCCAAATCTGAAGTCGTCTTACTTTGTTCCTCAAATATTCCCTTCAAGTAAAGGTTCTATCCGATAAACATTTCTCCATATACGATGACGACAGAACTAGCTATGCCCAAGAAGGTAAACGATTCCTTAGATCTCCAAGAGGTACATTTGGGAGTATTGACAGTATTCTAGTTAGACATTGTTCCCGATCTTTTCAATGTTTACAAACCAATTCGTTTAATCTTTTTCTCTTTGATGCAAATACTACTTATTCCGTGGATTTCTAGAATTGTCGTAAGCAGTACAAGAAACCTCCCTCTTACTCCATACAAGCCCGTGGCACGTTAAGCGCTCTGGAATGGCCACAGACCAATTCCTTCGAGTTGAGGTTAGAAGCATTCTGCATAGCACACAATAGCTGTCATCGTCTCGTCACAGAGAACTATGCGTATAATGATAACATGATAGACATATGAGTATATAGAATTCACACTGACGAAACAACCGATGCCTGAGTTTGTCTTCAAGGGGAATTGAATTTAGTTGAAAGTTGTAAAAAAGGAAACACGTAGTTGTGTTCATAGTAAGTGTATTAAGATACGTACAATATGAACTACATTGCTCTATACACCATGCATCGTCTCTTATACCCTAATTCATTGAGACACACTGCTAACGATATGACTAGTATAGACTTACACAAGTCTCTACAGACGTAATTAGTAGTATAAATGCACATTCCTAAAGAAATATAAATAGACTGTTGTCCGCTCATCAAGACTTGCCTCTTAGAAAGTAAAAATTCCTAGACATCCATGGGATTAGCTTTCAGTACAGCCTTGAAGCAAGACTATATTCAGTGCTGTAACATCTATTGATGACATCCTGTCACATCGTTTTAAAATTTCAATATTTGACGTACTTATTAGTAGGATGTAAAACGTCAAGGCTGGAAAATAACAAACATTAACTTTTCACAGAAACCGACGCCTTCGGGGTAAGACGCATCTGACAAATTCCACCTGCGGGGCTCTTACTCGCGGTTAATATTTTAACAGTTCCATTATGAACAAGTATATGAAAACAAAACATCTACAGAAAATAAGTATATATCCTGTTTGAGCTGAACGGGAATGTTCAGGAAGGAAAAACGAGGATGTTTTCGACATTAGGAAATAGGACTACGCCAGGGAAAACACATTGCACCTTTCTTGTTACTGTCAAACGAACAACTAAAGCATTCTTGGGTTTATCTAGTTTCCCACATGGGATAGTGACCACACCTGAGACGTAGGTGTATTTGTGTAATTACTTGCATCATTTAGTCATACATTACAGGAAAACAGATGGTGTCTCCTGTGAATAAGACTGTTTTCACAAGATATTGGGGCATCTCTGCAAATGTAGCTTTTATGACGTTGAAATCCTGTCCTTGATCTCATGTTACAAGACCCATTTCGGACGACTATTCTTCCGCTTTCAAAAAAGCAGCAAGATATGTTGGACCTTAAACTAAGACGAGACATGAAAATAATGTAAGTTTCCTAGCCATCCCATCACATGAACTAAATCCCACCTACTCTTTCCCTTGACTTCCAATATCAACGTTAAATAGCACCAAGCACCTTTAAACCCCAAATCAACGTGTCAAGGTAATTGGTATCAATCCCTTTTGTACACTATCATGCAAATATTACGAGCAGCGGGCAGTGCACACATGCTAGGTTTTCCAATCACTCGCTGAGAGTGTTTGTTTCCGAGAGCTCAACACGTGTTCTGCGGGACAATATGTAAACATCGCCATTACGGGAACACTCGGTCGGGTCGCTGGTGAACCGCTGGATTCCTAGGGGACTGTGATAGGGCCCAGTTTACCTTAATCGCAAATGATCAAAGCGAAAGATCAAAGGATTTCGGGTCATCTCTACAAGAGGTCATCAAAACACGCGGCGAGAATTAAAGGAGCATGTCCGCCAAATATGATTTTCATGTACTCGCGTGTACAGGAAACATCATTATTTGGCCACAATGGCTTCACGGAACAATAACGGAGCGAGATAAAGGTCCCATTTGAAGAAGTTGCCTGTGCCATATCGAATAACTGAACATATATCGATAACAGATGTAAATAGTAGCTAGTGTCGTTCATGTTAGTTTACACCACAACCCTTTTCAAAATAGATTCCTCAAAACGTATATTTTGTTTAAGTTTTTGTATGACTCAGGTTTTATAAAATGATGTATTCGACTCATACGTACATCAATAGTAAGTGTAGTTAATGTGTGATGTAACCTTAATGTATAATGATTATGTTATGGTCTTATGATGAACAGGTGTGACATAAAATACTGCAGCATAATGATCAAATCTGATATCATATCACAAGTTGTCATGCTTTTGAGAAGATAAGAAATCAACTTACCTTTTCTCCTTGATGGTGAAACAATGGCTTCGGGGGACACACATACCCCCCTCTCATATCGGGGGAGTCGCGAGCAGTCCAAGGCCTCGGGCCACGACATATTATAAGCGTTCATGACGGGCTCACACCCTGCCTTCGCCTTCTCGCAAACCCCCTTGCACGGGGGGATGGGGTCGGGTTGGAAAGAGATTGTGCATATCGGTACATATATGGAACATAGGAAAAACAACAATGTTTCACTGCAGTTTTGGTTCAAGAGCAGCTCAAATCGTTCAAAGGCGAGCCTTGCATTCTCCTGGCTGCTATGGCGGTGCAAGTTGGGCATCCGTGTCATATTGTAAGGCATAGATCGGCACTGTGGGATTTTTATAGGTTCGCATTGTTCGAGACGGTCAAGAAATGCCTCGCCGGTCGAAAACGAAACAAGTAGAGGAGATATGAGAAGTTTTAAACAAATCAAAGTCCGCATACACATCGTCTGTTTGTACATAGATGTTAAATTCAAAACGTAAAGTATATGTGCGTTCACATGGAGAAAAAAAATATAATCACGTGTAAATATTCTGACTGAAATACTGTCACATCCAATATCGTTTGTGCTTAAGTGTCATTCCTTGAAATCCATACTTCAGTTCCACAAAGAAACAACATTTGTTCAAATGTATTTTACAAATTTGCTCCGAAAACGATCCGCTTCGTCAAAGTGTCGTCTGCTCTCCTATCCAAGAACGGTCACTCTAGGCGACTCAAGTTCCGCGCGCGCTCGTCTCGTGCACATCTACAAGTGACAGACGACAGTAAGCAAAGCGAGGTAAAATGTCCGTCATGTGGCGTGTGTATCGGGTACCTCGTGAAACGCAGGGCGGGATCAACACTAACGGGGAGTATCCCTCCTCCAAACTTACCCCCAATCAGGTCCTCCAATTTTTTCCTTCACAAACAAGTCACGGTAGGGATAGGTGATTTGTTTCTATCATTCACATCGACAATTTCTGACGCGTAGCGGCCGAGCGACTCATGTTTTAAACTCGGTTTACCTTCTCGCTCCTTTGTGTCGCGATTCCCTGTTTGTATATGAATCCCCTGGCTTGCGTCGTAGTCTGTCTATTTCTCGATAGATTTTCCCATCATCAAAGTGCGTGTCAAGTATACCGGAGCGGCCTCCCATAGCGGGATTTGCTCCGGGTTATCGAGTCTTATCTCTGTCCTCTTGCACATCATACGACCGTATTCGCTCCCTACTTCAAAATAAAGGCCCAGCAATTCGTGTAGTCAAACTCTGAAGAACAGTAGGACTGAGCCGCTGAAACTGATATTATCAAATGTATTAGACACTCTACAGTCGATAGCTACAGGCAAGCTGGCCATGACAATAGGTATGTAAACAATCACTGTACATCCGCTGTCAGGATTCCACCACTGGCCCCTGCTGTAGTCTTTGATAGTGCTTCTTTTATTCAAGTCGTTATCTTATGAAGTCTACAGCCCGACTGACAAAACCGATCACAACACCCCACTTTCAAATACTGTATTACAGTATATGGGCAGCGAAATTACGGACTTCATAGGCAGAGGAGCTGTGGCATATAGGGAGGGGGGTGGCGGGGGATTGGGTGGAGGGTCTCGCAGGTTCAGCGTCTTTACAACTGATAAAACCCTAAGAAACAGTGTTAGCTGTTCGAGCTATACTCGCTTCCGTGTTAGCAAGGAGAATACTACACGACAGGTGAACGGTTTATCCCACCGACTACAAATAATAGTAGCGCTTGAAATTGGCCGGACTTTAAGCCAGGTTCTCTCGTTTACCATGAGTATCCTTTGAACTGTGCAGTTCTAAAAGTGATAATCTTCTTATCAAAAGAAGAAGAAAGATGATCCTTCTATTGTTCTTGTGTACAGTCAGTTGGCGAGTTATACATATAACGACTGCAGGGTGTTTGAGTGCCTGCCAACTCGGCCCTCTGCACTCAGGGGAGGCTTTAGGAGTTCATCATACCCTCCCACTAAAGAAAATGTAGAATTGTCGGAAACATCAAAAGAAGGTTTGGGGCCGTGGTCTCACTCTGTCTGGGGACGACATACTTGAAGGTGCTCCTGCTCGTCGATTGGGACTAATTATCAAAGAATACACCGGATAATGTTGTGAACGACACTCTCAGGAATTACTCTGACGTTAATTGTCTGTGACCTTTACCTTAACACAACCTCTAGGGTCAAGGTCAGATGGCGTAATGTCTGCATGACGTGTTTTAATGAGTTTTGCAGATCTCCACACGGAGTTGCCTTAAGTCGGTTGTGTCAGATTATGAAGTCGGTGAATCTAGAAAATTGATAGTGAAGGTGGGGTTTTGTTTTTTGTCACTTAATATTCAGAGACATGCATCCTGTGTCAATAGTTTTTATAATCATAATGTGCATATTTATGATGCTTAAAATCCACACCACATAGCGTTCAAATCGCTGCATAATTAACCCTGTCAATCTACATGTATACGTTTTTACTCGTGCTTGATTGTCAGCTGTTTGGGGAGTACTCAACCCATGCAATCTACCCACGAGGCGCTTGAAAGTTAACATCTGATCCTGCCGGATACCCATTCACTGCTGGAAAATACTTCCAGGACCAGTTAGATAAAGTAATTTGCTTACCTGCCACACATACCTGTCGTAAGAAATGACTATAACGGGAATGGGTGATAGAAATGGTTGGAGCATGTCACCGTGTCCCCGTTGCTTAGATCGACGCTCATGCTGTTGGTCATAGGTTTGCCCGGTCCAGACTCGATAATTTACAGACCGCTGCCATATATCTGGAATATTGCTGAGTGTTGCGTTAAACAAGCATATCATAAACAAACAAAATGTGTTACATGGTATGAGTTACATATGGATAACTTCCCATATCATAAACAAACAAAATGTGTTACATGGTATGAGTTACATATGGATAACTTCCCATATCATAAACAAACAAAATGTGTTACATGGTATGAGTTACATATGGATAACTTCCCATATCATAAACAAACAAAATGTGTTACATGGTATGAGTTACATATGGATAACTTCCCATATCCAGGTACATTACCAGTAGCAAATGCATATCTTCCCGGCTGTCGATGATTGCAGTGTTCCAGGATATAACAAAATATCAGCCACACAAGAAACTACGGAAATAACCGATGCATCGATTACACCAGCAGTTATTATGAACACTTCGAGTCAAGTGAGTGCGTATGGTTTTACTCCGCTTTTAGCAATATTCCAGATATATCACGGCAGGGGACACCAGAAACGGGCTCCACATATTGTACACATGTGGGGAATCGAACCCGGTCTTTAGCCATTGGGCTACCTCACAACCCCAACATTTCGAACGAACGTTTCTTAACAAAACTGACGAACAATAACGTGCTCATAAAACCATGAGACACGTCAGTAAAACTGTTTCCAGTGACTTCACGGGATAACTTAACTACAGTATTAACTGTTAGTTGTAACGTAGGCCAGGTTGTTATTTATTACCAGATATTTCAAGTTACTTACTCGCCACATTAGTAGCCTTCAGAAGTGCAGTATCAACAAGTATTGACGTTACTTATGAATGTTCCGGATAAACAACGAGTAAAGATGTTTCCGGGACATCAATTCCATGTGAGGTTTCCGTATAATGACTTACTGGTGACTTGGCAGGGCGATCTGTTGTGTATGAAGTTTCCGGGTAATGACTTACTGGTGACTTGGCAGGGCGATCTGTTACGCATGAAGTTTCCGCATAATGACTTACTGGTGACTTGACAGGGCGATCTGTTGTGTATGAGGTTTCCGGGTAATGACTTACTGGTGACTTGGCAGGGCGATCTGTTGTGTATGAAGTTTCCTGGTAATGACTTACTGGTGATTTGGCAGGGCGATCTGTTACGCATGAAGTTTCCTGGTAATGACTTACTGGTGACTTGACAGGGCGATCTGTTGTGTATGAAGTTTCCGCATAATGACTTACTGGTGACTTGACAGGGCGATCTGTTGTGTATGAAGTTTCCTGGTAATGACTTACTGGTGACTTGACAGGGCGATCTGTTGTGTATGAAGTTTCCGCATAATGACTTACTGGTGACTTGACAGGGCGATCTGTTGTGTATGAAGTTTCCTGGTAATGACTTACTGGTGACTTGACAGGGCGATCTGTTGTGTATGAAGTTTCCGTATAATGATCATGACTTACTGGTGATTTGGCAGGGCGATCTGTTGTGTATGAAGTTTCCGCATAATGACTTATTGGTGACTTGGCAGGGCGATCTGTTGTGTATGAAGTTTCCTGGTAATGACTTACTGGTGATTTGGCAGGGCGATCTGTTGTGTATGAAGTTTCCTGGTAATGACTTACTGGTGATTTGGCAGGGCGATCTGTTGTGTATGAAGTTTCCTGGTAATGACTTACTGGTGACTTGGCAGGGCGATATGTTGTGTATGAAGTTTCCTGGTAATGACTTACTAGTGACTTGGCAGGGCGATCTGTTGTGTATGAAGTTTCCTGGTAATGACTTACTGGTGACTTGGCAGGGCGATCTGTTGTGTATGAAGTTTCCTGGTAATGACTTACTGGTGATTTGGCAGGGCGATCTGTTGTGTATGAAGTTTCCTGGTAATGACTTACTGGTGACTTGGCCGGTCGGTCGGTTACGTATGAAGTTTTCGGGTAAGGATGCAGGTACACAGCCCTCTTCATTGGTTCTGGACCTTTTGTTGAAAGACAAAGCAAATTTCATATGCCGTTTACTCAGAAAACAGCATGCTACATGCAACACTTCCTGACTGGCGACCTGTAAGTCAAATTGGAGAGAAAAACATATAGGCAAAAAAAACCCCAAACCAAATCAATTTTTAATACCCCACAAGATTTCAATCAAGAGAGATGAAATCATTCTATTTATGCAGAACAGTAGTCTGCAGCTTCAGACGCTTGTGTTTCTTCTGAGGTTCAGTTGCTCATTCTTCTAAATATTTCGAAATGAGACACATTAGGAGTTGTTTTTTCAAAGTTACAGCACTCAAGGCCTCAATAAAGCGTTCAAAACGTTTTATGCAGCACTGACATAAAGATGCTCTTCCCTCTATGGCCATCTGACATATGTTCCTGTTTTTTTTTCCAAATGTCCAAGCATGTGTTTGTGACCCATAACTTGTACTCAGTCCATTCTCCTGAAAGCATATGTTTAAATCAAATCACTCATAATATAATCGGATTTCTGCAATCGACACTAGTTAGTTTTCTAATGCAGAAGTGAGGGGTTTTATAAAACGATATGACTTACTTAGTATTACCGGTATACCGGTATATCGGTATATCGATATCGCAATGCATCGTTAAAACGATACGCGTTGCAGTATATTTGCTGAGAACCCGTATATTGTGTAAGGAGCATATATGAGATTTTTTGTGATTATCCCAATTCTTTGAATTAAAATCTCCACACTTTCATTAAAAACAAATGTTTTACGTCGGTATTCACTGACAAAACTGCATGCTGTAGCACTATAAATCGTATAACACGGACAGTGGACGACGTGTTTGAGCAACCTAATTTTGAGATTGCTGTTTTCAGAACCATAACTTATATGTTTAGGGTTTTATAATGTAGAAAATACGATTGACACAATTAATGTCACTCACTGTCAACACCTATAAGTTCCCAAGTGTCGCAATACGTATCTCCATACGGGCATTTGAATGGCAATATTTTTCAATACAATTTTTCTGCCAATACACAACCTTTGGAACAACCTATTTAACTTAAATAGTTACTTTGAGCTTACATTTGAGCACTTTCATAAGAATCACACGGACAGTTTGTTACAGTTTGTTACACATGAAGGCTTTAAATGAAGCAAGTCTAGATTTCCCAAGGTCCTGATTCTCTGGTCGGCCTTGGGCTCCTTTTCAATGTAAATTGTTTGTTACACTCAAAATTATATATTCAGAGACTAAGCATTAACCTACGGGAGAACGTTACCTGTCTTCTACTTATTAAGACGTTAGACATCAATTACTTCTGAATTTCCCTCAGGTGTAAGATATTGTCCTTCCTTTACCTTTTACGTCTATGTACTCGTATGTTAGTTTTGCAAATCGAACAAATTTCATATAAAGCAAGGTGTCGGGCAAGGCCGTGTTATATCAGTGTGGCTTTTTCACTGTACGTAAATGATGCATTATTTGATCTCAGTAGAACAAGTTGTGGATTATGCCTCCCATGAGGACAATGTCCCGGCATACTGTCAGCTGATGACACAACTCTTACCAGTCCCACCCCAAGAGATTACAATGTTTGCTAGATGTACCTGAATGTTATTCAAACAAATGGAAGCTGAAATATAATATAAGAAACAGTGCTGTATTGGTGTTTGGTAGCAACAAAAATGTATTACCCAATGGCCTTTTGTTTTGTAATACCCATGTGCCTGTAAAACAATTCATTGTTTATGCCTGGGTGTAATTACTACATGTACTTCCAAATCATTGTTAACAGAACAGGTATTGTTTGTGAGGTGAGACAGAGAGAAAAATGATTAATATTAATCATGACGCAGGGTTGCAGTTTGGAGGATTAAATCTTATTGCTGCAGTTCGTATTTGGGACAGAGTTATACTGCTATGCTGTTTATAGGGATACAATGTATGGGAAAAGCTCTAAACGTTATTGTTGTGAAAGAATACAGAATTTTGATGAACGTACGCGTGTTGTGGATAACCTTGATATTTTATCATTTCAAGCTTATATAGATCAATGTTCTCTATTGCTATTTGGCAGATTATGTAACAGGAGTGTTAAGTTTCTTTCAAATATCAGTTTTACATAGAATCTTGCAACTTGACAACTAACTTATGATTGCCGGAAAGCATTAACGATATATGAAATCTCCAGTGTTTCATCGTTTGAATTATTGGCTAAATATGGTAGTCAGGAACAAAATAGACAATATGTAGTGTGTTCCAAATTTCTATGTAAAAGGAAATCGTCCAGGTACGGGAAAAGGTCTTACAGTGTGACAGAAAAGCAGCAGAGTATGTCCGTCAGTTTAGGCTGTCATCTATCTATCTATCTGTCTAAGTTGTTACCTTTCTAGACAATCGATTACTCGTGAGGTCAGAATCGTCACATGAAATCAACTGAGATAAAGGGCAATAATTCAATTACAACATAGTGACTGGTGGCGTCATTACAAACGTACCCCTACTTTACGATTGTCCGGTAACTTCATAAGTAATTTCTCACTGTCTGTTAACAAGACAATTTGTTGGGACAATCTCAGCTTACCTAAGAAGTTACCCTACGACGGTATAGTTAGGAGGGTATAAGTTATTTTTAAAGTTATCAGCCTCAGTTTATTTAATATGAAGTCACCGTACAATCATTTACTTTTGAAGTTACAGCGCGAAGAAGTCCACCTGAAGACCAGACAATCTGGAGATATTATAGCACTATAACGATGCTTCAGACTATGGACGGATTGAAATTGTTGAGTATCCAATTGCAATTAATTGATGGTTAAAACGAAAAACTATCGATGCATCGATAGTATGTGTGGCTATCGATAGTTTAGTTACTGACTTCCATTGATAAATGCGCAGCGCAAAATATAGGAAGTACCAGATTGGTTCACTTTTGTTTTGAGTTATCTGCCCCTGTTACCTCTTAAAACAAACATGATATGGTACTTGTCAATTATTACAAGAGATTGAAACTAGTTCGGCTTGTGTTTTTATTTCATATGAACTATACATCCATTTGGAAAATGACTTCAAATGAGACAATGTAAGGAGAAACACACTATTGCAATAGTATTGCACTAGTTGGTCCTAAGAAACAATCGCTGTCGCAATATTATTTTGCAATAGATTATTTATATCTCAGTAGTTGTTTCCCCCTCAATACACCCCCAGTTCATATGTGTGAAGTTACCCAGTAAGATATTGGAGAATCTGCATCTGATGATGTTACCGTACTCTCAGGTGTTATTTATGAAGTATGAAGTTACCAGCCAGTCTTTTCGTTATGAAGTCACCAAGAAATGTCTCGCCTCCTCTGACATTTCTAACATTCAAACGTAACTCACTGTCTTAGGACAGTTTCCAGGAAATGACTCGCCTCCTATGACGTTTCTAACAGTCAGTAGGAAATCACTGTCCTAGGACAGTTTCCAGGAAATGACTCGCCTCCTATGACGTTTCTAACAGTCAGACGTTACTCACTGTCTTAGGACAGTTTCTAGGAAATGACTCGCCTCCTATGACGTTTCTAACATTCAGACGTTACTCACTGTCTTAGGACAGTTTCCAGGAAATGACTCGCCTATGACTCGCCTCCTATGACGTTTTTCACCATCAGGAGTTACTGAGAAAGTTACCAGACAATGTGTTGCGCCTTGTTACGTTGCCAGCAATCAGATGTTACACAGGAAGTTCACAAACCATCGGTTCGTTATGAAGTTACCTGTTAAATACTTCCTCCACGGGAAGTTACCGACATAGCAACTCCTGCAAACTGTTCCGACTGACAATCTGATGAATAAAAGCCTGAAAACATCCTAGACACCTAGAACACGGTATCCCTTTGACGACAAGAGAAATGAAAGCCAGGGAGATAAGTGAACTGGCGTTTCTCAGCGACACAGATAAGGTGTAATATGCCGCGAGCCGTCATTCAATCGTCTTTCGGGCGAGATGTTTGATTAAAGGCGTCGTTAGCAGCCCTGACTACGACCAGAGACGCGAGGTCCTTTTCAAATTAACCGTTATAGAAAAAAAAGTCGAAACTGGAACTGTCCGTCGACGTCACTGTTGCACATTCCGGCGACGATCGCTCCTTCAGACAGACTCAAGGCTCAGGTCCACTGTGTTCGGGAACTCCCGACGGACCTCTGTTGGTCTGTTAATTGAGTCATTTTAATGATAATAGCTCCTTCTCTCAACCCCTAACCAAAGGAAAGACGTCGGGTATAAGATACTTCACTGTGTATCACCAGTACGGACAGTACCTTGTCCAGAAATTCGTTCTGTATAAAACATGTTCATAATAACGAGTGCCCGGGATATCTGGACACATTAACAAATGTAGATGTTTTGAACAAATAATAAATTACCGATTTAACAATTATTCGAGTTGACAAAATACCAAATTAACGATTGTCCGGATCAAAGATATCCGAGTTAACGAATCATGGTACGTAATGCATCATGAAATATACTCTTGAAAATGCAACGCACAAGCTATTCAGCTGTTAATTTTTGTCCGGATACTCAATAAGATAATTCCTATGTTTGAATCACTGTGATCGTGGTTGTTGTGAATAGACGCATCCTAAAATGTTTATAAACGTTTGTCACAAACAAATTGAAAACAATACATGAAAAGTGCACGCAGGAAACGTTTCCACGTAATGCACGTGCAATGCGTCGGTATCTTCAGTTGGGACATCGACTATGAAAGGGCCAAACCAAATTTCATTACGAAATTTACGACGCAAACGAGGATAAAAAGTGCCAAGATTGAATGCTACTGACTGAAATGTCGCTGTTGGACGTTTGAAAGAAGGGGCATCATAGTCTGCCGTTGACACTGAGCACTAGACACTGAACTGTGAGACCAATAGTGACCACTCCTGCCCAGGACCGAACCATCAGGGTGTTTCCCTGAAGTCACCGATTTGATGCAAGTGTTAATGTATGTGTGAACTGTTAGTGCAGTTCGGTACAAGTGCTTCATAACACAACTAGCAATTAAATCAGGTGAAAAGTTTCTGCATCAAAGTCAAAAAAAATTTTAGTGACTCACTAAGGAGGCCAGAAATACGAACATGTTAATATGTGTAAAGGAAAACATCATGAGTTACCTTCTTTCCCATCATGCAGTGTTCATCGTGATACATTCATTCCTCACAATAACGCCCCTCGTCATGCTGCATTCTCAGCTATGCTGCAGCCCAGTTGTTAATTATATGATGACTAAAAATGATTTTAGGTTATCTCTTATATATTTTCCTCTTCCATCTGTCATCAGGAGCCTTATGTAAAGGTTGAGAAGATTTCTACATCACTACAGGGCAGCATGATATATTGGGAGTATTACCCTGATTTCATCACTATAGGGCAGCATGATATAGTGGGAGTCGCACAAGCTATTCAGCTGTTAATTTTTGTCCGGATACTCATTAAGATAATTCCTATGTTTGAATCACTGTGATCGTGGTTGTTGTGAATAGACGCATCCTAAAATGTTTATAAACGTTTGTCACAAACAAATTGAAAACAATACATGAAAAGTGCACGCAGGAAACGTTTCCACGTAATGCACGTGCAATGCGTCGGTATCTTCAGTTGGGACATCGACTATGAAAGGGCCAAACCAAATTTCATTACGAAATTTACGACGCAAACGAGGATAAAAAGTGCCAAGATTGAATGCTACTGACTGAAATGTCGCTGTTGGACGTTTGAAAGAAGGGGCATCATAGTCTGCCGTTGACACTGAGCACTAGACACTGAACTGTGAGACCAATAGTGACCACTCCTGCCCAGGACCGAACCATCAGGGTGTTTCCCTGAAGTCGCCGATTTGATGCAAGTGTTAATGGACACTCCAGGACAGGTGCCTGGTCTTCGATGAAATTCCTACCAAACCGTCAGAATTCGTCAGAGAGAAGTCCGACTTTGAGCATATCGACCACAGTTGGACCTGTTCTTCCACGACTATAGCGACGACGACGTGTCCAGTGGTGCAACAGGGTACAGGCATGGCAACTGGGGAACAGTCGAACTGAATATCGGCGTACAGGTACAGGAGCGTCGGGTGTTCAGGTAGAGGGATGTTGGGTGTACAGGTAGAGGAGCGTCGGGTGTTCAGGTAGAGGGGTGTTGGGTGTACAGGTAGAGGAACGTCGGGTGTTCAGGTAGAGGGATGTTGGGTGTACAGGTACAGGAACGTTCGAGCGTACAAGCAGAGGAGAGTCGGGTGTACAGGTAGAGGAGCGTCGAGTGTTCAGGTAGAGGGATGTTGGG
This sequence comes from Haliotis asinina, assembly GCF_037392515.1. Lineage (NCBI taxonomy): Eukaryota > Metazoa > Mollusca > Gastropoda > Lepetellida > Haliotidae > Haliotis > Haliotis asinina. Next base: position 42,112,554 of record NC_090293.1, read on the forward strand.
TGTACATGTAGAGGAGCGTCGAGTGTTCAGGTAGAGGGATGTTGGGTGTACATGTAGAGGAGCGTCGAGTGTTCAGGTAGAGGGATGTTGGGTGTACAGGTAGAGGAGCGTTCGAGCGTACAAGCAGAGGAGAGTCGGGTGTACAGGTAGAGGAGCGTCGAGTGTTCAGGTAGAGGGATGTTGGGTGTACAGGTAGAGGAGCGTCGAGTGTTCAGGTAGAGGGATGTTGGGTGTACATGTAGAGGAGCGTCGAGTGTTCAGGTAGAGGGATGTTGGGTGTACAGGTAGAGGAGCGTCGAGCGTACAAGCAGAGGAGAGTCGGGTGTACAGGTAGAGGAGCGTCGAGTGTTCAGGTAGAGGGATGTTGGGTGTACAGGTAGAGGAGCGTCGAGTGTTCAGGTAGAGGGATGTTGGGTGTACAGGTAGAGGAGCGTTCGAGCGTACAAGCAGAGGAGAGTCGGGTGTACAGATAGAGGAGCGTCGAGTGTTCAGGTAGAGGGATGTTGGGTGTACAGGTAGAGGAGCGTCGAGTGTTCAGGTAGAGGGATGTTGGGTGTACATGTAGAGGAGCGTCGAGTGTTCAGGTAGAGGGATGTTGGGTGTACATGTAGAGGAGCGTCGAGTGTTCAGGTAGAGGGATGTTGGGTGTACAGGTAGAGGAGCGTCGAGTGTACAAGCAGAGGAGAGTCGGGTGTACGGGTGCAGGAGCGTCGAGTGTTCAGGTAGAGGGATGTTGGGTGTACAGGTAGAGGAGCGTCGAGTGTTCAGGTAGAGGGATGTTGGGTGTACATGTAGAGGAGCGTCGAGTGTTCAGGTAGAGGGATGTTGGGTGTACATGTAGAGGAGCGTCGAGTGTTCAGGTAGAGGGATGTTGGGTGTACAGGTAGAGGAACGTCGAGCGTACAAGCAGAGGAGAGTCGGGTGGATAGGTAGAGGAACGTCGAGTGTACAAGCAGAGGAGAGTCGGGTGTACAGATGCAGGAGAGTCGAGTGTACAGGCAGAGGAGTGTAAGTTCTAGATCGGTGTCAGGTGTACAGGTAGAAGGTGTGTCTGGCGTACAGATTGAGGGGGTGTCGGGTGTACAGGCAGATCAGTGTTGAGTGTGCAGGTAGAAGAGAGTCGGGTATACAGGAGATCAGTGTCGGGTGTACAGGTACTGGAGCGCAGAGTGTACAGGGTGAGGAGAGTCTGACGTACAGGTAGATCAGTGTCGGGTGTACATTTACTGAAGCGTCGGGTGTACAGAAGAAGAAGACGAAGAAGAAGAGGGTCTCGTGTACAGGTAGATGGGTGGCGGGTGTACAGGTAGCTCAGGACACCTTATGTCATCACGAGTTTTCTGCGATATATTTATTAACGTTTTTCGCGATACATATTGACGGGCTCAGCCGAAGTTTGACTCTTGGCGGTGTAAAAGAACACATTTTCACTCAAGTACTGAAACCAAATAAGGAAACAACATAGGTCGGTGACAAACGGGTGCTTGAGCCACGGGGCAACGCCAGTGGATGCATTGGGAATGAGTGAGTGAGTGAGAGTAAGTGAGTGAGTGAGTGAGTTTAGTTTTACGTCGCACTTAGCAATATTCCAGCTATATGGCGACGGTCTGTAAATAATCGAGTCTGGACCAGACAATCCAGTGATCAACAACATGAGCATCGATCTGCGCAATTGGGAACCGATGACATGTGTCAACCAAGTCAGCTAGTCTGACCACCCGATCCCGTTAGTCGCCTCTTACGACAAGCATAGTCACCTTTTATGGCAAGCATGGGTTGCTGAAGGCCTATTCTACCCCGGGACCTTCACGGGTCGAGTGAGAGTAAGGTTTTACGTCCCTATTAGCAATATTCCAGCAATATCATGACAGGGGACACCAGAAATGAACTTCACACATTGTACCCAAGTGAGGAATCAAACCCGGACCTTCGGTGTGACGAGCGAACGCTTCAACCACTAGACTACCCTACCGCCCTTGTGAATGAACCTGTACACCAACTGACAACTATGCACAACAACACACTATGGTGCGGAACCTCGTTATTCCGGTCAGCACTGTTAGTCTGCATTCACATATTTCACCGACATGTATTGTAGCTAAAACATTAGTTTATTGACGTTCAATAAACCACTCCCCAAAACAGGTGTCTGAAAGGAAGGGATTCCGGTTTAACAGGGTCCTAAGTAACGGGGTTTCAGTAACTACCACAACCCTGCCCGTTAAGCTGAGCCATGAGCACACCGCCCTGGTTCATTAACTCCATATAACAGGGCTGGGTGGATGGGCAGATCCCAGCCACCGTGTACAGATAGCAAGTTGCCTTTGACTGGACGAACATATCTCAATGACGACAGTAAGACCTGAGTACTGTTTCCACCTTGTTAGTGGATAAAGTGACGTTACTCCATACTCTACTCCTGCATAAGAGTCATATCAGCGACATCACTGTTTACAGGATCATCCGGATTGACAAGGTTTCAGTTTATAGACACTGTTAGCGCCAGACTCAGTGGTATATCATTGCCGTATTTTTTCTGGTGCCACACATGAAGTGATGTCAGCTGGTAATAAAACCAATGGTGACAGTTCAGATGGTCCTGTATTAAGGCCTTCAAGGGTGTGGCCCGATGACTTGTTTTAAGTGTAATCTTACGATTTTTATTCAACAAAAACGTTATTCTATTGTCTCATTAGATGTAGTCTCTGCAACAGCCAGGAAACGATCACTGTCGTCAATCAGATGTCGCTGTTGATAACGGCAACAATACTTGATGTGCTTTCGAATGCTTTCTCATCTCCCTGTGGATCATACAAGTCATGCTGCCAGCGTATGGTTGACGGTAGCACAACTAACTCAACCCAGGAAGTTAGAAACAAAATGATGCTGTCCCATTGAGCCAATCTAGAAATTACACAAATAAACTTGAATCAAAGAATATTTCAACCTAATAATGACGGGGAATTGAACCCGTCTTTGGTCAGGACCACTGGGCTACACAATCCCAGAGAGTGTATACAGAGACTGACAACTTATTGTGCTCCGTACAGACCACACGCGTTAGAAATACATTCACATACATGCATGTAACTGTTTGAAGTACTTCCGTTTGTTACAGAAAGGTAAGGTAGACGTGTATTTGTCGAGTTTACTGTTTAAAAGATTGCCTCGTTAATGCTGAATAACGGACGCTGCTGAATACCTTTACCATAAGGTCTACTTGTTAAATCAAGCAGACATTAAACGTTTAACCTGGATATGCACGAAAATATCTCCCGAAAACTAGTCACATCGCGTCAGACCTAGGGGAATTAAAACAAACTAAAGAGCCCACACCGGAAGTACTAAAATATTTTTTAAAAATTAAAATCCCACAACGATCTTAAGTTATTGCGTGCATTGAGAAAACATGACCTAGACTAAAAAAAGCCCACAATGAAATAGAAATATTTGTTCTAATGTGTTTACCCATAAACCTAATTTGTTATACACGTAAACATATTTCTGACTGGATTACATGCTGCACAGGAATACTTCGTGTGTGATTATGTCCATGTTGTTTTGTTGCAACCCGCGGTTTCACTTTGTTGTGTCGGAGGAACATGAAAGGCGCCCGGTGTTGTACTGACAGTAGCCCTGCTGCTTCTCTGATGAGATGTATTTCGGCAATAGACAATTGTTTCCGTACATGTTTTCAAACATTTAGATAGAACGAGGTATTTTACGTCCTTCCCCCTAGAGGAGATTCCACGTCTCCCAGACCAACATTGACATTCCTCGCGGTCTGGGCAATCTTCTAAGTCATTACGAATAACAAGTTGTAATTCGCCCAATTAAAGTCTTTTCCGAAGTGGCGGTATTTTTTTACAATATGAAAAGTAATACATCATTTCTTTTTTTTTCACTTACTTTACTTACAAAGTATGAGAACGCGAAAGCATTATTTAACTTCGAAACGATTGTGTGATGAACGTCTCTGTGTGATGAACGTCTCTGTGTGATGAACGTCTCTGGAGTTGGGTGGGTGAATGTTGTTTAGTGCCGCAACGATCCAGGTAATTTGTACAGAGTGCCTCTCTGGAATATGGCCAGCCAACGTCTTCTCAACCTCCTTATCGTTGTCAGGAATCGCGGTTTCATAAAAATGCACTTGTTAGCGTGAATGCATGATCCGCCTACTTGTCTTCGTGTGGTAACATAGTTTCGTGCCTGTCTCTGTATCTTTGCAAGAGTCAGCTTCAAACAGTATTTAGTTCATTACGGGATCGGGGAACAAGCTTTTGGATGAATGTTTATGCTTGAACATAGACATAACAGATGAGTGTACAAAGAGTCAGTGGAATATTATTTACAATGTTGTACATGATAGGCACGGCCAACTGACAGATTGTTAGGTGTATTGGAAGAATATATGCATGTATCTAAGATTATCATATCGCGTTGTGTAGAATTGTGGTGTTGACTTAAGAGATTAAGACTTTCAAGCTTGAACCTCGGGTTTCCCAATGCAATCTTCTTTGTATCAATCAATCATCTACAAAGTATTTCTATAAAGTGAGTGAGTGGGCTAGGTTTTACGCCACTTTTAGCAACAATCGTGCAGTAGAAACAGACACCAGAGACACCAGAAATTGGCTTCACATATTGTACCCAAGTGAGAAATCGAATTTTGGCCTTCTGCATGACGAGCGAACGCTTTCACCACTGAGCTACCCCACCGTCCCTCCTTTAATAAAGCAGTGAGGGATGAACTGGTACCTGTATCGGGATATAATGGATGTTTATTTTATTCTCATTTGAATTAATTATAAGTGACATTTTCTTTCACTCTCGTGAATGAATAGCTTTGTGGTTAATGTGTTCATGGTGGGGACCCAGGTCCGACTCCCTACGTAGGTATAATGTGTAACCCGCTGTGCGGCGTAAAACATCACTCAGTCCAGGAAATCAAATAGAGTTGTTCAGTGCCGGAACAACTGCCAGTCTGTGTACGAGACAATACGCAACATTTTCTGAGTGGTCAGTAACACGTACTAAAGGTCAGTAGTACAGTTTAAAGGAAGTATTAGTTTTGTCAGGTCTCTTGAGGCGACAAACATATTTCTCAACAGTGTATGCCAAATGTCTGTGAATCGGTTCATCCGTCAATCTTCGTCTCTGAGCAACATTATATATACTCGACGTGGGTACATTAAAGGGTACATATTAATGTGGCACTGGGGACTGTACCCCACATCACGTGTGCAACATGATACCTTACTCAAATAATCAAATTTGATAAAGGGAGAGAGAGTGAGAGAAAACAAAAGAGAGAGAAAGAGGGTGTGTGAGAGAGGGGGGCAAAGACAGAGTCTGTGTGTGAGTGAGCGTGTATGAAACATTTCAACACCACGTGCACTGAGAATATTAAGCTATGAATTGAAACTATGTATATGCAATGTTTTTTTCAAACTCTTTTTTGACTCTTTCCCAAACCTGGTGTGGATATTCATCCCGAACACCAGACCACAACTTTATAACTAAGAACAGATTCCTGTGAGTATGTCTAGTACCTGATGACAAGGTCCAATCAAACGGTTGCGAAAACCACCATATTACCTGTCCCCATGCAAGTGCCACTAAACGTATGTCAATATAGTTCCTGCGTATGTTTACACGTACGTACAGTCCGAGCATTATGTAAAGTTTACGTATAACGCCACTCCGCACGTGTGACGGGGTCTGATTCCACCAGCCATATCACCTCCCGGTCTCGACAAACACAGCGTCGTTGCTGAAGTGTCGAGGACGTCCATCACACCAACTGCTACCCACTTACACGCGGAGGAACACGACAATGGTTGCCTTCACTGTAAACTGACAAAATCCTCACCGGCAACCAGCGCTCATCTTGTTTTCAATTAAATCACTTCTCCCATCGACAATCATTACAAATCGGGACTTTACTGGCGTAGTATTTCCCCAAAACGCGGAGTAATTGATGCGATTGTCTGCTGGTACTGTGAGGGAACGGTTGTGATACCGTGCCGTCATTTAGTCTCATTATATGTAATTGGATGTGAAGTTCCCATACCGTCGCTTATCACATGCTAAAGTTTACACGCAAAAAGCAACGAGAGGGTTCAACCTTAAACGGAGTGTTATCCGATCTACGAAGATTGAGATAGAGTATGCAAAACAAATATATTAGTCCACTGTGGCTCGCATACAGACTGTGATCACAGTTTGTGAAAAGCTGTTAACACTGGCTGTTTAGATCTTCCATACATTGCTTTTGTATGGCTACTCTTTTGCTAGCGTCTTTCTAGTCAATTAGAACTCTCTTTAGGCGTCTTTTATAATTATTTTTTCAAAACGGCCCCGCGCGCATCCTTTCTAAGAATCACATTTCCCGCAAACAGTTTGTCCTATCATACTTCAAGTATATCCAGCGTTTTGTAATATTCCACAATGCACCTATCTGATCTATTGTGCTACACCATATCCCGACAGAACCTCCATGTATTGGCGCAGCAACGCCAGTGATTAACGCTTCTCACACCTTCTCCACATTCATACTGAGAAAGAGAAAAGTAAAAAAGAGTCTCAAGAAGGCGAAATGAATATAATTACCCGATAGGGTGAGGATTTAAAGGGGCCCGTCTGATGTCTGGACCACCGGAGTGTTGAGACGAACTCTTTGTCCGAGAGTCCTTTCATCTTGCCGCAGCCACGACGCGACAGGGTTGACCCCTGTGGAGCTTTTGTAACGACGGTGTAATCCGGTAAGCGCTATTGTCCAGCTCGGTGAGAAACAGTAGGGACGAAAAAGCAACATTTGCTGCTAATTTGTCGGAGGAAAAATGACACAGAAGTAACCCTCCCCCTCCTTCCATGATAGGAGTGAGCTGTCAGAGCGTACCGACGTCTCCTCATCTAGGTGAGGGTGAACCATCGGCTTATTATAGAATCCATGATCTTGGATAGTGAACTGTGAGGTTATCATAGAATTTCCCTATCTTGGTTAGAATGAGCTGTAAGGTTATCATAGAATCTCCTCATCTTTGCGAAGAATGAGCTGTGAGGTTATCATAGAATCTGTTCACGTCTAGGTAGAGTGGAGTTATCATTGAATTTCCCCATCTTGGGTAGAATGGGCAGTAAGGTTATTAAATCTCCCCATCTTTAGGTCGAGTGAACCATCAGGTTGTCATGGAATCCCCTCATATTTTGGTAGAATCAGCTGTAAGGTTATCATAAAATTTCCTCATCACTAGGTAAAGTGGACTATCATGTTACCATAGAATCTGTTCATCTTTAGGCAGAGTGAACTACCAGGGTATCCTTGAATCTCATCTCCAGGTAGAATGAGCTGTAAGCCTACCATTAAATCTCTTTATCTATGGGTTTTTAGAGCTGTAAGCCTACCATTAAATCTCTTTATCTGTGGGTAGAGTGAAGTATCAGGTTATCGTAACCAGGCTGTTACCTAGTGTAAAAGTAAAGTGAGCAGTGAGGGTAACCAGGTTGTTACCTAGTGTATAAGTAAAGTGAGCAGTGAGGGTAACCAGGCTGTTACCTAGTGTATAAGTAAAGTGAGCAGTGAGGGTAACCAGGTTGTTACCTAGTGTATAAGTAAAGTGAGCAGTGAGGGTAACCAGGTTGTTACCTAGTGTATAAGTAAAGTGAGCAGTGAGGGTAACCAGGCTGTTACCTAGTGTATAAGTAAAGTGAGCAGTGAGGGTAACCAGGATGTTACCTAGTGTATAAGTAAAGTGAGCAGTGAGGGTTACCAGGCTGTTGCCTAGTGATCACTTCAGGCTATATTAATGAAGACCACTAGATCTGACTATTTTTCCAAAAGACCACTACATGAGACTACATTCACGAAGACCACTAACTATACTCCTGAAGACTTCTGACTATATTTCCAAAACAACACTCATCGAATCTGACTACATTCATGAAGACCACTAACTGTTACCACGTTCTTGGAGACCACCAAATCTGACTACATTCATAAAGACCACTAACTGTTACCACGTTCTTGGAGACCACCAAATCTGACTACATTCATAAAGACCACTAACTGTTACCACGTTCTTGGAGACCTCCAAATCTGACTACATTCATAAAGACCACGAAATCTGACTATATTCCCGATGACCAATGACAGACCATATCCCTGAAGATCACGAACTCAGACTATATTCACGAAGACTACAGTCTGACTACATTCCGGAGACCAGTGACAGACTAAACCACCAACAGCATCTCCTTGCTGACCACTCCTCTTGGACTAATCTACAACAGAGAGAGGACCGCCTTTCTCGAGGTATTTGTGGTTTTCCCAACACCATTGGAGGTGTGTATAATGAAGTCATGCCGTGACTGTAATTGTGTGCCTACTTGTACAACACACGGAGTAAAGCCGTTCTTCGCTTGCTTGAGCTCAGTCAATGAGGAGAAATTTGTCACGAAGTGCCATTTTACAAGATGACAAATGCCTCGCGAGTGGGTAGAGATACATTTATATTGTTGGATGAACAACATTGGGGAGTGATTGACTAGGAGGGCCTCAGAGTGTCGTAGCCTCAAGCTAGTTACCCAAACTCTAATTTGCTCAAAGACTTTCGTTAAAAGATATTGAGAGGGTCGCTTTAACTCTTTAAATGCTTTTATTTAAGAACATGGCATGCCAGCTTCGTGTGTGAGGATATCTCCAACTGGCGTGTATCTTTGACGAGTTCCCGTTTACTAAAACCACGGACTACGTACATGGTGCTGAGAAACCAGGAATCACAATAAATCACAGTATAGGATTCGAATCGATCATCAGAATATTTGGCATGCCAAGTAAGGATTTGAAGTTATTTGTGACAGGTGGTGGGTAGAGCAGGGGCGGGGTGGGTTCAGGTCTGGAAAATCGACACGTGTCGCTTTAGGGGCACACTGATCGATGTTTTTCTAAAAAGGTTTTGCAGCAAGTTTGATTGTCCAAAATAAATTCTATCTCCATGTGCAGGAGCTTCCAATAACAGATATATACAAGAACCTAATACATGCATATACACAAATATATGCAAGCATTCATCGGTTTTTTTTCACACATTTTCAGCTTTTTTCCACAGTCACTACACATAGGAGGATATTCATTGTTCCCCAGCAGGACTTGTGTTTCAAGGGGTGTCTAGAAGTTGATTTGTCAGTGCTGATCAAACCAACGATGGATCTAAGCCAGAAAATGGTGTGTAGTAAATATTCAAATGTAACAAAACCTTTTCCATTTCAAACTAACTTTAGCTTAAACAGGCTTTTCTTTATTTCACCATCCTCACCAATAACCTCAAACCATGTAACCCTTTGGTTGTGGAGATTCAAAGGGATTCAGTTTTACAATAATGCCAAAGCCTGGCAAATCTCTCCCCACCCCTGCCACACCCACCCACCCACACCTCCCCCCTCCAGAAATATTTGATTAACAGTTTGAATAAGTGATCGGGTTTGGACTTTTTGTAAAATACTTAAAATTAGATTACACATGGTAACATGATGAAATTTCACGAATCCGGTTTAGACAGCTTCCACTGTACTGTCATTTTTTCTTAGCCGAATTAATTGTGCGAAATGATATTGCCTAACACTTACTGCCCCCTTTGCATTTGTTATAGGGTCAAAGGTTGTTAAAAACTGGGGAAGTGCGGAGCTTCGTCATTCCTGTTTAATCGTTAAAAACTGGGGAAGTGCGGAGCTTCGTCATTCCTGTTTAATCTGTGTTTAAGATAAACCAACACTACATTCTGAGGATCTGAAATAAATTGGGTTGAATTGAAACGAAATTCCCATCAACTATGTATGTGAGGTTAAGACCGACACCTATATACATAGTAGCGCATATACTTCAGGTTTTCTTGTAGAATTTCTTTTGAAATATTTTCCATTTTCCATTTATCAGTTACCGTTAATATGTTTAGTCTGGGGTTGGAAAGACAGTTTCTATTTGCAATGATGCATGCTGCTCGTTCTCTGTTGCATTTGAAAAAAATAAAGTTGTAGATTTGTCGTTTTCTCTCCTTTGCTAATTTCACAATTTTGGATTTGAATACTTCCTTCAGTTTTATCTTGCAGTAGAGAAAGAGGTGTCTGGGGCATATGAATGGATGTTGAGCAGCCAGTTGTTCAAAACGCAGTACCTCTTTCATAGACTCTGAATAGTTGTTGTCCCACCCCAATATAAGTCGGGTGATCAATCTTCCCGAGTAATATAAAATAATCAGCTTTATACTTGAGAGCAGAACATCAAACCATCCCCAGAACAAGACATCCTTCTTAAAGAGTCACTGTTGATTGTGTACTGAGACCACGCGATGTGCATCCGTCATGAACTGACAATACAGGGTTTCATTCACAGGCAACCAATTTGTGGGTTAATATTGTCGTGGGTGTGTTCTGATCCCAGGGTCTGAGGGGTCACTGGCGGGGATCCCCTGGACAATAGAGGGATATGGCTCTGGGCGTACTGAATATATACAAAACAAATGTTGCTTATTAGTTTCCAGCTCTGGTTTAACGCTACCGTAGTGTCTCAGTTTGGGCATATGGTTTTAATATGGTTTTGTTTGTTTGCTTGCATTAGCGTTCTCCTGTAGTTTTCCTGTTTTTTCACGGCGGACTGTCCCAGTGAGCCTGGACCAGACAAACCACTTATAGATAAAGCAATGTCCCACGCCGTCTGTGCTGTTGGGGCACGGTGTCACGTGATCGGCGACCGAGTTTATCAAGGTTACTGTCTAATGCTTTAGATTGTAATATTTAAATGTTTTATATTTTGTTTTATATTAATATCTACCCTACTATGGGTATTAATGTCTACTGCTCTGGTCATTAATTGCCTTTTGCCTTGGATGTTAATTGTCTACAGCTCTAGGTATGAATGTCTACTGTTTTGGGTATGAATGTCCACTGCTCTGGGAATGAATGTCCATTGCTCTGGGTATGAATGTCTACTGCTGTGGGTATGAATGTCTACTGCTCTGGGTATGAATGTCTACTGCTCTGGGTATGAATGTCTACTAAACTGGGTATTAATACCTACTGCTCTGGGTATGAATGTCTACGGTTCTGGGTATGGATGTCTACTGCTCTGGGTATGAATGTCTACTGCTCTGGGTATTAATGCCTACTGCTCTCTGTATTAATACCTACTGCTCTGGGTATGAATGTCTACTGCTCTGGGTATTTATGCCTACTGCTCTGGGTAAGAATGTCTACAGCTCTAGGTATGAATGTCTACTGTTCTGGGTATGAATGTCTACTCCTCTGGATGTTATTTGTCTACAGCTCTGGGTATTAATGTCTGCTGCTCTCGGTATGGATGTCTACTGTTCTGGGTATTAAGGTCTACTGCTCTGGATGTTATTTGTCTACTGCTCTGAGTATGAATGTCTACTGCCCTGGATATGAATGTCTACAGCTCTAGGTATGAATGTCTACTGTTCTGGGTATTAATGTCTACTGTCCCGGGTATTGATGTCTACAGCTCTCTACAGGTCCGTGTGTCCATGTTGGAAGTCCCAAGTGAGCGAAGAGCTACCGTGATTCCGAATATGAATAGCAATCACCTATTGCTCAAAACTGTAAATGAAGCTAAATGCAGGGGCATAAAACAATACCTACTCACTCACTTTTCCTTCTAATATCGCTCGGTTGGTATTCCAATAACATGGATGAAGGTAAACGTAACTTACACATGGCGTCGTACTCTGCTCGACGTTTTATTATGTGAAGTATGGTACAGTTGTAACGCATTACTTGGCTTCTACGCAAGCGCCTCGCCTTTCGTAGTCTGGAAACAACCACACTCGTCTCAAAGAAACTGTCGGATAACAATTCTTCCAATATCTGCCAGAATCACGATCTAATGTGGACGAATTTAAGTAGATATTACAACGATCCCAAAATGCTAAATCAATTTACTTGCTTCGCTTTGTACTCCGCCATTGAGTCATACAAACGCTTATCGTGGTTAATTCTCTCACTGTCGGCAAAATCCTGCCAAAGTACTCGCGTTTTAATTTTCACCTTCAAAAAAGAAGCTCTTTGATGTGTGCCCATTGTGAAGCATATCAAGAGAATTGGGCTGTTGTGTTTTATATATGAAGGAGATTCCGTTATTTCGGCCACCATCGCAGTACCTGCAGCTCATTAATCACGAGCAGATAAAAGACATAACAAGCTGTCTAGGAGCCCCGTCCGTCATGTCTCGGATACGCGGAAACAACCTCGGCAAACGAGACGATTGAAAAACACGAGTCTGACTTTGTATATACTATATATATACTGTATATATATACTGTATATACTTTGTATTTTGGAGCTGATATTGTATGTCATATAAAAAGTATTGAGCTCCCGAGCTATCTTCAGAAAATTAAGATATTGGGACCTATATCATTTATAGTGTCTGATGTTATTGTGGAAAGAGAGAAACAACCCCGCACTTTAGGCTGATAAAGAGTGCGTCTATGGACGACAAGTCTTTATAAAGCTCGAACAAAAACTCAAGTGATAACAATGTTTTAAAAACACGAGGAGTCTGTTGGGAGTGCCAAAATAAAAGGGATTTAAAAGGAATACTGTCAGGGACAATTATATTGTCTTGTTGTTGCGCATTAAAGTAATTAGAGGGAGCAAGAAGGATGTTTGAATCTTAGATAGTTGCTTCCTTTGTGATAGTCAGAGCTCTGGCCGATAGGAGTTATTGAGTCCAGAAAAACATTACGTAAATAATTCTGCTAAAAGTATTACTTCGGCTGAATTGTTTTGTTTGTGTTTCGTTTCTGGTTTGAAAAACATATTTGACTTATCAAAGTAAAGGTTTCAAGAATTACAGGGATATGTCTTGATGTTATATAAGTTTATAAAATAAGGAGTGAATGAAATTATGAGATTTGTGGGACATTCAGCTTAGAATATGTAAAGTTAGCTGTATTATGTCCGCATTTGTCAACCAAGTTTCCGAGCCTGACCATTTCATCCCGTCAGTCACCTCTTTCGACAAGCATGGGATCTTCAAGGGTTTGTGGGTAAAGTGTGTGCTTGTCACGACAAGGGACCGGGTTTGATTCCACACAAAACTAACACATTGTATCATGGAGTCTGCTGCCATTATGATGTTGGAATTTTGTCAAAAATGACTAGGCCGTAGATTATCCACTCGCTGTTAATACTGGTCGCTACAAAAAAGGCTTGAATTGACCATTCGGATCAGTTATAGTGAGTGAGTTTAGCTTTACGCCGCATTCAGCAATATTCCAGCTATATGGCGGTGGTCTGTAAATAATTGAGCCTGGACCAAACAATCCAGTGATCAACAACATGAACACTGATCTGCACAATTGGGAACCGATGATATGTGTCAACCAAGTGAGTGAGCCTGACCACCCAATCCCATTAGTCGCCTCTTACGACAAGCATAGTCCTCTTTTGTAGCAAGCATGGGTTGATGAAGACCTGTTCTACCCCGGATCTTCACGCGTTGCATCAGTTATAGACGAGCTGACACTGAATATACTGGGATATAATTACTGAAGAAATAATTTCCTGACTATTCAGCGGACGGTGGGGTAGCCAAGTGGTTAAAGCGTTCGCTCGTCACGCCGAAGACCGTGTTCGATTCTCCACATGGGTACAATGTGTGAAGCCCATTTTCTGGTGTCCCCCGCCGTGATATTGCTTGAATATTGCTAAAAGCGGCGTAAAACTAAACTCACTCACTGACTATTCAGCAGTTGGTCTTTATAATAACAAAATATACCGACTTAATTGCAACTAGATTAACAATGACACTGATTAATTTGATTGGACAATACCGGTGTTATTGTCAGGACGATTAGGTTAACGTTGAGCCATATATTCTAGTATACATTTCTGTTTATTTGCTGTTGTAACAGCAATTTTCCTATTGCCAACTCTTTCAGATATCGCCGACTTCACAACAATCGCTTACACTTGACTTCTTCCCCTCTAAGACTTTGAAAGAATAAAACTACCATGCAATTCATATAATATTTTTGTTAACTATTTTGAGAAATACTGCTTCCAAACAAACACGATATTAACAGATGCTTGTTGTGATATGTAGTTTCTCTTTCATTCACACTTCAATTTTGTATGAAAATGAAATTTTAATTCAGTGCAAATAAAACTGGCTGTGCTTCTTGGAAATCCGTCCCTCAGTCCCCTCGCCTGTGTGTAAAACACTGCATGTATGTTAACTGCAGTTACCCGATACTACTCTGTTCACGGAAGTGAAAAAAGCATATTTGACGATATACAAACTCAAGAATTAGTTTCCAATTAAAGCTTACTTCCAAGTACCATAGCCACCATATCAAAGGCCACATTTAAATTTCATTCCATACTATAACATTTACCGACTACCTGAGTGGGGCTTGGGCAAAGCGTTTTGCGTATCAAGATGAAACTGGATAAGGTACGTACACCAACAGAGCTACACCTCTTTGTCTCGAGTAGGCCACCTTAAACAGTGATTAATTATACAGCAAATAAATGCGCAAAATCTTCATACCCGTCGTTTCAAATTACCGCTAACTTGAAGGTAACAAATGGCCTGCTTATTTGCTGTTCCTAGTCAAGTGGTTCAAGAAAGGGTCTCGGCAAGGTGTTCCCTCCGTCCACCTTTGTCTATAATAAACCGGGTGTGAAGCACACTCTCCTCTTTGCTCGTGGGGCACCTTTGGAACAATCTACGGATTTAAGTGTAGGAGAACACGACTATACATGTATTCTAATACACTGTCAATCACCATTTCCATGTTTCTTAAACGAACGGAAAACACTTGAAGATCAGCTGTGAGTGTAGGGTACACCCACGTGAAGAGCGGACATAGACGCGGGTGGAAATTACACTTGGTTAATTGTATTAGACATTACTGGGAGTGGGGATCACAAAGTGCGACTTGGAAATGAACCGAGGCACATGTTTTGAGCTATAGATCAACTTATAGAAAATGGTCGTGATTTCTTGGCCTATACACTAACATATTACATATTCATAGTACATGCGTTTTCATATTTTTAAAAATAAAAATAACATTGTTATTATTCTAAATATATTAGTCAAAATCACCCGCATCTAATGGGACAACGGTAGCGCCGTTGTTAAAGCACGCACCCTTGACACCGACAACTCGGGTTTGATTCTGTTGGGTGCAACCTCTATTCTTAATGTTCCCGACAGTTTTAGATAAGGTGATGTGTAATTAAAGTTGCGTATATTGTCTCTTTTCTGTATAAACTCACGAACAAAAAGAAAGCACTCAGGTGTAATTATTGCGGCAGTCCCAAATATTCGTTCTAAGTAGTGAAAATATGGAAAAACATTGATTGTACAGAACGCAACCATCATGTTTCTTTTGTCAAAATGCAACCAAAATGCAAAACATTTGAACGTGTTTTGCACGAAGGTTCGCAAAATTGTGATTTTTGTTCCATGCACGAGCAATATTTGTACAGAGGGTATAAAACATGCTTGTCATGAAGACTGAACAATCACTTGACAAAATTCTCACGAGAAAATTCAAATATTAACGTTGGCGCCAAGAGGATGGACCACAGGAATGTCACAAATGGCTACTTCCAACTGCCATAATACAAGGACATTAGGCTGCACAAGACAAACCATAATTCGGCTGTTTAACCGTGTCAGTATGACAGGCCAGACATGTGATCGACCCAGAAGTGGACGTCCGAGAGTCACAACACCCCATGAGGGTTGCTATCCGCGAGTTTTTCACCCACACAATCGGATGCTGACGGTGGCGTCATCAGCTTCCACATCATTGAGCCGATTCACAGTGACCAGACGACTTCGTTCTGTTGGCGTATGGGCCAACCGACCGCTGAGTGCAATGGTCGTGACCTCCCAACATCGATATCGTACGTACCGTCTGCAGTGGTGACCACTGCGTCACAGTTTATTGTTTCAATGTCATTTTGCTGATAAAACACGTCTATTGCAGTGTGCTTCAATATACATTTACCGTTTCATCAAAAGGTTTTGTTATTGATATCTTACTGGAAGAAACACAACCTGTGTACTTTCTTTTGCTCGTCAGTTTAGCTTGAGGGGACGGTGGCGTAGTGAAGTGGTGAAATTGTTCGCTCGACACGGCAAATAATGAGGTTCGATTCCCAAAATGGCTACAAGGTATGAAGCCCATGGCTGGTGTTTCCCCATATTTTCCTGAAATATGGCTGATGGTGACATGAAGCATACCTCCCTAACTCCCACATTCTTTTGAGTCATGAGGATAATGGGTTAATATAGTTGTTAAAGCATTTGTTTGTCATGATAGAGTGCAAGGTTAGATACCCCACATGGGTACAAAATGTCAGCCATATATGTGCACGTGACGTTGCTAGAATATTGTGGAAGCGGCGTACAATTACACTCACCCATTGTTTAGAGTCATGATCAAGACGAACACTATCACTGCCAAGATATTTTCATGCATTAATATTCGAATTCTTTAGCCTTTCCCATAAAAAATATCTTGGTCATATATAACAACTTTTAAATGCCGCTGAAAACAAGAAGATCATTGTTTGAAATAACTAATATTACTTCCGCCTATGCTTTGCGGTGCTTGTATGTGCGCTTCGTACAGGTCTAATGACTCATACGGCATCAGTATTGTAGCGACTTTTTGAATAGTATGTGTACTTCAGTAATTTCACAATATGGCGCCGATCAAACGCTTTCCGTCCTGTGTATTATCGGAATAGAGTTCGATTGAGTTAGTCATTGCTTCCAGTAACTAACAACATTATATTTTTTACAGAGGTACATATATGGATGGTATGGAACATAGTCTTACTGGTTACGTAAGTTATACTGACACTCTGCCCGTGTTCGAATCTCCACATGGGTACAATGTGTCAAGCCCATTCTAGTGTTTCCCGTCGTTAATGTGCTGGTATGTTGCTAGAAGCGACTCACTCACTCACTCACTGATACTTGCGATGTGTGTTATATCAGAACTTTACGGCGACTTTATATATGGTACGAAACGTTCATAACTAAGGCGGATGTATAGTACATGTGTAACAATGTGTACGTATTGTCCATGTTTACAAACAACATTTGAATAGACACAAATAGGAAGCGTATGGCTGCTGGCATCAAAGTCATGGCGTATTGTCAGTTGACAAAAGTGAATAAAATCGGCGCTGTCATCTACACTTAATATGTTCTGAGTAAACCGCAAACAAGTCACACACGCCAGTGCTCCTGGTAGGAGAGATAAGTAGCTGGGGTAAAAAAGAACATAGAATTTAATCCAAGCTCAAGAAGACCTACAGCTGTTACCACAAATATATTTATTCAGAGCTTTTAGATGTAATGTACTGAACGAGAAGGCGTTTTACACACCTCTAATTCGTTGTTTCTCTTCCACCATGGGCGGTGAGGTAGCTCAGCAGTTAAAGCGTTCGCTTCTATTCCCCACATGGTGAAAAGGTATGAAAGCAGTTTCAAGTGTTCCCTGCCGTGTTATTGCTAAAATATTGTAAAAAGCGGCGTAAAACTAAACTCACTCATCGCTCAGTTTCCCATCTTCTCATTCATTACATAAGGTTCACATGCACCTGAATGGCGTTGTTGTTTTCATTTGTAACATACCCTCATCACGACATAGACTGTTTAGATCTGACTCTAAACGTAATTATTGCAATAGAGATAGTTCATGCATCAGTGTTAGTGCCACTCTTCTACATTGTGCGGCAGACCTCCCGAGACGTTGACCTTGGACACACGTCGTTTACAATGATTGACAATATCTGTGTCTTTCTTGGGTACTAGTATTTGTGTTTCATATTCACCGATTTTTCTAACTATGCTGAACAGCAAAAGAAACGAACATCTGTTTTGTCATCTGTTTTTAATAGAAGGCATGCAACATGAACGTCTAATCTTACGAGATTTCATTTTTTCGAAACTTGCGTTTCTTTTGCTGGTCAGTATATGTGAAGTATTTGTACACAAACTATCCTGATCACAAATTTACATTCATGGAGGTTGCAATGGATATTAGGAAAACTCATCACATTGAAAGTACAGAATATAATTCAACCTTGTATATGAGACACTCTCTATCCAGTCCAACATAAATCATATCAATGACTGGTGTCCTCTGATCTGTATGCAAAATAGTTTCCAAAATGTGCAATCTTTACGGGCTAGTTATGCCTGAAAATAATTCACCAGATGATTTAAAAGTATGCTATAATATTAAGTCGAAGAGCGTGGTATATTTACAAAATGACCCCATGAACTTCACTGGCCAGTCGGGCCTGTGACTGTAGAATTACAGGCCCGACTTAATTGTTACTAGGCACGGGCCAGTGGGCATGTGTCTATTTCGCTCAGTGGCAGGTGATCCATTTCAAAGGATATAAATGTAGTACAGAAAACAGAAAATATTTTCAACCAGCAATACCTTTTGAGTCCACAATGCCAGCAAGAACGCGTCTAATGCATCATGCGTTGCATTTAGGATTACAACTTATTTAGTGGCGTTCAGATTTTAGTACTTTGGGGGAATGAGCTGTGACTGATATTTTACAGGAGCTTCACGGTGCCATATCGTTTCATTGCCTGACCGGTTGGCGGCGAGGTGTCTCTTTGAGAGTGTTCGTATACACGCCTGTACTACCGCATTTATGAAACAAGTGAATACTATTGATGTCTCAGTCCCTTTCTCTCGTTAGATACCAAATCATTCACGTGTTTAGTATTTTATTTATTACTCATTCTACATTAGCAAAATAACGCATGTATCTCAGAATTGAACTTACAGAACGAGTGCATTGCGGGTTCATACCACAGGGGTTCGAATCTCTGTTTGGACAATAATTTTCAAAAATGAAAATCTAGACTGTTGCAATCGTATGCTGTTCAGATGCTATAATTTACTTTATATTTCAAATTTCCAAAGAAATCCATTTCTGCTCCGGTTTCGTTCAAATATGAAATATAAGCAAATTATAGAATCTAAAAACATTATACGATTGCCAAAGTCTAGATTTTTCTTTTTGAAAAATATTGTCCAAACAGAGATTCGAACCCCTGTGGAAAATACATCCAACAGTGCCATGGTGTTTTGTGTGGAAAATATGGTATTAAAAACATCATGCATGGACTGAGCTAACTGGTCCTCTATAGACAGCAGTTTAGAATGCACAGACATCGGTGGGAAACCACAGCCAGTCTTGGTAGAGAGGAGTTGGGCACCAGAGGCAGCTGGACTAGTCTGTTCACAGCCGTCTATGTAGGTGTTTCCAGCCATATCCTATCAGACATGGATATGGTACACTAACATGCGCTATGTATGTTAGCTAGGTACAGGGGATACAGTATCTGGCGTCAGATCGTCTGAAGATCCGTTTCCATTCCCTACATAATTATAATATGTTCCTACATACGTACTCAAAGACGTAAACACAATCAGGGATCATAAAATTATGAAAAAATGTCGAAGTAATATAGACATACATTCAATTCAGCAAAGAGGTCACAGGCCCATAATACAGATTGAAATAAAATAAAAGTTGTTGAAACAAGCGCACATAAAAGGTTACAGATCTATTGAAACTAT
The DNA here is from genome assembly GCF_037392515.1 of Haliotis asinina. Taxonomy (NCBI): domain Eukaryota; kingdom Metazoa; phylum Mollusca; class Gastropoda; order Lepetellida; family Haliotidae; genus Haliotis; species Haliotis asinina. The sequence goes on from NC_090293.1 coordinate 42,132,212, forward strand.
GGTGAAACTAGAGTGTGTTCAAAACAATCCTGGCGTCAACAAGTGCAGTCTACGTTAAGTTATGCTCGCCTTAAAATTAAGATCGCTTTGTGCAGCGGAACCCAGGTCTCGTTATAGCGTTGCCGGTTGCGTGTGACTGTAATTAAAATTTAAATGATTGAATAGATTTATATAACATGAATGATCGTACGTGCATATTTACAAACAGAGTTTAACAGAATTTACATTTTAACACAGGATTAAACATTAAACTCCCCCAACGTAGGCATTTTGCTAGTACTAAATTACTAAATTTATTCATGCTTTTGTTTTACGATGCTGACTTGACTCGTACATAAGAATGCGTTTTCACCAGACGTTTTGTGTTTCCTCTCTGTGTGTGGGACACAGTACCACCATTCAACCCCATTCTGAGCAAATGTATGTACGGTCTGAATGTAAAGGCATCCATCTGTTCTAGCACACAGTACTGCTTCGTGGATCCGGCGCCTATCTATTCTAGCACACAATACTGCTTCGCAGGTCGGGCGCCTGGGGAACCGACAGAGCCCAACAGAAGGTAGGGACAAGTGTTCCTTTGACACTAGATCGTGTGCTTCAGATTAGGTAATACAGGGGGCATGGGCGCTATCTGGATAGTGCATGTAACATGAAAAGTCGAATGGATGTTATCTGGATAGAGTGTGTAGCAGAACATATGGATGATACCTGGATAGAGTAAGTGACAAAACGAACGGAACATACATGGACAGAGTAAGTGACAGAACGAACGGATCATATATGGACAGAGTAAGTGACAGAACGAACGGAACATATATGGACAGAGTAAGTGACAGAACGAACGGAACATACATGGACAGAGTAAGTGACAGAACGAACGGAACATACATGGACAGAGTAAGTGACAGAACGAACGGAACATATATGGACAGAGTAAGTGACAGAACGAACGGAACATACATGGACAGAGTAAGTGACAGAACGAACGGAACATATATGGACAGAGTAAGTGACAGAACGAAAGGAACATATATGGACAGAATAAGTGACAGAACGAACGGAACATACATGGACAGAGTAAGTCACAGAACGAACGGAACATAGATGGACAGATTAAGTGACAGAACGAACGGAACATACATGAACAGATTAAGTGACAGAACGAACGGAACATACATGGACAGAGTAAGTGACAGAACGAACGGAACATACATGAGCAGATTAAGTGACAGAACGAACGGAACATACATGAGCAGATTAAGTGACAGAACGAACGGAACATACATGAGCAGATTAAGTGACAGAACGAACGGAGCATACATGGGCAGAGTAAGTGACAGAACGAACGGAACATATATGGACAGAGTAAGTGACAGAACGAACGGAACATACATGAGCAGATTAAGTGACAGAACGAACGGAACATACATGAGCAGATTAAGTGACAGAACGAACGGAACATACATGAGCAGATTAAGTGACAGAACGAACGGAGCATACATGGGCAGAGTAAGTGACAGAACGAACGGAACATATATGGACAGAGTAAGTGACAGAACGAACGGAACATACATGAGCAGATTAAGTGACAGAACGAACGGAACATACATGAACAGATTAAGTGACAGAACGAACGGAGCATACATGGACAGAGTAAGTGACAGAACGAACGGAACATACATGGACAGATTAAGTGACAGAACGAACGGAACATATATGGACAGAGTAAGTGACAGAACGAACGGAACATATATGGACAGAGTAAGTGACAGAACGAACGGAACATACATGGACAGAGTAAGTGACAGAACGAACGGAACATACATGGACAGATTAAGTGACAGAACGAACGGATGATCCCTGGATAGAGTGACAGAATGAACGGATGATCCCTGGATAGAGTGACAGAATGAACGGATGATAATTTGATAGAGTATGTAACAGAACGAATGGCTGATATCTGAATAGAGTGTGTGACAGAACGAAATTAGGATATCTGAATAGAGTATGTGACAGAACGAGCTGGTGATATCTGGATAGTGTGTAACAGAACAAATGGATGATTTCTGGATAGAGTGTAACAGAACAAATGGATGATTTCTGGATAGAGTGTAACAGAACAAATGGATGATTTCTGGATAGAGTGTAACAGAACAAATGGATGATTTCTGGATAGAGTGTAACAGAACAAATGGATGATTTCTGGATAGAGTGTAACAGAACAAATGGATGATTTCTGGATAGAGTGTAACAGAACAAATGGATGATTTCTGGATAGAGAGTGACACAACGAACGGATGATTTCTGGATAGAGTGTAACAGAACAAATGGATGATTTCTGGATAGAGAGTGACAGAACGAACGGATACCTGCATAGAGTATGTGACAGAACGAACGGAAAACACATGGATAGGTTATGTAACAGAGCGAATGGATTATACCTGGATAGAGTAATTGACAAAACGAATGGATGATATCTGGATAGAGTGAGTAAACAACGAAAGGATGATATCCAAAAACAATATACCCAGGTGTAGTAGTGATTGATATCGTCAACGAAATGTCGAATGCTTATACTCAGAACAAAAATAATTGTATTGTTCTTGATAGAGACAAATCATGGGCGGATCCAGGTGATTTGAAAGGAAGGGGTTCAGGCGGTTCGAACACCTTGAAACCCTACCTCTGGATCTGCCAATGCAAATGATTCCATTTAAATTGAAAAGTAGCTCAAGTGAGATGGGATATTTACGCCTGAATCTGAGGAAATCTAAACGTATTATGGGCTTTTGCACTGCAGAAATGCCTGGATGGATGGGAAAACAATTTGGCTTCGGAACTGTGAGACAGTCAACGGAGAGCGAACTGAGCAGACGACGCACTAAGGGGGACAACTCTAATTTCTGATCACCGAGGCAAATTTCCTTGGCCCATTCAAAATGTATCGACACTGCAGGCGGGGTGATATGGTTTGGGTGTTTGTCCCGCCTGTGATACGATCCTACATGATAATTACTTCATAACATTAATAGGTGTATGATAAATGAAATTATATCATCCTCGATTATCAAGTGTATTTTATCTTCATTCTGTGTTGATAAATACTCTCGAACCACTCGTTACAATATCATCGTTTTGAGTGTGAGTTGGGTGTCGCGAAACTTAAACTAGCCGTTCAGATACACGCAACGTAATGGCTGATGGCGAACGAGATAAGGGAGTTTGGGAGGAAAATGTTTCTAGGGTATTTTATATAATAAAGGGTTAGAAATGGTTTTCAGTGGACCAGGTGAGGTAGCCTTCTGTTCAATCGTTGGCCCGAATCGTTGGTTCGATTCCTAACGTGGGTACAATGCATGAAGCCCATGGCCATTTCTGATGCCCCACGGCATGACATTGCTAGAATATTGCTAAAAGCGGCGTAAAACCATACTCACTCACTCGATGGCCTAGTAGTATGTGTCAGGACAGCAGTGGACATTTGGTGGTTCGATCCCTGACTCTCGTATTTGTTGTTGTCCTGTCTGACGTCAAACAGCACTGGGCTAGGACAAGTCATCTGAGTGAGACATTTGTGTTAAACTACCGCATGGTATCTCAGTCAACTAGCCCGGGCTGTTGGTATTAGCGAACTGATCCAAATATGGCGCACGACCTGAAACGTGTAAACCTGTTCATCTGATCACTGTGGAATGTTAAAACTATTTAGAGTGATTTCTTTTGATTTTTTATGCACCAAACAATCATGCATGCACATACACATACTGAGAGTACCTGATTGTTTGTTTTTTATATACAAGGCAAACAAAGCAAGTAATATCTCCTCCCCAGACCCTCTTCAAGATATTTGATTCGATGCTTACTCCTATCCTACGTTCTGGTTCAGAAGTTTGGGGATGATCTTTTTGTAAAACTATCGAATCAGTTCTCCTTGCTTTCTGCAAATGTTTTCTTAATGTCAACAAATCTACTGCATCAAACATGGTTCTGGGCGAATGTGGTAGGTATCCATTACAACGTGAGTATACGACAATGGTTATTAAGTACTACGGGTGTCATTTATGGCAGCTCCCCAAAGATAGATTACCATATCAGTCCTACATGATGCTTAATATAAGGCATTTGATGAATGTAGGAGAATTACGTTGGCAAGTGAGGATAAACATATACTATTTCAATTTGGTTTCGATTACGCTTGGTTTAGCCACAGTGTTGGAGATTCAAAGGTTTTCACACCTATGTTCAAACAGACGTTATTTGATAATTTACAGCAGTCTTGGTTCTCTTCTGTGGAATGTTCACCTAAATGTTATCATTACAAAGGCTATAAATCTTTATTGGATGTTGAAAGGTATTTATGTTGTGATTTACCTTTACATTTAAGAGCTGCTATCTCCAGATTTAGATGGAGACAGGAAGATACACTAATACTGAGGAACATCCAAGGCGGTGTAGCCACTGTAAAAAAAATAATGTAAATGCTATTGAGGATGAATATCATGTTTTCCTCGAATGTGCACTATATGCAGATATTAGAAACAAATATATACCTTACTGATACTTTAAAGGAACTATTCAATCATAAATTTATTGATATTTTCAAAGATTAAAACACAAGTATTCTTTAGAATGTTGGAAATTCCCTTTATCATACAGAGAAGAGGATTAACTTAAAATATACCCAGGAAGTGAAATCTAATGATGTTTGCATTTTGGGCCCGAGGTCCCTTTACTTAATAAAAATGTCTGTCTGTCTGTCTGCCTGTCTGTCTGTAATAATTTGCAACGTCATCATAATTTACCCTGATTTATTATCGACAGCCATTAATTGGTGTTTAAATATTCCTTGTATATTACGTTGTCTACACACGTGTATCAAAATTAATACTGCTATTGACATGTTTTGTTACTCTGAGTCAGCATAATTGTTAATGTACACGTAGAGACTCAGCCCAACCTATATATATCCTTACATTCAGCTGATGCAATAATTTGTTTATGTGTGAATTCACAGCTGTGTACGAACGTTGTACAGTCACGGGGAGGCTGCCGGAATGACAAGTCCCAACGATTGCTGTCATAATTTGGTTGAGCTGTGAGCTACGTGGCTTGCTGCACTCAGAGTTAACCTCTGGATAACCTCACGAGACCTCGCAGTGACGCGAGGAGTGGCCAATCAGGACACAGCACCGACTGGCTCGACCAATAGACTTGTAGATAAGTGTGTAAATACATTAGATCACGAGAAGTCCGTGACGAGTGTAAACAAAACCAGTCGAACAGCAAGGCGTGTCATTCAGCAGACGTAATATCTCACGAAAACCCGAAGATGTCAGCAGCAGACGAGCAATATATGGACGAATATGACAAATACAACATTGATCAGGATAAATTTGTGAACACGAGCCATAGCGGAAAGGGACGGACGAAGAAAGAAGCCGAGCAACACACCCGGGAGGACCCGAGTGGACACACTAGGAAGACCGTCCAGAAACTAATGAACAATGCCCAAAACAACGCAACGACTGGACACAAAGGTCCATCCACGGTTAAGAAATCATGATAACTCAAGGTAGGGTATTAAGGGCTGTACCGGCCTCGAAAAATGGATTTAGAAGTTTATACAATGCCATAATCTCGACTGCTGTTTTCTTACATGCATAATGACCTTTTTGATAAATCAGGTTCGCCCGCGCAGTAAGTGTAAAATCATCACGAGTAGCTTGCATGTGAGATGGGTGTTTGTGTGGTGTTGAGAAGTCTGTATTTGGCTTATTATTTGCGATTTTCAAACTGAAATTTCTCTACGAGATATGAGTCGATATGAATTTGGTTTTTCATTCATGTACAATTGTGAGAAGTAAGACTTTTTACACCGTGACACAGATAAAACTTGTTTCATGGATACCTTTCTCTTACAACAAACATATTAACTCCATGAAGCTACGTAACGCTTGAGATATAATTTGACCGTTGATGAAAATGTATTCAATATGTGTATCATCTGTAAAACTGAATCTGTGCTGTCATTGTTGTTTTCTGATCGGTATGACAACAGATTGGTCGTGCATGACCAGTAGATACAGACCCGTGCCAGTTATAAATATTCGGCTACTTGGCGTAATTTCCATAGACTTGCATGTTATTTCAATGTAGTATAAATACTTTTCATGAAGTCATTTTAGGATGGATCTTTGTAAAAAGTGACAGACAAATCTGAAATCATCTCTGCTCTGCACACATAATTCCAGCTCAATGTTACGACCACTATTTAGCTAATGGCATCACATGGATCAGCTTTATCAGTATCACAATATTGCACAATCCCATAGGCCGCCTTGATGAAGGAGTTCTCGGCACTGTGCATATGTCGATCAACTTGTTGTTATTCGATAAATAAGCAGGGGATGATAGAAGACATGTGGTTGTGGATAAGATGATTTCTGACATTCTTGAAAATTATCTATGCTACACTAAATGAACATGTAAGTCTATGGAAATTACGCCAAGTGTCAGAATATAACAGACACAAGTCTGTCTCTGTCGGTCGTAGAGTATCAGCAGATAATGCTGTAGGTCGTAAACAGTTTGGTGGAGGTCAAGGACAAAGACAGCCACGTACGGCTTTCTACACGCTGTGCGCATAAACATGGTTTCCAGGTCAGGGCATGGATGTTCGCACCAGTAGGTTGTGACTGAACGTGTGATGTATAAATATACGGATGAGGGGACATTTACGGAATATTGTATAGTTACGGAAAACTTATTTAAGGTTCAGTATAGCTGTCACTGTTTATGAACTTCAAGTAGGTTTGAAATATGCTTCGGCATTAAAATGTTTCGATGTGATTTCAAAGGATGTTCACACAACTACGGTACAATGATAAATTGTAATTGTAAACAGAGATCATGTTAGATGGTCTTTGCTGGAAGTGTCTTATTGACTGTCTTTATATTGTCAGGTCACACGAATGTGCAACCCGACAATGGCTGAATGATTTGTTCTGAAGCTGTTTGCATTTAATTACAGTGATAAGAGGTAACGGGTACCCATGGCAACCGCTTCGTAAAGGACCAAGAGAAAGGATATGGAATACTTGTGAGGACCCGATTGACCAGTGACCGGACTGATGACCTGTTCGAGGTCAAGGTCACAGTGATGTGATATCGATGTACCTGGGACGACTGCTCTGACGGGGATAGCCCGGGACAATGGCACATCCATATTTCTCCATTCGTTGTTTTGTCGCGTTTACAATTTGTCTTTTGATAAAACATTAAAAAGTGTTTATTTTATAACTATGTGGACCTTTTCTGTTCATCATTTCTCAGTCATGTTACCTTTGACCTTGATCATCCGACTTCTATGAGGAAAGAGGGCAAAGGATAACCCACTGGTTAAAGCATTCGCTCGTCACGCGGAAGAATCGGTTCGATTCCACACATGAACCCATGTATGGTGTCCCCTCCCCGGATATTGCCCAATCACTCCATCTGGGTAAGGTAATTGAAACTGCAACTCAGTTCTTTGAATACCAGTCTTTCGCTGCACTGAAGCTCAAACACTTGTTATTTCTGTGTATACGGTTGAATATTAGAACAATATTCATTTTGTTTTAGGTGAACTGAATCCGAACATCGTCTTAGTTCCCGGGGTAGAATAGGCCTTCAGCAACCCATGCTTGCCATAAAAGGCGATTATGCTTGTAAGAGGCGACTAACGGGATCGTGTGGTCAGACTGGCTGACTTGGTTGACACGTCATCGGTTCCCAATTGCGCAGGTCAATGCTCATGTTGTTGGTCACTGGATTGTCTGGTCCAGACTCAATTATTTACAGACCTCAGGCGTATAGCTGGAATATTGCTGAGTGTGGCGTAAAACTAAACTCACTCACTCGCCTGAGTATTTGTCTTTCTCTTTGAAATTACATAATGATGCTATTTTAAGTTGTTTACCCACACGGTGGAACATGTCATCAGCAGTAACTGAAAATTGTTGAATCATATGAAGGAAAAACATTTAAGAGAAACTACGGGACAACGAGATATGCTCTATACGACACGTACGCTAAATCCTTTGTGTAAATGTAGCCGATCTACACAAAGTGTTATATATCTACTGGTTCACTTTGTCTGACTCGGTGAACATGGCCTACACAAATTTACAGGTAGTCTGCAATCTCAGTCGAAGTGTCTCACTATTGTTTGTCCATATACACTTAATAGGTGAAAAGTTTATGCAGAAACAATATTTCATGTGTTGCGCTAGTAATAAACGAAGTAAACTGTGATTAATTAACGCCCCCTTTGGTCGTCATTGACACTGAACATGGGTTGACCCCATCCCAAACAACAAGACGTTTGTTGATAGTCTTCGCAAAGGTTGTGACCAGTTTCCATGGTACTGACCACTGGGCAATGGGACGTGCATGTGTCTACCAAGACGGCGAGTCAGGCCACTCTCATCCCCTTAGTCGCCTCCTACAAGCACGGGATGCTTAAGAACGTAAGCTCGCTGGTGGATCGATGGTTCAGTCAGCTTGGACGAGGATTTTGGTAGCACAATCACGCAACTAATGGGATTCACAAAGCAGGTTTATACCAAAGAACTGCATCTGTTTAGGCTTTCCTGGCACGTAAAGCAGTCTCGTTGTCATAAAACTGAAATATATTACAAACACAAACTCTGTCATTCACATTCACTAGTCTGATGTATTTGGGCGTTTGAATCAAACATGGTGCTGTTGTGTTTTAGCACCCTTGTTTTCACTGTTTTTGACAATGTTTCATTTCACTCAAACTCAACGAGTTGCATCACTGAAGTTTTAAGATGTCATTTAAAGCGCAAACTCACAAAAAGTTGCATTCACCTAAGAGTATAAATGATCTAACCACGCTTTAGTTAATACATGGCTATCGATTTTTAGGGTGTTTGCACACTTTTTGTTTGTTTGTTTGCGCCATTTAGCAAACTTCATTTGTGATTCTATACACATTAATGAAATTGTGTTCATTCATCTCATTTGTACCACTGTATGTCTGATTTTGTTCTTTGCCACTGGAATATCTATTCCAGACTCGATTATTTTCAGACGCTATATAGCTGAAATATTGCTGAGTGCGGCGTAAAACTAAAATCACTCGGGTAAAGCAGCCTCTCATCACACCTTTCTCATCAACAGAAGACTTACTCCCCAGTCGTGCGGTGTAAAACTCATTCACTGTATTCATTATTCGACATAAGGCAAGTACAGCACAGCTGGACACCAATCCCGAAAGGTTAATACGAATTCCACCTTGATATTGTAAACAGTGAAGCACGGCAATCCACACCTTATGTATAAACCCAAGAGCAGACCTGATAGCACCATACTGCACTGCATCGGGTGCCTTGCATCGTTACATATTATCATTTGTGTCGATAGTACACACTGCATCAACTATAATCCAAGTAAAGGGATTTGAAAGGTTTTATGAGCAATCCCATTACCGGGATAAGATGATCTAAAATGTGCTAGATAGTAGGAAGTACTCAACATCACGTTTTCATCGATTGGCTGGCTGTCTGCCTGCCGATGATCATGCATTTAAGTGATGACAAGACCTGTTAATTCCATGTCATCAGTCAATGGGCGGCCAAGTGCACCTGCATCGTGTTGTAGACAATGGGGGGTCATCAGTGTCACGCAGGTGCGTCTCGCACCAGACAGTGTGTAATAAAAGAAATTACCCTCAACTCTGACAGTCCATATTCATCTCTTACCAGCTCCAGCCGCCAATGCTCACCCCGTCCCGGTGTTAATGAATATATTCATCATCCACCAGCCTTGGGTTCGAATCCCTCCTTGCCCATTAGGTTTGTCTGATCACACCACCCTTCTTCAGGTAAAGCATCTGATCACACCACCTTTTTCAGGAGCAGGAGACCATGCTTATTCCTCTGCCAATTCACGGTGTATCAGTACCAGGAGACTGTATGCATCCCATTTTTCTGTCCTGGCAGCCATTAATCATCCAGTCGTATTCTCAACATAGGTACAATGTGTGAAGTCTATTTCTGGTGTGTCCCGCTGTGATATTGCCGGAATATTAATATTGCTAAAAACGTAAAACCATACTTACTCATTCATCCCTTATCAGTGGCAGCATTTCATGCTTTTCCGACTAATTCCCAGGAATTAAAATCTATTACAATGTAGGGGCGGTGGGGTTAACAAGTTCGCTCGGCACGCCAAAAACCTGGTTTCGATTCTTTCATCTGTACAATGTGTGAAGTCCATTTTGGTGTCCCCCCGCCTTGATTGCTTGAATATTGCTAAAAGCGGCGTAAAAGAACACCCACTCACTATTGCATTGCAGGTCTTAACTCAGTATCTTCCGATGTTCAAAGCGGCAATTACACACTCACCAATCTTTCATTGAGTGATAATTTATCTTCTGACATTTATATTGTTCAGACACTCCAAAATCGTTCTAGGTTTTTATTTGAAACTACAGACATCGATGGGGTAAGCTGGTTAAAGTGTTCGCTTATAACGCCCCGGACCCGGTTTAATCATAAGAAAGCAAGGTGTGAAACCTATTAATTGTCCTCTGCCATCGTACTGTCGGAATATTGGTAAAAGCATCACAAAATCACACTCACTCACTCAATTTATATGTTGTCATCTGTGAAGTGGGATTCAAAACTGTTTCAAACAACAAACAGGTGTGGTGTTCTCGCAGCTCTATCACTATACGCGTGCTGCAAGGTGGAGTTTCTCGTGCTCCACGTGCTTATATGGGGTTGTTGATGTCAACTGTTGTTGGATATTAGTGTCGCCGCACGCCACACGTCCCACGACAACGATGAAATAAATATTCGATGACAATAAATCAAATGGAGTCGCCTTTCATTAAGTTGGGAACACAACAATGTTCTATAAAGCCAGTCCACGCCGTTAAATTGGGTTAACGTGGTATTAAATTGAGTTCGCAGTCTGTGCCAAGGTCGAGAGTTGGGTGTGAAGAATATTTGCGATGTCCTTCAGCTGTGTCCGACTCCTGCAACACAACATCCCAGTCTATTCGAAGCAGGGAAAATGTGCTTGGTAAAGCAGTATTTATTTTCTGACTTTGGTAGTTTGTGAACGACACGTGGTGAAATATTGTGGAAAATACTTATGCTTATAAGATCTCGGTTGTCTTGTTACGCACACATTGTTTGTGTACACGTGTTTATAATGTTTGGGAGTAGTCTAGTGGTTAAAGCGTTCGCTCGACACACCGAAGACCCAGGTTCGGATCCCCACATGGAAACAATGTGTGAAGTCCATTTCTGGACTCCACTGTGATATTGATGGAATATTGCTAGAAGCGGCGTAAAACCACATGCACCCACGTGCACGCATGCACGCCTTCTGCGTTGGCCTAACCTTCACCATACAGATTTCTTAAATCCGGGGTAAATTACGAAACTGGGAATTCCGTTGCAGAAAACGTCACAAAAGCTGACGAATGACGTTATCAGCTATACCTGACGACCTCGATCGTTACTTGGAACTACCTGTCATAGCCCAGAATATTTACCGACTTTTGCTATACAACTCTAGAAGTATGAAGACTATTGAGTATAAAAATAATATTCACTCACCTACACTACCCAAAGGAAAACAGCGGATAAAAACGGTGATGTAGCCAAGTTGTTAAAGTGTTCGCTCTTCACGCCGAAGGCCCGGTTTTGATTCCCCACGTGGGTACACTGTATGAGGCCCATTCGGTCCTTCCCATCGTGATATTCATAGAATATTGCTAATTGCTATATTGCTAAAACTCAACTCACTCAGTCACTCCCAGACCAATAGTATTTCAAATTCAAATCAACGCGCCTTAATTAGGTTGACGATGACTATGGCTGTTAAATAGAGTCCACGCAAAATAAGTAAAAACTCTCGTTATTTTTATAATGTTACTTCTTGTTGCGAAACCTCTGAGATTGGCTTGAAACTCTTATCTTCGTAGTACCGTGGTAGGCTTTCATCTGTTCGTATGTCGCAACACGCATACAAACAGAAAATCAATTGACACTAAACAGCTTGTAGGTGACTAGCGTGGTTTCACACCACCATGTTATTAGGAGCAAAGGGCGGGGATGATGACGTAAGTAGGTCACGGCATTTCACTAGACCTTAGTAATTCCGGCGAGAAACAACGTTTCATACCTTTTCGAATGGCCTCATTGTTGTCACTTGACAGTAAGGAACCGATAATCCTTGAAGGAATAACAAATATCTGATTCAACCATCATCAAATTAGCCAACCATTACGACTGTAAACAGCTGCGACAGCCAAACTTGGTTGCACATTTGGTCCCATCTTGTGAAGTACTAATTTGCGGTCGCGCCTACGCCTTGTAAAATCAGATTCCTGTAAATCCAAGATACATGACATGTCTCAGAACCCAAGAAAATTCCATAGCTTCACGAGGACACTTCTTGGCAGGCGGAAACGTTCGTCGCTGCCTAAACATGATCATGACAATAAGAAGATCCTAGCTGATCCATTTTCGTCTTACTTTGTCAACACAACTGAGGCAATCGTGGATAAACTCCCACCACTGTCCAAGGCCCTAGGCCCCATTCGTGCTCATATCACTCACCTCTAGACTGTGATCCACTTACCTCTCTTGAACCCTTCGGTGTCAGTGAAATTCAGAAAGTTATGAAATCATCCAAAAGAACCACATGCTCTGAGGATCCAGGCCCCACCACGCTTTGTTTGAACATTTGGACATTTTGCTACCAATCATATCAATGATTGTGAACTTATGCTTACAACAATGCACCTTTCCTGATGTCTTGAAGAAGGCCGTCATCCGAAAACTCCTAAAGAAACCTACCCTAGATCCATATAATCAGAAAAAATATCGGTCAGTTTCAAACCTTTCCTTCTTTTCCAAAAGTATTGAAAAAGGTGCCAGTATAAGACTAAAATCACACCTATCTGACAATAGTCTACTAGATGACTTTCAGTCAGCATACCGCGCACATCATAGCACGGAGACAGCATCGCGAGAGTCGTGAACTTTGATTCTTCTTGACCTGTCCGCGGCTTTCGATACCGTTAATCATGGGGAACTAACCAACACCCTTGCGGTTGATATAAAGACAGAAGGAACTGCTCGTACCTTAATGGAAGGTAACAGGTTAACAAAATCGACAGAGAGCAATCGGATTGGTCTTACTTCTGGTGTTCGACAAGGTTCTGTCCTCGGTCGTGTGTTGTTTGTCATCTATACAAACAATTTGACTCGTATCACGAATCACCATGGGATGAAACACCAGTGTTTTGCAGATGATGCCCAGCTTATTGATAGTTTTCGCCCAATCAACATAAGGCAAACTCTGGATCGTCCAACAGCATGTACACCGGATATAAATTCTTTGGATGACAGGGAGGAAACTCAAAGTTAATGACGAGAAGACCCAGGCTTTACTGATTGGGTCTAACCTCAGTCAGTGGATGAGGCTTATGTTATTATTGGACAAGCTGAAATCCATTCTCGGACGAAGTTAAGAATCTCGGTGTCTATCTAGACTCACAGCTTACGATGTTGAACAGGTAGACAGTCTCTGCAATCATGCTACTTTCATTTAAGATGCATTGGCCAGATCCGACATCTTCTCACTACTGAAGCCACAAAAACATTGGTCCAATCCCTTGTTCTTTCACGACTAGACTATGCCAATAGCCTTGTCTTTGGAATTAATAAATCATTATTACAAAGGCTCTAGAAAGTACAGAATATTGCGCCACGGATGGCGTCAAGAGTGTCCAAATTCTTACGAATTACTCCAGTTCTTCAATCACTACACTGGCTTCCTATAGAAGCCAGACTGAAATTCAAAGTTTTGTGCCTGACCTGCAAGTGCTACTATGGATTGACTCCATCATACCCATCCTGTCTACTCAGTCACCACCAGTCAAAACGTTCACTGCGTTCAGATAAACTCCACCTTCTGTCCATTCCTCAGTACAACTTCACAAGCTTTGGCGATAAGTCATTCTGTGTTCATGGCCCCAAGACTCTGGAACAAGCCGCTTCTAAACATTAAACTTTCTCCTTTTTACTCTTTCAGATCCCGACTAAGGGCATTCCTATTTCGTGAACACTATGACTGTTGCCGCTTTGAGCATACACGAGTGTATGGAATCTAGCGGGATACAAAAGTACATTATTGTTATTATTACTAGGCTCTGTTGTACCTCACCTATTCACTGTAGCTGGACCTAGTGGTTCGGTGTGTATGGCCGACCTGATCTATTTGGTAAGAGGCGACTAGCGCGTGTGTGGTCCGGCTCGCTGACATGGTGACATGTCATCAATACCCATCATGCCCTAGATCGATGTTCATGCTGCTGATCCCTGGATTGTCTGGTCCGGACTCGATTATTAACAGACCGTTACCATATAGTCTAGAGTACTGCTGAGTGCGGCGATAGACAATAACACATTTCGTGACATACAATTCAGACCCAGTTTTTCATTACACCAGGCCTTGAACAGGCGCGTCGTTATTCAAATATTATACAACACGTGATGCTAATTGCGTCAAGTGTCTAGTTATATGTCTACGTATTTCTTTTCAACAAGGGATTTAACTTGTCCACAAAACTCTTCCTCATAAAGCAACCAATTTCTTAAGCCTCATGTGTTGTATTCGTCATAAATGCGACATAAGAAAATGATAAAAGATTAAATATTTGAGCAATATTTCATAACTGTCTGCTGATGTAGAGGAACATTGAGAGCCCCTTTGGCTCCCGGACTGCACGAACAATATGTTTTGCCCTACGTGCTCGTCTTATGGACGGCAGGGAGAATAGTAACTCGTAAATTGTCGGCCGCAGGTTTATAAACGCGATGTTGAAACTTAATGTCATTCTTACCACGAAGCGTTTTGAAAAATGCATGCATTTAAGATGTCGTCTGCTGGTTTATGGGTGCAATGTCAGCTTATGTCGCACTTCAGCTGTAGCAGAAATCATAGGGCGTCAGCTTGTCGTACAACTTATGTAACGTATACTGGACAAAATAAGTTAGGGATACATGTACTGGTATTTTTATGACTGATATGTTATCAGTGTGTCAATGAATAAATACATCATTTGTCACAATTGCAAAATTTGCAAATATCAAAATAACTAATTTTGTCCAGTGTGAAGACCAAAAGCACAGAAACTTCAGCTGGAGATATAATAGTCAGTATAAGGTAGTCAATATAGACGGGTACCATAACGGTCAGGGTGCTGTCGTACAGTCCACACCAAACGTCAGTCTTAGCGCTACGTTTGTTCAGTACAACGACACCCAGGTGTAACCTGACACATTCACCCCTCTGTCAACTGTGGTGAACCTCACGGGTGCATGCAGCACGTACATTTGTGAATATGTAACCCCGGGTCGTGTTCACAAACTGACCGCAGTACTACGATGTCCTATGCACATGTTAAAGTATGGGAGTTACGAACACCTCAGCTTTTCTTCTGCTTTGTGAAACCGGCTCTGATAAATGTCTTTGTTTGTTGCTTAAGTATATTTCAGCTACCAGACGACGGCCTGTATGGAAACCAGTGATCGATACCATAAACACGGAATCACGAAGTCTGGATCAAATGAACTCTATCCAAATAATCCATCAAAGAGGGAGCCTTTTTCAACAAGATTGGTTGCTGTCGACTGCGGGGTACTGTGCCGCCATAGTTTATATTGATGCACTCTCAAGACATCTTACTTACATAGCAGAAATGGATACTGCATTGCAGCAACACATTCTTGCTAGTCTGAACTGCTTGCTTAACATGTTTAACGAATCAGAGATTTCAGTATATCAATATACTTTGATTAATGTGTGCACTCTCATGTTGTGAAACTTCACATTGTGATCAAACAAGTCTGTCTCACAGTCCCTGAACCACATTATTTCCCTACTGCCTAGGCTCCCTGCAATGATAAAGCCCTAAATAATGCGAGCCTAGATCCGAGTGGGAATCCTTTATAATTTAAATGGATGTATTTGTAACTATCAAAATTATGTATATTCAGAGAATAAGCCTTAATCTATGATATCTAACCTGCACATAACTCTTTTATCACATTTCAACATCAGCAGTTTGAACCCTTTGCACGCCTGTCAACCTTAACACCTGGGACGCTACCAAACGATGAAGCATTACTCAGACTTACACACAATAGCAAATCAGTTGACCCGAACGGCACCTACTGAATTTATCAGGGTTACCAAATATCATCAGCAAATGTGTAGATGTTCCCCGAGAATGACTCCGACAGGTGACTGTCCGTGTTAACAGATTCCAGATTATAGAGGTTCGCTGTTTATGGTTTCGGTTCATGTACATTGTGTACGGCGTGAACTATTTGATTAATAGCTCTTACCGGTTGTTATTTATCCCTTATCGTCATAAAGCTTCTCTACATTCAAGATATACGACTATCTGATTAGCTGCAGGCCTAACTTGCCTCACTCAGAATGTTTGTGTGTTGTGTCGCTTCAATTTGTGTCTGTATGTTTTATGACTGACAGTGTATATGACGTATATCTGACGTCAACTGTTATGTATAAATCTCTTATGCACTGAATAATATCAGAAATCTTAGGTCTAAATGTAATTATTTTGTGAAAAAAAAGTGATTATCTTCAGAGAGCTTATTTCTTCTATTTTCTAATACATATGACACGAAAACTGTAGGATAAATTCTTCAATCAGGTTAATATCGGAAACCTTTATTAATGTTAATCTAATGTTGATTTTTCCCCCACGTGCATTGCATTGACCAGGGTTCCGTTGTACAAAACGATCATAGCACTGAGATGAGCGTAATTCCGGCACCTTAACATACACAACACATAAGTTAGTCTTAGCGCTGAGGTTGTTTTGCACAGCAGCAGTTAGGACATGGCCCCACTTAAGGTCAGTGCCCGGAGCAAGACACCCAATCTCCCTTCCCCTTTGATTGTCCTTTCATGCTGTTTATATTCGGCCAGTGCTGACCGCAATACGAGACCTATTTACTTGCCCACTGGTTGTCTTACTATACTGTCAGTAAAATCTTATTTGATTGATTGGATATTTTGACATATGAAAATGGCAGTGGATACAGCACAGCTAATGATGTTCTTCGGTATTTGTAGCTGTCACTGTGTGAAATAGTTTCCAAAATTTACATAGAGCCAGTCAGGCTAGCTATGCCCGAAATTTACTAGCCAAAACATAATTGACAAGTTTGAAATTTGAATCTGGACGTGGGTTTCACCATTAAGTTACTAATATGATGAACATTATTATCAGGCCATAATCGATCATAATGCATGATTTGAGACAAGCATCTTTTAACTTAACAAATCGGAGAGAGTGATATACTAGTATTTACAAAACCCTATGAAAGTTCACTAGGCACTCGGATGAATGCCTGTGAAGATTTAGTGGACCGACTGGATATTTACTAGCAACGAGCTGGCTGGCCAGTGGATATGTCACACACTACAAGTACTAGTATACGGATTCCCGAAAGATGAGTACTGCTGCATGTTTTGAGGAAATTTAATTATCACGACAGGTTGTCTGTTTCAATTACTCACTTATGAAGAGATCGCTCGTTAAATTAACATGAATCTTGATTTAATGAATATTAAATAATTTAACATCCTCATATGACAGCGTATTCATCCGTGAAGATCCAGGTTAGAATTGGTTTTGAGCAGCCAAGCTTGTAAGAGGTGACTTACGGGATCGAATGGTCAAGGGTCGATGGCTTCGTTTGACAAAAATATATGATTAATGTAATCTTATTTCATTTCACTAGATCGATGCTCGGGATGTCAGTCATTGCATTATTTACAGACCGCCGCCATATTTAGCCTGACTACTGCTGAGTGCGACGAACTATCAGCCGACTATTTATCATGAAGCGCGTGCAACAAAGACGAGCATCACCTGTAATACCGAGTTGATGTGTTGTTCGTATTGCTGGATAACTTGGTAAATCAACTCATTTCATTATGATAAGCATTCCGGTTCAGAGACTGTGAAACAGGTAACTATACAAGTACAATGGAATATTATGGCGATAGAGCCATTTTGGCGGATGTTCGCTGGTTTGATGGTGTGGTGGTGTCTCTCACATATGACTGCAAATATGCAAATATGACGTTATGATGACGAGACAAAATCTGACTGGACCACGGTACATCACTGACATCCTGTACCACCATGACCATCCACGGCACACAAGGCCAGTCTTCATTCATTCACGTAACGATCGTGATTTCTTATGTGGCAGGGGCGGTGGGGTAGCCTAGTGGTTAAAGCGTTCGCTGGTCAAGCCGAAGACCCGGGTTCGATTCCCCACATGCATGAGAGAAGCCCAATCCTGGTGTCCCCTTTGCTTCTTTGAGTCAACTACAATTTGATAGGAAATCAAATGTTCTCTCTGTGTGTGACGTAACGTCACCCACGGAAATACCAGGAAATGTGTCATTCTGTGTGGCGGAGTCGCGTATGTGAGTTTTAGGGTCTTATTAATGTATTGTAAGTGCACCATCCAAATTATAATTTTTCCTTACATTTTGCCATGAGTGTGTTAATATAATTGAAGAATTTCAATGTCCGCAGTTTGTTTAGTAGCATTTCAGTAAAACCAGAACAATTACCTTTTCTAAACAAAACAGAATTAGTTTAATTGTCAGTTTCACTCTGTAGAAATGACGAACAATATCTTTAAAGGAATAAAGCGTCTTGTTGTTTTCATAAAGTTCTTGAACATTTCTCGATTTCCTAATAGATGTATGACAAGAATATTTGTGAACATTAATACGTAATTAACACCCGTTTGTCATATCAGAACATTGTTATGACACATAGTTAATATGCCACGTAATCCCAAGACATATTTTCAGTTTCACATAATTGAGTCAGCCAGAAGGGAACGTTAGTCGAGCGTGTGCCACATGTTTATGTATCCACGTCACTGATTGGACGAATCAAGTCATGTGATGACGCCTGACTATTTATATCTCATGATGACATCGTTTGTTTACAGCGAACACCTGTCACGTGGGATAGTCGGGAGCGTATAAATAACCACGGACAAAGCTCACTGCAGCATCTAGCAAACATCGTAGAAAGCTGTGCCACCGTTTCCAGCCCAACACACACTCAGAATCATGAGAGGCCAGGAAGATAAAATGTCTAAACTTACTTATTACATCGACAACAATCTGGATGAGTATGACCATTACAGCATGGACCAACACAAGTATATCCACCGAGGCAGGAGCGGGAAAGGAAGGTCAAAACTGGAGGCAGCTCTCAACACAAACAGACCTGACCCTTGCGGTCACACGAGGAAAATAGTCCAGAAACTAAGTAATGCAGACAAGAAGCACGCGTCATGAATGCCAGTAAGGTAAGCAGGTGTTTATTTTGTTTGTTTAATTATCCGATTTACAACAGAAGAGGGAGAGGGAGAGGAGAGAGAGAGAGAGAGAGAGAGAGAGAGAGAGAGAGAGAGAGAGAGAGAGAGAGAGAATGAATGTTTTCGCACACGAACCGCATTTTTCCTTCTGCAAATGAATTCAGCAAGTCTTGATTTCTAGTCTAAGGCTCGGAATGTTTTGTCTACCTGGGGCTCATTTCAATTTAAAATTGGTTAGTTACTATAAAAATTTTAGATATTCGGAGACTAGGCGTTAGTCTACATCGCCTTGATGTTCAAGGTTATCCAATTGTAAGAACGCTGTAACTTGATATACTCTTCTTGTGTTTCTAAAAATTTAAAGCGATCCGTACATATTGTGTACGGTTTAACAATGCCCGCTTTCCCCTACATACATAGGGTATACTAAACGACCTTCCGTGTAATACCATTTTTATTAAACGAATTAATGATTTGGTATCAAACGAGCGAAAGCGAGTTTAATACTAAATCTTTAAGGAGTTTAATAAAAATGGTATTTCACGGAAGCGAGTTTAGTATTCTGTTTATTACTCGCCAACACAAATTGACAGAAACTGCGGCGAAACTGCCTACAGTGTGAGGACTCTCAGCTTTCAGCGAGTCAAGTAACGTCTAATAAAACTGCGACAGCTACATTAGCATTGTGACGCCACAACTTTGAACGATTTTGACGTCATACGTCAAGCGTTATTACACTAGTGTAATATTGCCGTAAAAATATTACACTGCAGTATCTTCAACGGGCGAGTAATAAATGTACAAACTCACAAACTGTACGCAGACAAACAACCATCCTGGTTAATGACCTGAGAGAAATTCGACCATTAACTTGTCACTAAGGCTGCAATTAACCTGGATTTTCGTTTTGTGTCGCTTCGCTAGAGGACATTTTGATGAACAGTGTTGATGGCACATTGATATGTTTCCACCACACGCCCCCAATAATCCTGGTTTGACGTCACGTGACGCTTCTGGTTTTTTTGCGTTTTTTTTTTCTTGAAGCAACTATTGGGTTCATCGTGTATTCAGCATGGTATACTGAACAGCAAAAGAAACATCAGTTTTGAAAAATTAAATGTAAGCGTTCACAAAAACAAAACAACAAAAAAAAAACAACAAACAAGCAAACAAACAAACAAAAAACAAACAATAAAAAAACCGCTTATGTTGCCTTTGCTGTTCAGTATATTATGGCGGCTCCATGGCTCCAGTGTCAATATGCCAAACTGCTCTTTGAAAAAAATGTCATTTGAAAAAAGTGTCATTTTCATTTGCACTGAATTTTATGTAAAAAGATCTTTTATTTCAGATATCAGGACAGGACCATACACCACGGACCGTGCAATAGTCAAAGTGCCTCTGAACTCACGACGGGAATGCGATAAAAGGATTACAGTGAAGTCACTCACATGACGTCATGGATGCACTTGCATCGAGATGAGCGATATGGAGGAGATTACAAATCGAGGGCCTAGCTGTCTCACCTACCTCCTGAGGACCATGTTCTTTTGTCAGGACTTGATACGTTATGGCCTCGCGGAGAGCCTTGTCAATATACCGTTTGTATGATAAAGGCTGTCTCGATTTGTATGTGTTTACAAAAAAATCCAAAACATAATAAACATCTTGGTGTTTTATTGTTGTATTATTTCCCCTATTGTCGCTGACACAAGGTAGGTCGCCAGGTAAAGCAAATATGTGTGTGATGTTCTGGTAATAAATTGAGGTGGCAAGTGCTCGTGATGACGTATTGGTTGCCATCTGGTTACCTGTTGGTTGCAGTGAGGCTGCTCATGTTACCTCTATTGTTTTGTCTGTTTGTTACTAAGGTCGTACACAGTATTATTCCAGATATATGGCGTCGATCTGTAGATAATCGAGTCTGGACCAGACGATCCAGTGATCAACATTGTTAGCATCGGTCTGTGCGTTAAAGATACGATGACATGTGTCAAGCAAGTCAGCGAGCCTGACCTCCGATGTAGTTACTTGATTCTTGATTCTGTGTTGCCGAAGACCAACTCAAACCCGGATCGTCAAATATGACTTTGTGTGTCATATAGCTGCGACATTACTGTCTTGCAGTGTTTAGAAACAAGGACAGAACCAAATCACTCTGTATGTCAGCGCCTCGACATCATACTCCTTGTCAGTACCAGATGTCGTCATACATCCTGTGATGTCAATACCTCGACAGGTGAAGTCATACATCTTGTGATGTCAGTACCTCGACAGGTGAAGTCATACATCTTGCGATGTCAGTACCTCGACAGGTGAAGTCATGCGTCTTGACATGTCAGTACCTCGACAGGTGAAGTCATGCGTCTTGACATGTCAGTACCTCGACAGGTGAAGTCATGCGTCTTGTGATGTCAGTACCTCGACAGGTGAAGTCATACATCTTGTGATGTCAGTACCTCGACAGGTGAAGTCATACATCTTGTGATGTCAGTACCTCGACAGGTGAAGTCATGCGTCTTGACATGTCAGTACCTCGACAGGTGAAGTCATGCATCTTGTGATGTCAGTACCTCGACAGGTGAATTCATACATCTTGTGATGTCAGTACCTCGACAGGTGAAGTCATACATCTTGTGATGTCAGTACCTCGACAGGTGAAGTCATATATCTTGTGATGTCGGTACCTCGACAGGTGAAGTCATGCGTCTTGACATGTCAGTACCTCGACAGGTGAAGTCATACATCTTGTGATGTCAGTACCTCGACAGGTGAAGTCATACATCTTGTGATGTCTGTACCTCGACAGGTGAAGTCTTACATCTTGTGATGTCAATACCTCGACAGGTGAAGTCATGCGTCTTGACATGTCAGTACCTCGACAGGTGAAGTCATATATCTTGTGATGTCAGTACCTCGACAGTTGAAGTCATACATCTTGTGATGTCAGTACCTCGACAGGTGAAGTCATACATCTTGTGATGTCAGTACCTCGACAGGTGAAGTCATATATCTTGTGATGTCAGTACCTCGACAGGTGAAGTCATGCATCTTGTGATGTCAGTACCTCGACAGGTGAAGTCATGCGTCTTGACATGTCAGTACCTCGACAGGTGAAGTCATATATCTTGTGATGTCAGTACCTCGACAGGTGAAGTCATGCGTCTTTACATGTCAGTACCTCGACAGGTGAAGTCATACATCTTGTGATGTCAGTACCTCGACAGGTGAAGTCATACATCTTGTGATGTCAGTACCTCGACGGGTGAAGTCATATATCTTGTGATGTCAGTACCTCGACAGGTGAAGTCATATATCTTGTGATGTCAGTACCTCGACAGGTGAAGTCATATATCTTGTGATGTCAGTACCTCGACAGTTGAAGTCATATATCTTGTGATGTCAGTACCTCGACAGTTGAAGTCATATATCTTGTGATGTCAGTACCTCGACAGTTGAAGTCATACGTCTTGTGATGTCAGTACCTCGACAGGTGAAGTCATGCGTCTTGACATGTCAGTACCTCGACGATTGCAGTTATACGTCTTGTCATGTCAATACCTGGACATCTGAAGTCATGCGTTTTGTCATGTCGGTACCTCGACCATTGCAGACAGACCCTACCATTCCATTCTATCAGCATGATCGGTAGTAGGAAGGTCATTTGAACCAGTACATGTAAGTTTCCAACTTTGTCTTAGCTGCCAGTAATACAGTCGGACCTTGGGCAAGCAGCTGCTTTGTGATAATAACCTTGTATCAATAATTACTATAAGAACAATGAATGAGGTGAATCCAAATGAATCGAACCGTCCCACATTCGTGACGAGTAAGTTTGGCCCCGGGCCTGGCGCTCTTGTCTAATAATGTCCAATATAGAGCACGTACACATTACTCACCTATATTTCCGTGCAACCGATGATTGTGATGCGGAGATGCAGCTGGGACGACATCGATCCCGAGTCACGCGGCCCAGAGTCACGCGGCCCTGTTACAACACCTTGCCCGCTGTTGTCAGAACGTGAGCCAGGTGCATTGACTCAACATGTTCTATGTTAAAATTAGTAACCTTAACTGTTGGGTCAGGAAAGAAACAGAAACTTGGATGAATCATTTGGAAATCTAAATCTAAATTCTCTGCTGGTGTGAAAGTAGTGCACTCCACACGCACAAAGTCATGTCGGACAGAAAGAATGTGCACATATTTACCTCCTATTGTTAGAATTTAAGAAATAAGAAAATGTGAAACAACTTCTCGTGTTTACCGATTCTGTAGTTTCCGGTTGTGGAAATATATTGTCAGCAGACTTGAAGTAAACCTGCAAGTGAACAACTCATGGTGCGGCTACTTTACATAGTCACCTCCCTTAATTCAGCAATGGTCAGGTCTTCTATTCTGGTGTTACGCCAAGGTGATTTGTCAAAAGAAAACTGCAAAAACAGTTTATCTCATAGACCATTGTTGAGGGGGAATAAAAAACCGGACATTTCGACCAATGAAATGCAAACTCGCTGATCTATCACATCCTTAGTAAGAGAAAGTATCACATGTACAGTAGTTGGTCATTAGTGAGTCATAATTAGTGAAATTTCCATAGACTTATATGTTAATAAATTGTTGGAAGAATAATTTTTATGAATTGAGTAGAAGTCTTGATAATATGCAAACATCTTTGGAATCATCTTCAGCTACGTGTACATCTTTCCTTTGATTAGTTATTAAAAGATATTTGATTAGGCACCACAAGTGCGACTAAATCTAATCTATCCCACTGAGAGCCATCTTAAACCTGATTGGTTCTTCTGATATACATCGTTTAAATAATTGCATTTTTTAAATGATCATCAAAAAATTGAAAGGAAATTATGTGTATGAACTGAGATGGTTTCCCAGCTGGAAGATAACTATTGAAACCAAATTAATGAAAATTACTAGTATTCTTCCAAGATTTACGTAGGGAAGGCAGTATTCAACCTATATCATGCAGCCATTTGGTTATATAGGGAAGCAGCATTCCTGCTTTACCATGTAGCCCTGTAGGTTATGCAGAGATGGCACTATTCTACCATGCAGTCGTGTAGGTTATGTCTGCATCGAGGCAATAGTCCAGTTGTTAGGTGATGTAGCCAGGGTAGTATTTCAAACATGCCATGCTGTCCTTAAGTGATGAAGACGGGTAATATTCCAGCTATACCACGCTGCCCTATAGTGATGTAGCCAGGTTTTATTCCCAATACATCATGCTGCCTGTAGTGAAGCAACCAGGGCAATATTCCCAATGTATTATGCTGCCCTGTAGTAATGTGGCCAGGGTATTACTCCCAATGTATTATGCTGCCCTGTAGTAATGTGGCCAGGGTATTACTCCCAATGTATTATGCTGCCCTGTAGTGATATAGCCAGGGTATTATTCCCAATGTATCATGCTGCCCTGTAGTAATGTGGCCAGGGTATTACTCCCAATGTATCATGCTGCCCTGTAGTGATATAGCCAGGGTACTACTCCCAATGTATTATGCTGCCCTGTAGTAATGTGGCCAGGGTATTATACCCAATGTATTATGCTGCCCTGTAGTGATGTAGCCAGGGTATTACTCCCAATGTATTATGCTGCCCTGTAGTGATGTAGCCAGGGTATTACTCCCAATGTATTATGCTGCCATGTAGTGATGTGGCCAGGGTATTATTCCCAATGTATTATGCTGCCCTATAGTGATGTAGCCAGGGTATTACTCCCAATGTATTATGCTGCCCTGTAGTAATGTGGCCAGGGTACTACTCCCAATGTATCATGCTGCCCTGTAGTAATGTGGCCAGGGTGTTACTCCCAATGTATTATGCTGCCCTGTAGTGATGTAGCCAGGGTATTACTCCCAATGTATTATGCTGCCCTGTAGTGATATAGCCAGGGTATTACTCCCAATGTATTATGCTGCCCTGTAGTGATATAGCCAGGGTATTACTCCCAATGTATTATGCTGCCCTGTAGTAATGTGGCCAGGTTATTACTCCGAATGTATTATGCTGCCCTGTAGTGATGTAGCCAGGGTATTACTCCCAATGTATTATGCTGCCCTGTAGTGATATAGCCAGGGTATTACTCCCAATGTATTATGCTGCCCAGTAGTGATGTAGCCAGGGTATTACTCCCAATGTATTATGCTACCCTGTAGTAATGTGGCCAGGGTATTACTCCCAATGTATTATGCTGCCCTGTAGTAATGTGGCCAGGGTATTGCTCCCAATGTATTATACTGCCCTGTAGTAATGTGGCCAAGGTATTACTCCCAATGTATCATGCTGCCCTGTAGTGATATAGCCAGGGTATTACTCCCAATGTATTATGCTGCCCTGTAGAAATGTGTCCAGGGTACTACTCCCAATGTATCATGCTGCCCTGTAGAAATGTCGCCAGGGTATTACTCCCAATGTATTATGCTGCCCTGTAGTGATGTAGCCAGGGTATTACTCCCAATGTATCATGCTGCCCTGTAGTAATGTGGCCAGGGTATTATTCCCAATGTATTATGCTGCCCTGTAGTGATGTAGCCAGGGTATTACTCCCAATGTATTATGCTGCCCTGTAGTAATGTGGCCAGGGTACTACTCCCAATGTATTATGCTGCCCTGTAGTGATATAGCCAGGGTATTAGTCCCAATGTATTATGCTGCCCTGTAGAAATGTGGCCAGGGTATTACTCCCAATGTATCATGCTGCCCTGTAGTAATGTGGCCAGGGTATTACTCCCAATATATTATGCTGCCCTGTAGTGATGTGTCCAGAGCATTACTCCCAATGTATTATGCTGCCCTGTAGTGATGTAGCCAGGGTATTACTCCCAATGTATTATGCTGCCCTGTAGTGATGTAGCCAGGGTATTACTCCCATTATATCATGCTGCCCTGTAGTAATGTGGCCAGGGTATTACTCACAATGTATCATGCTGCCCTGTAGTAATGTGGGCAGGGTATTACTCCCAATGTATTATGCTGCCCTGTAGTGATGTAGCCAGGGTATTACTGCCAATGTATTATGCTGCCCTGTAGTGATATAGCCAGGGTACTACTCCCAATGTATTATGCTGCCCTGTAGTGATATAGCCAGGGTATTACTCCCAATGTATTATGCTGCCCTGTAGTAATGTGTCCAGGGTATTACTCCCAATGTATCATGCTGCCCTGTAGAAATGTCGCCAGGGTATTACTCCCAATGTATTATGCTGCCCTGTAGTGATATAGCCAGGGTATTACTCCCAATGTATTATGCTGCCCTGTAGTAATGTGTCCAGGGTATTACTCTCAATGTATCATGCTGCCCTGTAGTAATGTGGGCAGGGTACTACTCCCAATGTATTATGCTGCCCTGTAGTGATGTAGCCAGGGTATTACTCCCAGTGTATTATGCTGCCCTGTAGTGATATAGCCAGGGTATTACTCCCAATGTATTATGCTGCCCTGTAGTGATATAGCCAGGGTATTACTCCCAATGTATTATGCTGTCCTGTAGTAATGTGGCCAGGGTATTACTCCCAATGTATTATGCTGCCCTGTAGTGATGTAGCCAGGGTATTACTCCCAATGTATTTTGCTGCCCTGTAGTAATGTGGCCAGGGTATTATTCCCAATGTATTATGCTGCCCTATAGTGATGTAGCCAGGGTATTACTCCCAATGTATTATGCTGCCCTGTAGTGATATAGCCAGGGTATTACTCCCAATGTATTATGCTGCCCTGTACTGATGTAGCCAGGGTATTACTCCCAATGTATTATGCTGCCCTGTAGTAATGTGGTTTAGGTTATTACTCCGAATGTATTATGCTGCCCTGTAGTGATGTATCCAGGGTATTACTCCGAATGTATTATGCTGCCCTGTAGTGATGTAGCCAGGGTATTACTCCCAATGTACTATGCTGCCCTGTAGTGATGTAGCCAGGGTATTACTCCCAATGTATTATGCTGCCCTGTAGTAATGTGGCCAGGGTATTATTCCCAATGTATTATGCTGCCCTATAGTGATGTAGCCAGGGTATTACTCCCAATGTATCATGCTGCCCTGTAGTAATGTGGCCAGGGTATTATTCCCAATGTATTATGCTGCCCTGTAGTGATATAGCCAGGGTATTACTCCCAATGTATTATGCTGCCCTGTAGTAATGTGGCCAGGGTATTATTCCCAATGTATCATGCTGCCCTGTAGTAATGTGGCCAAGGTGTTACTCCCAATATATTATGCTGCCCTGTAGTGATGTGTCCAGGGTATTATTCCCAATGTATTATGCTGCCCTGTAGTGATATAGCCAGGGTGTTACTCCCATTATATCATTCTGCCCTGTAGTAATGTGGCCAGGGTGTTACTCCCAATGTATCATGCTGCCCTGTAGTAATGTCGCCAGGGTTTTACTCCCAATGTATTATGCTGCCCTGTAGTGATGTAGCCAGGGTATTACTCCCAATGTATTATGCTGCCCTGTAGTGATATAGCCAGGGTATTACTCCCATTGTATCATGCTGCCCTGTAGTGATGTAGCCAGGGTGATACTCCCAATGTATTATGCTGCCCTGTAGTAATGTGGCTAGGTTATTACTCCCAATGTATCATGCTGCCCTGTAGTGATATAGCCTGGGTATTACTCCCAATGTATTACGCTGCCCTGTAGTAATGTGGCCAGGGTATTACTCCCAATGTATTATGCTGCCCTGTAGTAATGTGGCCAAGGTGTTACTCCCAATATATTATGCTGCCCTGTAGTGATGTGTCCAGGGTATTACTCCCAATGTATTATGCTGCCCTGTAGTAATGTGGCCAGGGTATTACTCCCAATGTATTATGCTGCCCTGTAGTGATATAGCCAGGGTATTACTCCCAATGTATTATGCTGCCCTGTAGTAATGTGGGCAGGGTATTACTCCCAATGTATTATGCTGCCCTGTAGTGATGTGGCCAGGGTATTACTCCCAATGTATTATGCTGCCCTGTAGTGATGTAGCCAGGGTATTACTCCCAATGTATCATGCTGCCCTGTAGTGATATAGCCAGGGTGATACTCCCAATGTATGATGCTGCCCTGTAGTAATGTGGCTAGGTTATTACTCCCAATGTATCATGCTGCCCTGTAGTGATATAGCCAGGGTATTACTCCCAATGTATTACGCTGCCCTGTAGTAATGTGGCCAGGGTATTACTCCCAATGTGTTATGCTGCCCTGTAGTAATGTGGCCAGGGTATTACTCCCAATGTATTATGCTGCCCTGTAGTGATATAGCCAGGTTATTACTCCCAATGTATTATGCTGCCCTGTAGTAATGTGGCCAGGGTATTACTCCCAATGTATTATGCTGCCCTGTAGTGATATAGCCAGGTTATTACTCCCAATGTATTATGCTGCCCTGTAGTAATGTGGCCAGGGTATTACTCCCAATGTATTATGCTGCCCTGTAGTAATGTGGCCAGGGCACTACTCCCAATGTGTTATGCTGCCCTGTAGTGATGTAGCCAGGGTATTATTCCCAATGTATTATGCTGCCCTGTAGTAATGTGGCCAGGGTATTACTCCCAATGTTTTATGCTGCCCTGTAGTAATGTGGCCAGGGTATTACTCCCAATGTATTATGCTTCCCTGTAGTGATATAGCCAGGGTATTACTCCCAATGTATTATGCTGTCCTGTAGTAATGTGGCCAGGGTATTACTCCCAATGTATTATGCTGCCCTGTAGTGATGTAGCCAGGGTATTACTCCCAATGTATTATGCTGCCCTGTAGTAATGTGGCCAGGGTATTACTCCCAATGTATTATGCTGCCCTGTAGTAGTGTGGCCAGGGTATTACTCCCAATGTATTATGCTGCCCTGTAGTGATATAGCCACGGTATTACTCCCAATGTATTATGCTGCCCTGTAGTGATATAGCCAGGGTATTACTCCCAATGTATCATGCTGCCCTGTAGTAATGTGGCCAGGGTATTATTCCCAATGTATTATGCTGCCCTGTAGTAATGTGGCCAGGGTATTACTCCCAATGTATTATGCTGCCCTGTAGTAATGTGGCCAGGGTATTACTCCCATTGTATTTTGCTGCCCTGTAGTATTGTGGCCAGGGTCTTACTACCAATGTATTATGCTGCCCTGTAGTGATATAGCCAGGGTATTACTCCCAATGTATGATGCTGCCCTGTAGTATTGTGGCCAGGGTATTACTCCCAATGTATTATGCTGCCCTGTAGTAATGTGGCCAGGGTATTACTCCCAATGTATTATGCTGCCCTGTAGTGA
The DNA here is from genome assembly GCF_037392515.1 of Haliotis asinina. Classification (NCBI taxonomy): domain Eukaryota; kingdom Metazoa; phylum Mollusca; class Gastropoda; order Lepetellida; family Haliotidae; genus Haliotis; species Haliotis asinina. The sequence continues at coordinate 42,161,959 of NC_090293.1, forward strand.
TATAGCCAGGGTATTATTCCCAATGTATTATGCTGCCCTGTAGTAATGTGGCCAGGGTATTACTCCCAATGTTTTATGCTGCCCTGTAGTAATGTGGCCAGGGTATTACTCCCAATGTGTTATGCTGCCCTGTAGTGATATAGCCAGGGTATTATTCCCAATGTATTATGCTGCCCTGTAGTAATGTGGCCAGGGTATTACTCCCAATGTTTTATGCTGCCCTGTAGTAATGTGGCCAGGGTATTACTCCCAATGTATTATGCTGCCCTGTAGTGATATAGCCAGGGTATTACTCCCAATGTATTATGCTGCCCTGTAGTAATGTGGCCAGGGTATTACTCCCAATGTATTATGCTGCCCTGTAGTGATGTAGCCAGGGTATTACTCCCAATGTATTATGCTGCCCTGTAGTACTGTGGCCAGGGTATTATTCCCAATGTATTATGCTGCCCTGTAGTAATGTGGCCAGGGTGTTACTCCCAATTTATTATGCTGCCCTGTAGTAATGTGGCCAGGGTATTACTCCCAATGTATCATGCTGCCCTGTAGTAATGTGGCCAGGGTATTACTCCCAATGTATTATGCTGCCCTGTAGTGATGTAGCCAGGGTATTAGTCCCAATGTATTATGCTGCCCTGTAGTGATGTAGCCCGGACATTACTCCCAATATATCATGCTGCCCTGTAGTGATGTGTCCAGGGCATTACTCCCAATATATCATGCTGCCCAATAGTGATGAAGTCAGGGTAATATTCCCAATATATCATGCTGCCCTGTAGTGATGTGGCGACGGCAATACTCCCAATATATCATGCTGCCCTATAGTGATGAAATCAGGGTAATACTCCCCATATATCATGCTGCCCTTTAGTGATGTGGCCAGGTTATTACTCCCAATATATCATGCTGTCCTGTAGTGATGTTGCCAGGGTATTACTCCCAATATATCATGCTGCCCTGTAGTGATGTGGCCAGGCCAATACTCCCAATATATCATGCTGCCCTATAGTGATGAAATCAGGGTAATACTCCCAATATATCATGCTGCCTTGTAGTGATGTAGCCAGGTTATTACTCCCAATATATCATGCTGCCCTGTAGTGATGTAGCCATAGTGTTACTCCCAATATATCATGCTGCCCTGTAGTGATGAAGGGCCTAGAAGTTGATATTGTGAGCAACGCTTTACGATGTCGGGATGTATGCTTCCATATGCATAGAAGTTTCTCATTTTCAAATTCTACACAAAAAATAACAGACAAAATGCAGTAAAAAAAAGAATGTATCATATTTAATCCTATAATGCTAAAAGACAAAATACATTTCAATGAAATGGCCATTTGCTGGGTGAAAATACAGGCACACATTCAACTTAACTACTGCAATGAGGTATATCCCTATCACTTGCACTGGGAACCATCATCACAGTACACAGAGCACTCCGAAAACACTCAAAGTTTCTGCTTAAAATACACTTCAGGTAACACCATGTATCTTCATGGACATCAAAGTACGTTATAGGCCAGAACTCTCCGTTCACTTCAGTAGAAAAGGCTGCCCATGACTGACTGGATGTTCTTTGACATGACAGTCAGCAGTTTTACAGACTGATTGGGTCTTTACACATTTATTGAAAGCTGTTCCAGCAAAGTGATCCTTGAGATACAATCATGACCAATCTATATTAAAGTATGACAGATAGCACTAAGATCAGTGACTTGGTCTAATTACAAACTTTAAGCACTCAAGCACAAGGTACTGGGGACATACTCATTAAAATTGAAACATGATGATAAAGATAATCTTTTGTTTCTGTAATATTTAATATTCTGCAAAAATATTGACTAATCAGACTATGCAATATGAGTATAAGAGAGCCAAGACACATGTTATCATTTCTTAATGATTCACATGTACCGTACCCCAACATGCACCCCAATGTCATAATGAAAGTTTATTTGTTCCGATGAAAGACGATTCATACTAAAATATGTAAACGTGAACCTAAACGCTGCGGATCTCAAAGGAGGTGTCTCATAAACCAGTCAAACACAGATACATGATAAGCCTGTATAACAAGCATATGATATAATAAGCTTGTGTAGTAAGTACATATGCGAGTAAAGCTATGTGGACAATACAGGGGTGATACAACACCAGAGCACTACCTCTTAGGAGTCAAACGATGTATCATGGTATTAGCAGAATTGCAATAGTTTGCCTTTGGTTCACTATACTATTATGAAATAAAAAAAATTCAGTATTTTTGGTTTTTGTTCTGTCATTTATAAACCTTTTCAAACATTTCTACAATTCAAATCATTTTCATGTCGTTAATTTTCTCCATTATGATAAAATTTCATTTACCAAATCAGAAAAGACCAAACCAAGTAGTGTATCCTGGTAAGATTGTACCATTTCACCCCTGCTAAGGCTTTTTACATATTCAGACAACATGACAACATGTTTGTTATCATTGACTATTCTTCCTTCAACAGGGACAAAACTTCCTCTCTTATCTTTGGAATATTTTTCCATTTTTGTCACACAACCCTGTCCTCCATGATAGTAATCAGAATGATATGAAACACTTTTATTAAGAATATTTCAAACGTAACACCTCATGTGCAAAATAAAAAAAAACATCCAAAAAAAAGCATCCTGTAACATCCTTCAATCATGATATGGTTATCTTAATTACAAATGTTCTTAGATATTGGAAAACATACAAATGTAAACTATTTCGCATATATGTAGAATATGCATAAAATTAGTTGAACCTGTTCTGAAAGTATTTCATACAAACTAGTCTTATTCACAGATGGGTGAGTTTGTGAATGTGTTGAGTCAGTCGTGACACATAGACAAAGACTTTTGCAGCTCAATGTTTGTCCCGAGTACTTTAAAACCTTTACATTATAGACCCTGTTGATAATGGAATCGTGTCTTCAGGACGATTGTTATACACCAGTGTTGTAAACTCCCCAAAATTTCAGCCAGACAGCTGGTCCGGTAACTCTCAAAAGTTAACAGACTGGTTGGAAAGTTGCCAGTCCAGAATTTTCTGGATTAAGAAAAATAATAACAAGGTAAAAAAGAGCAGGAAAACTGCTTAATGTTTTCAAATCTGTTTCAGTCAAGACTTTAGTTATACTCAAAGTCAGATTTGTCCAAGACCACTGGGCGTGCAACTGTTATTGCTGACCATCAGACTCTTCTGGACGGTTGGGCAATCAAACGGCATTTCTTAAGTCATTATTTGTTAATCAGGAAAATAAAGAAATCTGAAAAACCTCTGTTTTACGGCTATCCCCCAAACAGTTCAGTACCAGATAAAAAATCAAATAATACCCTGTATTTAGAAATCTTCTCAACCTTTACATAAGGCTCCTGATGACAGATGGAAGAGGAAAATATATAAGAGAAAACCTATAATCATTTTTAGTCATCATATAATTAACAACTGGGCTGCAGCATAGCTGAGAATGCAGCATGACGAGGGGCGTTATTGTGAGGAATGAATGTATCACAATGAACACTGCATGATGGGAAAGAAAGTAACTCATGATGTTTTCCTTTACACATATTAACATGTTCGTATTTCTGGCCTCCTTAGTGAGTCACTAAAATTTTTTTTGACTTTGATGCAGAAACTTTTCACCTGATTTAATTGCTAGTTGTGTTATGAAGCACTTGTACCGAACTGCACTAACAGTTCACACATACAGGAGTGTTGTGTCATACTTGCATCGAACTGTACCAACAGTTTACATATGCACAGTTGTGTTGTGTTGTACTTGTGTCAAACTGCACTATTATATCAAACATACAGCAGTGTGTTGTGTTGTACTTGTGTTGAACTGCACTATAATATCACACATACAGTGTTAAGTGTAGTGTAAACAGGTGATAGATTGCACAGAGGACAAATAAATAAGTAAAAGTGAAACAACTCAAAATATACAAATTAAAAAATCAGATCATTAGAATATCAAATGCGTACAATTACACATCCTGCTTGTCCTATATACACTACTTACTGTGAAAAGGTATATTTGACAATTGCTAAAATGAAAGGGAATGAAAAAATAAATCCTGCAATTATCTTCATATTATGCCATGGTGCCTCCAGGACCTCATCATCTCATCTATTGGAATGTCCGTACACCAGTACATACGAACTGACTATTCCTTTAAAACTGAAGAGTAAGAACAAAGAAATAAAGTGAAAATGATCAAAACCTGTCCTATCTAAACATCTATATGGCACTCATTTTGATGATGTGAGATCAAATATCCTTGTCTATCAAACCAGGGACCATGTAATATTATATGTTCTCTGATTAAAACTTCTAAACATGGCAAGACTGAAAAACTGACATTAGTTGCTGTTCAAACCCCTCTGGAAGTGACAGTTCCATTAAAAAAAAATAAATTCACACTGAACACCATTAATAAAATAAAATCACATTGTTTTCACATGAAGTGATGTGAAACTTACAATTCTTTACAACCAGTCATAAAAAAGTCATCTTGAGTATTTTCTGTCGATATGGGTAAACAGTCCATGACCTTGACCTTGACCTTGACCATCACAGTAACACAATACATAGACATTAAAACATCTCACAGAAGTATCTGGCATTGGTTCGTATGACACTACTGGCTCTTGCCTTATAACCACAACATATAAAGTAAAAATAATGTTTTGACAAAAATCCAGTACATAAAATAACAATTAGCCAAAAAAATAATCTGAAGAAATAAACATTCACAGAAGGCACAATAGCTCTGGAATGTCAAAGTCTTGATTATGCGTAGCGATGTTTATCTGGTAAAAACATTGTTTCATTGAAAGGCACATTTAAGGTACTTCAACATATTCAGGAAACACATTCAGTGAACTGTTCATTAACCATGATCATAGGATTCTTCAACCCCAAAGGTACAGAACCCTGCACAGTAAATTGTAGGCCTCAACATAACTGTGCCACCTGTGATACATCTCCATGGACACAATAACCAGTTAGAATCAGATAAGGGAATGTTTATCTGCCATAATAGTGAGTGATTGAGTGAGTTTAGTTTTAAGCAACACTCAGCAATATTCCAACTATATGGCAGTAGTCTGTAAATGATCGTGTCTGGACCAGACACTCCCGTAATCAACAGCATGAGCATTGATCTCACAATTGGGAGATCATGACATGTGTCAGCCAAGTCAGTGATCCTGACCACTCTAAGAGTGTAAGTTAGCATGAAACTAACAACTCATTAATTCAACAGTCTTTGAAGCTTGGTTTCCAAATACTGACATAGTACACCCCTAGTTGTGATGTCAGACGCTGGTAAAGACGAGGTCTGTAACAACTGTACACATCAGCACTTCATTGAGCATCGTCTTGATGTCGTTACTCCACATGTGACTAACTCTTGTGATTTTCTCACCATTTAACATTCTTCACCCAGAAGAGTAACCAAAAGATACACTCCACTTCAGCTGTCTATTCAAATTACCTGCTATTCAGATTTGCCCTTTCAATGACCATTTAGATGGTTGCTAGGAATAGAGTTTAATTATGAAAAACACAAACCTATGCACTAAGTCTGGATCCTATCTGATTTAAACTGAACTTCTTCTAATATAATCTAAAACATTATCCTGGCATATTATTTCATACTACAGCACTACTAGTTTTTCAAGACTAAACTCATATGTCGAATCCAACATTGAACAGAAATAAGCTCCTTACATGTCTGTACCTACAGTTCAGCACACACAAATATAAAAAATAACAATAAAAACCACATTACATGGTGCTTTTGGTGAATGAAAAAGTCCTAAGACAGTATATCAACGTCATTTAAACAAAAGTAATTTGAAAAAGTAATTCAAGAAATGTGCCTGATGAAGTATAAAATTCAGATTATCAATATGATCAATAATGTGCTGAGATGAATATGTAAGTAACAATCGGTGCTGACCAACTGACCATCTATGGTTGCAGAGGTCACAATGACATAGGTTTTGTAGAAAACACTAGATACTGTAAAAATATACAAAAATATGCATCATGCATGCTATATGACTTGTCTGGCTTAAAATGAGCAAAGGACTTCCTTCCTGACCAGATTGTGATCACTGACAGAAAACAACATATAAAATCATTCAAAATGACAATATTTAACTTGTAGGAATTTTTACGAAAGTAAATCAGGAGATTCAGCTCACTTGTTCAGGGTGTTTCAGGATTTTGCCTGTATTACAAGATCATGAGTCAAGGCCAGCTAATCTCCTTGCCCTTTGGTTCATGCCTAGCAAAACCGGCCGAGGGCCAGGTAATATCCTAAGTTGCTAACCAGATGGGCTAGTCAACATAGGCAATACACGAACTACTTTTCTAATGTTGTTTTTTGTAATAATATTCATATTTGGCTTTCATGAAGTTAACTCTTCAATTTTCAAGCTGCATGTCTGGACCAGTCAAATTAATGGTTGACATTTCACACACTGACTACACTGTCAAACTAAGACAACAGACAAACAAGAAGGTCACTGACTCTGATCACTTGCACTATTTTTTTGCACCTCTTATGATCAGAAAATATTGTCAGGGACTGCTTTAAGTGACAGACAGTACATCATATCCCTGGTGAATTCTAGAACATACATTTCACCAAGAATTTAAATTCCTTAGAATGACTGCTATTCAAGCTGAGTGTCTAACCTTGTCGAGCTGAGTGCCTTGCTTGGGTATATAAGCAGCATAGACTGCTTGTGTTCTAACGAATCAAGCCTATCCCACACAAAGTTTGAAATAATAGAATTCTATGACACCCTAGTTTTCCAACACTGACAATAAGTGACATCCCTTTGTGAATCTAATCAGAATTCAAATGGAGCACTGTTTGTGATTATGACACTAAGAACTGTTTTGTTGCAACAAAATCACTGAACTGATGAGAATGACTAACACCACACACTGTCCTATACAAGTAGGGGTTAATAATCATGAACTCAGCATATAAATTTTCAGATTGGCCATCATGAGAATACACAAAAAGGGTTATCAATAACTGGTTTATTGGCATTCTAGCAGTTGGTGAGTCAAAAATTAGGCATACAACCTTATGGATGAAAACTTCTTGTTTATTGCATAGGGCGATGCTTCGATGTAAATTCTTACACAGTTATCAAGCTAACACGTTCCAGCTTGGTGACTGTGTAAGAATCTTGCTCAAGGGTTACTAATAGTAATAGATATTCAGTACATTTTATGTAGGATAATGCACCATTTAGGAGCATCCTTGGCAAAATTACTTTTGGTTTCACAGAATACAGGAAAACCGGAAAATTTCCAAATTCAGTTATTGTTAAGTCAATTCTTATTTCAAGACAAGGCAAATTTATGACCAAATATGATAGGCTTCATGTGATTCTCAAAACATGTGACTCTACATTCATATTCTGATACATAGGCAGCTGGAACAATTGATCAGCTGATTCATATCAATACAGAATAAAGAAAATTGTGTTTTATGTTGATGAGCACCGGTTCATTGCTTAATTGTTTCATCTCACATAATACTAACTCATTAATCATTTGCTGAATATATCGCTAATTCTTAAAATATCAAAAACATCTTTCATAAAATCACATCAATGTATTGCTGTCTTCACTTTTTCAGTGAACTCTGTCAAAACACAGATACTCATATTCCTTCATAGTACCAGTGTACCAATGATATATAGTATGGTAACATAGTGTGGCATCGATATGCAAGTTGTTGGTGGCGCTTTTAGTGGCGAGGTGGGCGTGTCCGGTGTAACAGTCGTGGCTGAGTTTCCATCACACGGACAAGGAGGTCGTCGATGTAGCTCTCAAGGTCACCGATGTAGCGATCTTTACGAATCATCTGTGCCTTGTTCTGGATGACTATATGGACAAGTTCCTGAAACGACGGAGACAATGCACAAGGGAGGTAAGTCAGTTTGCTAGACCATAATCAGTTTTAAATAAAGTGTTTCGTGAGTTAGTGAGTGAGTGAGTTAGTGAGTATACTTTTACCATGCTCTTAGCAATATTCCAGCTATATCACGGTGGGGGCCACCAAAATGTACTTCACACATTGTATCTATGAGGAAAATTGAACCCAGCTCTTTGGCATGACAAGGAAACACTTGAACCACTAACCCACCTCACCACCCCCTGGTTTCTAGTAGACCAACATCTGCCACAATTATCACATGTATTGTTTGTAATGTTTAACATCACACTCTGCAATATATAAGCTTTAAGAAAGGTTCCTGTAAATAACGAGTCTAGACAAGAGAATCCAGTGAGTGATATCATGGGCAAACCATCAACACTGTCGAGTTAACAGGCATTACAGTAGCCTTGCCTGACCAGTAAATGTGGTGACTTCACAAAAAGTAGTGAGTGAGTTCAGTTTTATGCTGCAATCAGCAATATTCAAGCTATACAGCTGTGGTTTGTAAAATATTGAGTCTGGACCAGGGAATCTAGTGATCAACAGCATGAGCATTGATCTATACAATTGGAATATGTCATGACACGTGTGAACAAAGTCAGTCTGACCATCTGATTCCATTAGTCACCTCCATCAACAAGCACGGGTTACTGAAGCAATATCTTCACAGGTGACTTAGTGAAAGAATATGAGAGTGGATTTAGAGTTTCCAGAGCTATAACTGAGATGTCTGTTAAAAGGCAAAACTGTTTCTGCAGTCACTACAGTGTCTGTGATCTTGTCCTTCAAGAGACCATGTAACAGGATGGCCAGTGTCTAGTCTTACATCTTTGGTTAGGTTTCTGTACATGGCCATGAGGTCCTCGTGAGCGATGTTGGAGCTGCTGTGTTTGGTGGAGTCACTCATGTCGGAGAAGCTGTCATCATACAGCCCGGGGGGACGGAAGTCCAGGCCTTGCACAGTGTACCGCCGGCCTGCAGGACAGACACAATGTTAAGTCTCTAAATATATACTTTTGATAGAAACAAATGACTAATAGTTTTAACTGAAAAAGGAGCCCCAGTAAAATGGGAAATTCAGAACCTGAATCTTGAACTTGAGGAAATCTAGACTTATTTGCTTCATTTAATCCTTTAGTACTGGAGGAAGGGCTAGACTGCAGGGAAAATGATAAGGTTCAGGGACTGTGAGATAGAATAAGGAGCTCTCATCCAATAATGTGTGACCCAGTTAGATTGGAATTGAAGAGTGTGGGCTGGGGCGGGTAACCAGGACACCCGGGGTGGGTGGGTAATGAGTTGGATCCAGGTGCTCACCTCAATATCCCGACCCATTATGATCATATGACTGATAGATTAAACAATGTAATGTGTTATTCTTTCATCATTAAAAGGTTGTATCATCTGTGAAGATTTAGACATAATTTAAGTCACTTCTTTTGAATATAATACATGGTTAAGATATTGACAAAGTTTAGCCTCTGAGCTGAAGAATATACTGCCATTTCTAGCAATTTTCGTGTCAGGAATTACCGGTAATATAATAGGTTTCTGGAAAGGGTAGGCTAATATTGCATGGGGTATTCTGGTAGAAAATCTGGACCTGTCCCAGCCCTATGAAGAATAGTTAAAAGAGATGCACCTTACTAAAAGTGACACATGTGTCATTAAAACACGGAAACAAACTCAGGGCAGATTTGGAATCCAGTATCACCGGATACAATCCAGCATAATGGATGATATTAGATGACTGAGGAAGAGGCCTCTGAATTCTGTCAGTACTGTTTCCTCACCTTGTTTATTGAGTTTCCTGATCTTGTCTCTCTTGGACTTCTTTCTAAGAGCAACTTCCCCCTGTCCCGTCTCCCTTCGTAGAGACTGTATGGTGTTGGAAAGGTCCTCCCTTACCGCCACAACCTTCCTGCTGTTTGGGGGATGATGCTGATCGTGTTCTTGCCGGACATGCCCGTTTGGCATCACATCCTGACGAGAGTCTCTGTGACCATTTTCAGGAACTGAATCTAGGGCATTTCCTACACTGGGGCCTGAAGTTGTTTCTCCCGATTCCAGATTCCCATTCTGCATCACACCCTGTTTAACTGTCAATTCACTCATACTCTCTACATCTGCATCATTTTCCCGATTCAGGTCCTTAAGGAAAAGACGCCGTGGTCTGGCACGGGCCAAACCAGCATCAACCTCGTCTGACGAGGATGACTCTTCAGGCTCAGTTCGTTCCTTTATACTCTCATACATCGCTCGTTCACGTTTCTTGATGGCTTCCACGTACGAGGAGGTAGACGCCAGCTGTGTTCTAGGAGCAAGGGAGCGCATGGGTCCATGCATTATTATGGCTGTATCATCCTGGGACACTTGCTGTGGGTTGTATGGAGGGGGAGGAAGAGTGTAGTTGGAGAACTCCACACAGCTTCTTCTGTTTCCAGGCATGTACAGAGCTGCTGGAGGTGTGTCTGTGAAAGCAACAGAGCAAGTGAGTTGGTCAGTGAGTAATATGAATAACTCATTAGAATATGAACATACATCTCAACAACTTATGTTAAAAACAAGCAACCGTATAAGTATTTCAGGGGTTCAAAAATTCCATGTTTACCTTTCACGTAAACAAATTATGGTATCTTACTTGTCAGTGGGCTACTAGATAATATCCGCTTACAGTTTCAAACTGCAAATAAACTTGAATTTCACTTCATATCTGCTAAAAATGTAGCTATTAAATTTTGCAATAATTATTGAGTAGGGCTATCTTTCTTTGCTAGCTATCACTCTTCGATAAACATTATGTCATAATATCAGGGTAAATGGAAAATTAGTCAGGACAAGTTACTATCATAAAGTCACTTGTCCTATGGCAAGGGGCTTTTAAACAAGTTTTTGAACCCCTGTATTTACAATGTCTGTGTGGTTCAACACACTTTGACAACAGTAAATGCTTGATTGTAATTGGATAATCAACGTCATTGAGAGTATAAAATAACGTTATATACCTCTGATTTTCTAACACAGTATATATTATTTTTAGATCTCAATAACACAGTTATGGCAGAATGGAGATAAACATCCTATGTTGGAAAATCAGAGGCATACAATGAAATTACAATAGCTCTAAAATTTCTACGATATTCATAATCCAGGGCCTAGACATTTGAAGCTCTCTTAGCACTAAGATAGTCATAAGTTAATACTAACGTATGGCACTTACAACTACCTTAGCGCAGGGAAAGATTCGAAAATCTAGGCCCAGAGTTTTACATGACATGCAAATGTGCACTCATTATGCACAAATGTAGAGTATGGATTCAGAAAAAAACATTCACTGTGTCCAGAAGGATGTGCAATATAATTAATTTTTCCACAATACTGCTATGTCTTTGCTAAGTGTTTGGTTGTTTCAGAACAGTTACATGCAGCATTTGAAATAATAGCAGGCCCTGAAGCCCAGTGCCAGTTGTTATTGTATTGTGCCGGCAGTTTTAACAACTGCTGGTCCTTGTGGCCTTCAGTAAACTATTTGTACTTTTTTTCAAGTGGAATCTTTCCCCTGTTTCTTTGTTTGTTTCTTTTTTATCAACATTTGGGAATCATCCATAACCCATCCATTCTCTTCCCACAGAGGTTACTCCTGGCATATCTTCCTATGTAACCTCTGTTCTAATACGGTGTTTTCATGGTGTGAGTGTTCAAGACTCGTGATTGGAGGCATTCAGATTTAGTTGTGCAATCAGAGATGTTGTTTCAAGAGTGATCATTTGCAAGATCTCGGTAATTTCCGAATGCATCAGGAAAACTTGCCACTACCAGTTTTTGTTTCTGCAAACACATCATGGCGATTGATCCCTGCACTCTCTATTGCCAGTTTCTGATTTTCAGTTAAACATGAAATACCGAATCTTTCCTTCGCTCGTTGATGAACCAACTCCATCGGGGAGCTAAGTCTATTTAACGCGTGTTCTGATTGGATAGTAACAAGGGAGGTAATTCCTGTTGCGATTTTTTGCCGCAAGGGGATTTCTCTATGATCGGGAAATATGGCCGTCTTAGAACAGAGGAAGATATGACAGGAGTAACCTCTGTGGGAAGAGAATGTAACCCGTCATGCTATGATAACATACAATTTGACTAGTATTTCAGCACTTTGTGCATAGGTGTCAACACTAGTCTTTAACAAACAAAAAAGTCTCTCTGTGCCATAGGCTTTGCCAACTGATTTTGTAGAAACAGTCTGAAACTATGTATAGTGTAGTCTATTTTGTTTTTTGGCTTGATTTTACAAAACAAAAAAATTGACCTGTAGATTTCATTCAGGGTCTGAATGGCAAATTGAAGTATTGCAAACACTGGTTCCTTGGATCATATCATTCATCTGTCCACATGATCAATGAATGAGTCATTCCAAGCCCTATGGAAAGTATCAAAACATACAGTTCTCTACCCTGTTACTTCACAGCACCCTCATATTGCCTGCAAGACACCTTAAAACTAATAACAGTGTATGAAATAGTGTCTGCCCGGCGGCCTGCTGCTTGCTAGTCACATGGTGGCCTTACAACTTTATTTTTAACCAGCTCTGTAGGACAATCCATTTTCCAAGGGTTTGACCATGTCCTTGACTATGGGCAATATTTCAAACATAATTTATAAATGTGGTAGCTAGATGATGTCTGTATAGTTCATGATCAATCAAACCACAACTTCCACAGATCAGCCTGCCCATTTATCTAACTCTAAAAGTGATTGGTCTAGAGAATGCTTTCAACGAACAGTATTGTTCTTTCTGATAGTATGTAACAATCACACATCAATTCATTAATTACATTATTTTAACACCTTATCTCAGGGCTGGTTACATGTTAACAGGGCCAGCAACATTTTCAGTTATCAGCCCTGTGGGCTTGCTGGGTATCTTTGGAGTTTCACACGCTGCTAATAATTAGGTGTCCCTGGGATGTTCATGTTTGTGAGTCAAGGTAAAACCCTGTAATCCAATGATATGCTATATTTCGTCTGCATGATATAATGTCGTGTATAAGGATACATGCACTGTAAATACATGACAGATGTTGGTTAAAATGACAAAGGCATTATGTTAGATATGTACAGAATATGAAGAAATAACACATGACATGGTTATTGCCTCCCTCACCCTGGACTAACTCCTGGGAGTGGGTGTGGTTGTTGTTGATGTTGCGGCTTCCACGGTCCAAGGACATGGACTTGATGTAGGCTGCTGACATGCTGTAGCTCCGAGACAGCGCCTCCTGCACATCATCATCATCATCATCATCATCATCATCATCATGTGCACATACATTGCAGCCACTAATATGAAGGATTATTTATATAATTATGAGTAGATACTGTGTGAGTGCCATTTCCTGTGAATCTTGTTTCATCCTGTGAATTATCTGTCTTGATCTAGGACCAACCAAGAAGGGACACCAAGAAGTTGATGACACAGCATGGTTTGTTAGTACATTTTGGTGAAATGCTTCACTCAGCAATATTCCAGCTACATGATGGTGGACTGTAACTGAGGAACAGACAATCCAGTGATTGATACTGTGAACAATGATGTACCATACTGGGACACTATGAATCAAGTCACCGGGACTGTCATGACTGGTTCTATGACGATAGGTTCTGTGACAACCCAATCATTACGTTTCTTTTTCAGCCAGGTAGGTTTCTAGGGCCCTGCTCAAACTGGGACTCCCAGTGGGGTCAGTCACCCTCACAACATGCTGTGACCAGTTGACCCACTGACCAGGTCAAGTATGACACCACATGATATCAAGAAAACTATTCTTAACATTCACAAATGCAGACATACACAAATGGCCAAGGAAAGAGAGTGAAGTGTACATAAAATATCACTACAATCACATCACCACACAAGGGTTGTCCATAGGGGACCATGCCTTGAAATAATTTTCAAACAATCCACAAAAACTGTAAAAGAAATAATGAAAAATGTTATTACCCATCACCTATAACTACTCATAAAAAGAAATTTCCATTTCATGCTATTAGTAAGCCCATCAACAGTAGCTAGGAGGGGATAAAACTACACATGCAAACACAAGGCTAACAGGTACAAACACACATGGATATTACTCATGCAAAAACAAAGGTCATTAGTTCTGCATGCAATGAAACGCACAGTGTTGAAGAACATGGTGGTAGAAATACTGGACAACATTCCAAATCTAATAATAATATTTAGCAACTTGTATATTTGTCATGCTAAGAGAGTGAACGTTGATTTGCAGTCAAAAACACTAAAACTTTATCATAAAGCAAGAAAATAACTGAGTCCATGACAAACCAGTGGTTGATAGTATGAGCATGTATTCTAACTGATGGGCTAACATGACTCAGTCTGCTGTGGTGCATACTGTAAATGACTGCTGGTTGGCTGGTTCAAAATACAGTGCACAAAAAACTGTATACATTCTGCTAAGTTTTAACCACAGAATTTGCCAAATTCACCTTCCAGCTTTTCAAAGATAAATAGGAAATATTAAACAGAGAACATTAAATACACCTTCAACATATCACCCTGTCATTTCATTTGTGCATTCACTAGGCAAGGGTGGACCATGAGTTTAGGGTCCATCAATTCACTGTGTAGACCTGGATCTGATCCAGACTTGTTTGTTTACAAATCGCCACCATATAACTGGAATATTGTCAAGTGCGGCATAAAACTAAACACACTCAATCTAGGTGTGTCAGCACCATATCCATGCTTGTTGGGTCTGTGGTAAATGTCTAAGATCTGTGTCACTTCATGCTTTCTGCCTCCCCCATCAACCTGACAAACCATGATATGATTGGAATACTGTTAAAAGCAGCGTGAAGCCCACCTCATTGACTGATAGTAGCACAACAGGTATAAAAAAAACAGAAATTCCAGAAAACATGCTACCATCACCACATTAAACCAATTACTGCTGACTCAGCATCCAAGAGCATTAATCATACATATACCAACCCCAGTCTGATCATTAGGCATCCAGCTAGATCGCTCAACATCGAGCGCGGGGAAATTATTGCTGGGTGTTTGTCCGACATGGCGAAGGTTAGGGTGTGAGCTAGACGTCCGACGCAGGTACGCAGAGTTGGCCTAGACAGTGGTCACATATATAGAGTGAGTGAGGGATATCTACAGCATGAAGTGGTTACCATGGTTACACACACAGGTCCAGAAAACAAAAGAATCCTTGTTTACTTGCAAGTGCTCGACTTCTTGGCAAAAAGTAATTATTGTTCAATTTGTTCCATTTTGGGTTTCATTAGCCACATAACTATGAGTAGAATGTTTTTTATTAAACATTAACCATCAACACATAATCATTCAGTTATAATATACTGAACAGCAAAAGAAACACAATATTTGAAAAAAAAATCTCATAAAAATAGTTTAAAAATTGATAAAAAAAGTCATAGTAGCGTTTCTTTTGCTGGTCAGTATGCTTATCACAACTTTTATTTCATCATCATTTGTCTAATGTTTTTCAGGTGATAATATCATTTTCTGGACCATATCTCACATTTGCATTGCCACGCTCATAATATCATCCCACTGACCCAGTTTTATTATGCAGGAGGACAGTAATTATAAGCTCTGTCTCTATGGTAACATCAATCTGCTTTCTGTAGTACTGCAAGTTACCACACAAGAACAAATCTACCACTGAACTAGGACCATGTGGGTAATTAAAGCATGGCTTTGCAAAAATGAGACATATGTGAACATATTAGTACATTCTAGCGGATGATATATATTGTAGTGAATACATAATGACTCCATTATATGTCACATTGCCAACTGGCCATGAAGACCCAAAGCTACTGTTTCTTCAGCATAGAAATCCATTGCTATCAATAGCTGACACTTTATATGGTTTTACAACAAGTATGATATGTTAGGGGCCAGTTCTAATTTGGACACCTCATAGGTTAATGAATATGTACGTATCCCATCATCTATGTCATACCACTGTACTTCCAGCCAGATATGTTTGCAAATCAGTCACATTTTAAAAGGATGTTGACAAAATATTCATGTTAATCAATAAATACTTCCTTACTTTTGTACAATATTAAAATTCTGTGTTTGTCTAAGCATCACAGAACAGATAACTGTGGGCTTTTAAGATCAGTTGATAATGTTTGGCATACAACTGTATATATGATGTCTTATCATGATAATCATAGCAGATAATCAATAATGCTCACATTTGTTGTCAATATAAACATAAATGGAATCTACAGTAGTTCAAGCTGTTCATAAGGATGATAATTACATTACAATTTACTTAATTTAATATATTCATATAGAGTATGTATTATGAAATGCATTTATGAAAGTAGTGGTTAGGAAGGTATGATGAGAGTAGATATAGGTCAAGAGTACATAAACATGAAGACAGGCACTGTAGACAGTCACCAAGTGTGTAGAATACATGTCATCAAGAGTATGCACAGAAACAACTGAATACTGAGTTTGGACACTGCTTCATGTATTTCTGGTCACAATTATTTTCATGTTTCCTATGAAATCTTTTTCTTTCATGATTTCATCTTTCTCAAAGACAAATCAAAGTGAAGTAATTTCTTACACAATTATCTTTACAGAAAATTCTTTTCATCACAGCAACCATAAGAATGCAGCCCTGGGTATTATTCAAAAGACTGCTCGATGTTTCTGATGTCTGGGTTCCTTGCTGTGCAATTATTTGATTCACGGGTGTAAAATGCAATATTTCTGTAAGACTAGTATTTCTGTGCATGCTTAGAAAACACCTGTTCATACACATACAATGAATCAAGGAAATAAATTTGTGATTTCAAACACAAAGGCAACATTTCCTGCAGAACTGTTGTGGAATATTTGTCAAAACTGTTGCATGCAATCAATTGTTAAAATTTTAGTCAAATGTCAATCAGTTGTTGCTATTTAAAGCAACAGTCCATTGGTGTGATGTGACATCTGCTAGGAAAGACCTTTCACCTCCTTATTTTCCTCAAAAACAGGATCTGTTCCCGGTCGCCATTGGCGACGATCAGATTTGCTTCCTTCAGGGTCTTTCCTATTTTCTCGAAAGGATTTGCTTCTGGACAGACCCAGTTTGTCCCCTGAAATTAATCATTCAATCATCATCATCATCATCATCATCATCATCATCATCACACAGAGGCCACCATCTTGGTTGTACTTGGCATTAGTACTGATACAGATGTGTTTTTAACCATCATAGTTTTTAACCAGGTTGACATTTCGGTGCCCCTTGACTAAACAGAAGGAGAACAGCTGATTAAGGACTATGAATAAATGACGGTTACAGTGACTTCAATTACTTTGTCTGTGATCAGATGTTCTGTCAGGCATCAGAGAATGAGTGTATCTAAAGAGTGCTTAAAAACTGAAAGGCTAGTAAAAATGTCCTCCATCCTGACAAATACATCTTTAAAGGGTCTCACCTACGGCACTTGCTAGGTTCCGTATTGAAGAAGACCGTTTCTTAAGACCTGGTCCAATGTTTGTCCGACTTTCCACATGAAAGGTCAGTTTGACCTCTAGTTCTCCTCGCAGCTTGTTGTCTTGTCCCTTGGATGGCTTGTTCTTCAGTGTCACCCATCTACAAGTACATACACTAAACAGTCACAGTGCTGTTTAGATACAAAATATATCTATCCAGACACATAACATATGACATAGCTAATGACTATGCTAAGATACTAGTCATTGACCAAAACGGCATTACCAACACAGGTATCAGCTAAACATAGCCCTCACGAAAGATGTCAGAGTGAATGCTGGGAGACAAAAAGACAGTGCTGCTGAACATTGTATACCGTTCAACTATTGATCACATAATCACATTACAATTCCATATAGATATACACTTCATAAAAGAAAATCAGTTTTGTTGTCAAGGAAAGATAAAGAATATCTATAAAAATTAGACATAAGTGGATCATGAGCTTTGAGGGGAGGATACAAATCTTACCAAACTGATGATGTGACTTCAGAAAGTGAGTTAATGTATGACATGAGGCAAGTCACAAATGTTTATTCCGTTAAAGAGTGAGTGAGTCAAATTTTATGCCTCAATCAGTAATATTCCAGCTGTATGGCAGTAGTCTGTAAACAACTGAGTCTGAACTTGACAATCCAGTGATCAACATCATGAGCATCATTCTACACAACTGGGATATGATGACACGTGTCAAGCAAGTCAGTGAGCCTTTAACCACCTGATCATGACAGTCGTTTTACTAAAAATCCACGGTCATGATGATCACAGACTTCTGGCATGCGGAAGGGGAGCAACTCTATACAGAGCGTTGTGGTTCATCAGACAACAGGGTAACCCATGTGTCCAATAGATGGCCTGATTGAAGACTATACACCTGGTGAGTGTTCAAAATACCTGTCTGCCTGACCACCAGGGATGGGTTGTATTTAACACAGACTGCCAGATTCCTAAATTCACCTGCCTGACAGATGGGTTAAAATTTAGATATGTACATAAAGCTATTCATCATATTTCAGCATGGCAAATCATCATCAATTAACTCATAAAAATAAATGATGAATTCCAAATGGCTGATACACTACGTACCTTGTCAGCCGTAAATTATGTGGGCAGGTAAGTTTTGTTCAGGGCTGGCAAGTTTAACTTCTAACCTATCCTGAAATTTCCATACCCTGCTTGTACACCACAAAATTACCTCACAAGAACTACAAGTTTTATGTCAGCCTACAAAATGAGCCCCATGTGGCCATTTTAAGTACAAAGTCTCATTTAGAGTATCTAAAATTCTAGGTACTTTTTAAACAACCTGCTTTACAAAGACCTTGACACAAAATCTCATTCAAACTTCAAGTCAAGGAACACTTTGTACACAGTGTTAAGTTCTAGCATGTATTTCCTTTTACATTAACAAAAGAATGTTGGCAAGCATTTCACATCAGCCCTATCAGTTACCCACTAATTGGGCTATTCTGGTAATGAATTCCAACTGCTTCTTGAAATGACAGAAAAACGTCTTATTAATAATTCACATGTGTCATGCCAGTCTTGTTTAAAAAATGTTATCAGGAAGATTAATCATCCTAATGCCTCCCATTAAGTCTTTCCTTTGCTGATGAATTAATAATAAGTTGTAAAGAATACACTTTGTTTTTAAACAATTTTTGTACGTTTTATTGAAGCAGTTGTTTTTTCGTTTGTTGTTTAAAACCACTCAGACTATAACAGTCTTATGATAACCTGTTAATAAATAACAAACCTGTGATTGATGTAGTGAGCAACGAGCCATGACTTTATCATATGGTGACAAGTATCTGACAATTCCATGCATTAAGTCAGGTCTTACAACATGTATAGATCATTGGGACCAGTTGTTACACTTAAGTCTCAAAGGGAATCTTATTAAAGATTTTTGAGATGGTATCGTCAGAACACAAAGTGTATTGATTACATCAACACTTTACAATAATGACACTTTAAGATATTCACTTTGTTATTGTTGCATGTACTTAATAGTTAATGTGTTACTGTGCCTCTCTGGGGAGACATGTCTTCTACTGACTTTAAGAACAGACCTGCATGAAGCAGCAGGCAGTGAGTGAGTGAGTGAGTGAGTGAGTGAGTGGGTGTGTGGGTGAGTGAGTGAGTGAGTGAGTGAGCGAGCGAGCGACACAGCTATATGATGGCGGTCTGTTAATAATCGACTCTGGACCAGACAATCCAGTGATCAATATGAACACGATGATGTGAGGCAACCAAGTCAGAGAGCCTGGAGCCTGACCACCTACTGCTCTTAGTTATGGTTTGTTGAAGACCTGTTGAATTCTAACCCATATCATCATGGGTGTGTTGTCCGTAGAACAGTCAGTTCTACATCACTTATGACCATACAGAAAGAATGTGCGGAATTCCATGAACCTTTACTGACATTTACTGCAGACTTGGATGTTGACCTCTGACGAGTTCTACATAAATCACTGATATCAATGGCTAACTGGTTGTAATGAAATCATGAACAATGGATGACGTCATCGTCAATTATATTCAACAATGCACTCACAGGAATACCATATAACACACCTCTTTGGAAATAGTGCAATTAATGAAACAATCGTTATGATGTCCACTGAGAAGTACTGAAAATAGTTCCACATGTGCCTTTAGGGGTAATATTTTCTACTGGTATATTCACGATATCTGTCCAGTATGACACAAATGGGAGGACAAATCTCGGACACGTAATTTCCCCGGATGTCAACCAGCCTGATGATATGGATGTAATGAAATGATCTCATCCTCATTTTCTAGGGTCATTTATGAGCCATCTTGGAGACTACATTGTTGTGAAGGTGGATAGTTATATCTCTGTAGCTAACACAACCCATGCTTGCCATAAAAGGTGACTCAGCTTGTCGTAAGAGGCGACTAACGGGATCGGGTGGTCAGACTCGCTGACTTGGTTGACACATGTCATCGGTTCCCAATTGCGCAGATCGATGCTCATGTTGTTGATCACTGGATTGTCTGGTCCAGACTCGATTATTTACAGACCGCCGCCACATAGCTGGAATATTGCTGAGTGCGGCGTAAAACTAAACTCACTCACTCACTGTAGCTAACAGTACCTAGAATCAATAACATGATAATTCTGACAGGAATATGTGACCCTTTCACTTGAATTCCAGTGATTGCCTGAGGATTCAAAAGTATATGCCCTGAGCAGCAAAAGGATTTTATAACATTGGTTGAAGATTAGTGATTGTTTGATCTTACTCTTTTAAGTTTTATATTGAAGTATTTTACCACTGTATTGTGACATGATCCAATATGATGACGTAAAATCAAAACTTCTCATCCTTTTTGGATGTTGACCAAACTAGCACCAAAGCTATATTTATACTACAAAATCAAGATACCCATGAAGATTCTGGTTAGAAGTGATCTTCAGCAACCCATGCTTGTAAGAAGTGACTAATGGGTGGTCAGGCTTACTGATATGTCATCATAACTGTGTAGAGCGATGCTCATGCTGTTGATCATTGCATTGTCTGGTCCAGATTTGACTATTTGGTCACCACTGCCATATAACTGAAATATTGTTGAGAGTGGTGTTAAACAACAAACTAAAAATGAGAAAAAAAAAGAACCTTTAAATGCCTATTACTTTGGCCCCTCTCCGACCTTGTACTGTTGGTGTCTTAGACAGCCCTCTATGGCATGTACCCCTTGCCTCCCCTTTCATGGCCCCTACTTACTGACTCTTGGGCCTCTTTCCGACCTTGTACTGTTGGTGTCTTAGACAGCCCTCTATGGCATGTACCACTTGCCTCCCTTTTAGTGGCCCCTACTTACTGACTCTTGGGCCTCTTTCCGACCTTGTACTGTTGGTGTCTTAGACAGCCCTCTATGGCATGTACCACTTGCCTCCCTTTTAGTGGCCCCTACTTACTGACTCTTGGGCCTCTCTCCGACCTCGTACTGTTGATGTCTTAGACAGCCCTCTATGGCATGTACCCCTTGCCTCCCCTTTCGTGGCCCCTACTTACTGACTCTTGGGCTTCTCTCCGACCTTGTACTGTTGGTGTCTTAGACAGCCCTCTATGGCATGTACCACTTGCCTCCCTTTTCGTGCACCCTACTTACTGACTCTTGGGCCTCTCTCCGACCTTGTACTGTTGGTGTCTTAGACAGCCCTCTATCATGTCTATGGCATGTACCCCTTGCCTCCCTTAAGTGGCCCCTACTTACTGACTCTTGGGCCTCTCTCCGACCTTGTGATCCCACATTGGGATGGAGGCGTACCCCAGGAAGTCATCAGACAGAACCCCTCTGTGGTAGATGTTAACCTCAATCTCAGAGTGCATGTGAGGAATAGGGCTGGCAGAAAAAGAAAGATATGTTTCCATCAAATGATTACCTCCCCTTCTGCATTCTAAATCATGTGGCCAGCTACTTTTGAAATGTTTGTAGCCCTACAGACTTCTTAAGCCCTTCTTAACACACTGGCTATGATCAAGAATTCTTAGGGCTATGAATGTTTCGAGTATAAAGGTCCTGGTCAATTACAAGTTAGATTTTGTTCACTGATAATATCAAACAAATAGGCTTGAGAATTAGATTCAAGATGGTATAAGTCGATTAGGGACTGTTGTATAATGTACAATGTGAATGACCCTTTCCCCCAAACACACACACATACAAATTATGTTCAATGTGACACCTCCCATATGTCATGTACAAAATCAGTGATGCTCTCCCTCTTCACATAACTTTAAAGCATAAACTCTCTAACACTGAAACAATTGTTTGAAAATGTCATATTAGTCAGGATTTTGAATACTTTAACAGCATAACTTAAATCAAACACTGCAACCTGTTCCTTCACTTCTGCACCAATTACAAAGATAAGAAAGCTATATCTGTCTCAAGTTAAACATATGTTCCCACTGAAAGATTCACTAAACACATAGGTTGTGATCACTTGTTTAAACTACCTTCTCATGTTTACATGTGAAGAACATAATGCTGCAGTTTGACTTACAGGTCACATTCCTCAAACCACTCTGGGTTGTGGGCATTCTTGATGGTGGATGTTTGATACTTCTCCTTCCCCAGCTGGATGGTGACAAACACGTCATTGTTACCTGGAACAAAAACACTGTAACCTGTAATTTACACAACAATACATGGAACAAACACATTGTTACCTGTAACTTGCACTATGATACCTGGCACAAACATATTACTACCTGTAATTTACACAATGATACCTGGAACAAACACATTGTTACCTGTAATTTATACAACCTTGCATGCTTCCTGTAATTAACAAAGACTGTTTTACCTGTAATTAACCCGACTATTAGCACAACAAACACAAATTTACCTGTAAACACTTCTTTGTTACCTGTAACTAACCAACACATTGTTACAGGTGCACATAACACAGACAACACATAATCTTTCCACATAACAAACATATCAATGTCCCTGTAACAAGCATTTCACAGTCACCAGTAACTAACAAACACATGCATACTTGTGGGAATTAATAAACAAATGTGCTCATATTTACTCTTAAAGAGGTACCATGGTGACAATGCCTACTAATTCACCATACTGTAGCACTTCACATAGACTGATGAATATATATAATTTTGACAAATAATAAAAAGTCAGAAACACATGGGATCTTTTAAAGTTGAAAAGGATGCTTTTCATTAATGGCTGCAGTATTGCGGAAAGGGTTGGTCAAGAGGGAAAATTAAAGGTAGGTCTGAGATGGTGAGACAGATACAGTTCATGCAATAGCTAAACGATAAATCCAAACCATGGATATCAGCAGCTATTAAGATGCCTTTGTACGAGTCTGTCAAGAGCTGCAATGTTTGATGTTTATCATAAATCATTTGACACTAATCACAGATCAAGACATGGAGAGGATATTTCTCAATCTTTAGAAAGAAGAAAACTATTTTCACTACGCAGCTGGACCATACAAAATCTCCATCCTGGAGGATGCAGTAACACAAGGCCACATCGAACACTCTCTGCATGTGGTCGGTTCCTTCTTTGTGATTGCACTACTAATTAAGCTGATCACTGCAAGATTGGAAGGGACTACTATCTGATTGAATACAATTGTCATGACAACTGATAAACAAGTTTTTGCTTGGCTGACCAAGCTAAGATTGTTTGTTTCCAGCACCTGCATACATCACTGCAGACCAGGAAATGGACATTGTAAATTGACCATGGGTAGTCAGTCAGGAAAATGTTATTCAGTCTACACTGTCACTGGAAAGAAGTTCCAAGGGACCCATTGCTTTTGGAAACCAAGACATTTTCTCCATAATGTCCCCAAAGCCCTTAAAAGTACCTACATTTACAACTTTTTTTTAAACCATAACATTGAGGTCTTGTGCAAACAGACCACAGGTCAGAAGCAATATGACTCATGGATTCAACTCATACGGCAGACTGGCATGTCTGACGACTGTAAGTTTGTACAACACAGTACACCTTACATGACTGCCTTGTTACCTGTGCACCGTTTTTTGTTGCACAGTTTGTTGCAAATACTATGACATGTAGAGGGTAAACATGAAAGACGTGATGACGAAGATGCATGAAATAGATGCTGGAAAGAATAGGTCCTTTTGGTCACCTGAAAATCTAAGCCAAATAATCCAGTGATCGACATCATGAGCAACAATCAATTCTTTGGAGTCAATGATATCAACCAAGGCACCGAAAATCATCTTTTATAAAAGTCACATAGAAAGTGTACAAAATGTCTCTGCTTGGCTAGTGTGGTGTTGCATTTAAAGCATCAGCTCATCAAACTGAGGATCAAGGTCCCATTTCCCATAAGGGTATAATGTGGAATTAAGTCCTAATTCTGGTGTTCCTGCTGGAATATTGCTGGAATATTGCTAAAAGTGGCATAAAACTAACCTTACTCACTTGACTATCTGAAGCAAGCACAGGTTGTTATGGGCTAATTCTAACAATCGCCATTACAAACGTAGGCAACAATGTACAACCTCAGAGCTTGCGTGGTAAACTGCGTGACAGAGATGTTGAAAAAACTACTACCCAAGGACTATTTTGATCCTATTTCAATGGGTCTGTGGCCAGCTTTGATGTAGATAGATCAATACTTTTACAACTGTCTCAACTGCCCCTTCACACAAACCTTCTCGCTGTTTGTGTGGATTTCTACATTTCAAATTACTGCTACAACCACAACGATAACAATTAAGCGCAATTCGTAGTGCAACCGGAAATTGAGTCATGTCGATTCCATTATTGTCATGACCCAATCATGGGGTTTCTGAAAACACAATTATTTGATCAACTGAAGCCTCTGTCAACATGTCTGTGTGGTAGACAACTAGTTTTTTCCTTTTCAGACATAACTGTCTCTCTGCAGACCTGAACAACCCTTCTGCATCATTCTGTGTGAACACAAACAACTGATGGTTATGTAGTGGTCAAATGTGCAGCCTATTAAAAGGCATAGGGAGGTCCAACATTATGGCTGTCAAACTGGACAGAGACAAATCCCAATTTATGAAAAAATGGCACCATGTGAAACTGTCATGAATTTATTACATGGAAATGCTAGCTGGAAACATTTACTGCCTGTTCCATGGTATCATGAACCATGCAGATCCAAGAGAGAATTGATCTTCAGTGACCTATGTCTGTTATGTGAGTGAGCAAGTTCAAATTTGATGTCACTTTGGCAATATTTCAACCATATAATGACTAAATATAGTGACACAATATAGAAATAAAAATTGAAGTTAATTTATGCAAAAACAAATTGTCGACGAAGGACAGTAAAACAACTAGAATATCACAGATAGAAATGTAAAACATGCAGCTGAATCTAAAACTTTAACCTACTGAGGAAAGCACAATATAGAAACAGGCTATAGATTTCCTCCTGAAGGGGGATCACGCAGGTGGTCCAACATGTGTAGGACTGTCCTATCCAGACTTGATTATTTACAGACAACCACCATATAGGTGGAATATTGATGAGTGTGGTGTAAAACTTAACTCACTCACTGTCATAACAAAAGGACATCTCCTACATCGCCTGTACATGTACAAACCCTACAGATACCTTTCAACACTGCATGAATTTGAGCAAGTGGGCTTCTTTCAGTTGTGTTACTGACATTAAATAATCATAATCTGACTAATTCAGGTGGGAATATGTCTTCATCACAATTTTGCCTACCATTATCTTAACTGTGAATATTCAGACTGAATAATTCATGGTCAACTTGGCTGAGTTCTCTCAAAGATTAGATTTTAGATTCACATTTTCACAACATGAGCTCATTATTCTTGACAAGGCATGAAAAGAAAATTAGAATGAATTACATTAGCTTGTATTTACATGTAGTTACAGGAAAGAGATTTTTGCAGTCTAAGTAAACTTATCCTCAGTACTTTTCGTTACACTCCACTACTGAGTCTAACAAATCCTTATGGGAGGTCCCGTCAGGTAACCTTTGAGATTGACCAATCAGAATACAGTTTACCAAAGCGTGAAAGTGCACATTCACACATACCTTTTGAACTTTTATCTCGAAAAAGTTCGTACCCGAACGATTCCGAATGCTATTTAGCGTACGCTCGCTTCCGGGTGATGCACACGGCGTACATACAACCATGACAGCGGTGAGTAAACAGTCGCTGAAAATGGTGCTTTGGCAATATTCAAGGATGTCATCTTGCTGAACTATTAGCTAATGGTAACCATGTCAACAGAAACCCCAAAGCCTATATATTGCAGGTCAAATAATTGTGTTATATGCGGATTTTTGTTTGTGGAGAGATCTGTGTCAATGACTTGAATATTTTGAAAATCCCTCCGATCCCTAAATAGTAGCTGTTGTCTGATTGGTTAAATCTATTTAACCGTCTCGCGTTTGACTGGACGGTCATTGCTCGCTCAAAGGTTACCTGACGTGACCTTCTACTAGGTTTTGTTAGACTCAGTGGTGGAGTGTAATGAAATACACTGAGACTAAGTTTACTTAAAGTGGAGATTTTTTTTACATGTCAAATATATACTTTGTTTTACATGTATATATCTTGTACATGTCTTACACGAAGGATAATACCAGTGAAGATTCAGGTAAGACCGGATCCTCGACCATTCATCTTCAGGAAGTTTGCACTTGGTTCCCCAAAGTTAGTGGAGAAATCTTCGATGTAATCATATATAAACATAACATATAGCGAGTGATTTCAGGGAGTCTTAACTTTTGAAATGAAAGGAAGCATATATTACATCCATTTTATATAGAGTTACGGACAGGAAGACTGAAATAGTGACACGATAATGTGTAGAATATAACAGAACATATCTCATAAACATAAATTTGAGTTGCTGTCTAATTAGTGTCACTATTTCAAAAACAAAATAGACATTTTCTCTTCTCTTCTCTACTTTGTTTTATTTTTCATTCTGTTATTGATTTGTTAATTGAACAATTTTTCATCACATTAAGAGACCACATCACCATTTACTTTGTGAAATATTTCTATAAGTGAAGTGTTCAGGGAAAAACATGCTTACAAATTGCGACAATAATCGGTTTTATTCCAAAATGACGCCTATGGCTTGTACGCCAATCATTCTCATCATCAGTGTTAGTTCTTGTGTCAGATTTTGACAAATTGCCAACACATTCTCAAGTTTATTGCCAACAAGAACTCATTCTAAATGCGGCATTTTGATTATTTAGATAGGCCAGGCTTAAAACTTCTTGATAAAAAACCCTCCAGGCGAAAGAGAATTCTGATTAGATAATATCACGCATCATTAGGTGCTTGTGGAGAGAGACACAGCGTGAAATTCACAGGACAAGGAGGGCGACCACGATCACCACACAACTTTCCGCTACATCAACCATCACAATTCCTAGCTCAGGCCCTGCATAGTGTCTTTATTCTTAAACTTTTTAAAACAGTGCATTTGAACATTTTACTGAGTATGACTAAAACTTAGTGTATCAACATGAGTTTAAAATCCATCATATATACATGGATTATGAAATACATGATCAGAATCATTTCTGGAATAGGAAGAATCACATAAGTGCTAAAAATAACAGTTAGCAGGTAAGAATTCAATTACTGTCAAATGCTCTAATAATTTAAAACAGACCAATATTTGTATTATACTGAGGAGTAACAAGGGTATACCACGTTATGGCAGTGTTTCTTTATTAATTCTCAGATTTCCTCCCACAGCGCTATTCAAAGCTGGCGATGAAAACTGGAAAGTTATTAAAGAAACACTTGAATATTTTGTGTTCCTTTATTTGTTTATCTCAGTACATAATAACAATATTACCACTGATCAGAACAACCTTGAAGTAAACAAACAAGTGGTTGACAGCAAGAGCATTAATCTATTCCATCAGGAGACATTGACACCATCAGCACGGTTTAACCAAATGCCCATTAATGAGTTCCTGCAAGAAGCCTTATATCATGTGAGTGTGAGTGAGTTTAGTTTTACGTCGCACTCAGCAATATTCCAGTTATATGACAGCGGTCTGTAAATAATTGAGTCTGGACCAGACAATCCAGTGATCAACAACATGAGCATCGATCTGCGCAATTGGGAACCGATGACACATCTCAACCAAGTCAGCGAGCCTGACCACCCAATCCCTAGTCTGTCGTACAGACCCTGAAGTATAAATATCCAAGAAAGCCCACGCAAGTCTAGAAAATGTGGCAAGTCTAGATTTCCATAGCTTCAGGGCTCCATTTCATTATATTATTTTTTTTCACTATAACTGTTTTTTCAGTAAAATATGTTCATTTCAGAGATTAGCTGTTAGTCTACCCAATCCCATTAGTCGCCTCTTACGACAAGCATAGTCGCCTTTTATGGCAAGCATGGGTTGCTGAAGGCCTATTCTACCCCAGGACCTTCACGGGTCTTATGTCATGTGACCTGAAATGTACTGTCCCAGGGAAGTCCCCACCATGACACAAGTTATGTCGGAAACCTGATAAATATGTACTGGCATTTGGACAAAGGTATACTAAAAATCATTTGTTGTATTTCTTCAAATCTTCGAGTTCTTCTTCTTCTCACACTTGTTTCTTACACTTAGTAATAATACTTGTTTTTAACATTAAGTTGATTTCATAGTCTATGAGTATAATTCTTCCATAATTTATATAAAAACAAATCGGCTTTTTACTCACCTCCTTTTCCTTTACTGATCAGATTCCGTGCTCTCAGAACTGAAACAGGCAAGAAAAAACCCACTGTATTGATCAGGAGCCATAACTAATCAACAGAATTAAAACAAAATGTATGCCTGTGTTCTCTGTGAAACAATCTAGTTTTGTCTACCAACAGGTGTATGTACATTGTGTCAAGTGGCAACATGCTAGCTTATGTATAAGGAATAAACAGAACAACTTTAGAAAGTTTAAGAAGAACACTGGGTGAGTTGTGTTCATTATACTGCAGCCAGTGATGTCCTAGCAGCATCACTAGTGCTTCTGAATAATCCAGTCTGGACCAGACACACCAGTGATTGAAAACATTTTAGTCCACACCAGTGTGAGACAACTCACCAAGTGTGATCAGCATACCTATTCTTATAAAATCAATATTGCTAAATCTGCCATTAAATAGAGCAAACTGGGTTCCTCTGTAAGTCTCTGTTACAGAGAGGTTACCTATATCACAGTATTCTAAACAGCAGTGGTGAAAACAAAACAGCTAAGCAGGAAAATAAAGATGGATCTCTAAACAAAAGCAAACACCAATAGACCTTGGCATATCAAGGGGACATAACTGGCTTCTGTTAAGGACTATCCACATGTAGCTAGTGATTCTACACAATGCTGGGCCAAGTCCCACAAAGTATGGGTGAGTGTAAGCAAGTTTAGATTTATGCCAGACTGTTATTTTCCAGCTATGTAGCAGCAGTCTCTAAATAATCAAGTCTGGACCAGACAACCCAGTGGTCAACAGCATGAGCAGCAATCTATTCAATAAGGATACAATGACATGCAAGTCACCTGATCTCGATAGTTGCCTTCTGTGACAAGCATGGGTTACTGAAGATCAATTCTAACACGGATCTTCATGGGTCATGCAGCATGCAGTTAGAGGATCGTGACTTCTTTAGTCTAAGACAAAGGACAAGTCATAGTGACAAGATTGTTTTGATAAACAGAGACAAAGTGCCAGGCAACAACCTGAAACGCAATTTAAACAAATCACTCCATACTAGAAAACAGCCTGTGTCTGCTTCAGCCTGACATCAAGCCATACTGAAACTGTAATGAAACCTTCACACTGTCAGACTCACAGTATTTTATTTTCCCAAGTATGTATAGGCAGAATACTGCATGTGCTCCATGGATGGAAATTAATGTCTGCCTTGGGTCGGTCTGAGACATGTAGTAATTACATTTTTCAAACAGATTTTTAACACATGATGTTTATGTATTTTGCAGGGAACTGCTTTGCAAAACAAGAGTGACAATCTATTCTGGCTGAGTTTTTATATCTGAATGTATTGTATGAAGAAAGATTGAAATCTGAAAGTCTTCTGATTAAAGAAGGACCGGTAACCTGGTAACTAGCAACATTAAAGCCACTAGCCTCAGGGCTTGTATGGCTTCAGAGTGGACGTCCATTATATGTTGCCTTCCTTCTTTAGGTGATGAAGGACACCACATATACAGTCCTACCTCCTTTTGGATCACATCAACTAACAGCTGGGTGCCCAGATGCCCAAGACTGTTCAAATGAAAGAAATAAAACCCAAAAAGTTCCCACACAATACTTTTTAAATTGAAATGAACCATCATACTTCAGGAGGGACTTATATGACAGAGACAAGCCATCAGTCAGTGACTACTCTTTATAACGGCACAATGTCACACATTTTCAACAATATTTTAGCCTGTATTGTACATATGGAATATGCACTCATTTCAGCTTCCCATTGATGCATCATAAAGACTCAATAAATATATCAATAAATTTCTAACTAAAACATTGAGGTGAACACCTTCCAAACTGGTAACACTTGCCACATATGGAATGTAAATAATTGTTCAGTAGAAAACTATCACAAATGCTGTAGTCAGTGTTTGTCAAACTGGTTTCAATCACATGTTGCGTTTAGCATATTCATAAAGAGCACTCCAAGGGACACAACTTTATGGGCGTCACTTGAAATAATATCAGTTGGTAGAAGGCATGAGAACTTCCCTGAGGGCTGATAGTTAGTAAGTATTATTAAGAGGAATGTATTATTTACTTTTAGAGAAGCATGGTGTGATGTAGCGTCTTTAACATTCAATGAGTAAACCAGCATAAATCAAGGCAGTGTCACACAGCGTTCCAACTCTCCTCCATCCTGTTATCTGCTCCAGTATTCTCCTAACCTAGTATTAACCTGTCAGAGTATTGTGTCCTACAGAACATGAGGAGAACAACAATGTACATCAAGCTTCATACGTCCATCATGCTGTAACTGCCAACAATGCATCACAGACACAATGATCTGCATGGAAGACAAGCAGACATAGGGCTGGACACTAATTGACCCTCAGGTCACAAAGAAAGGTGGTTGTGTTGAGGAGTCTACCGGCTTGTATACAAATCATTGCAATGATGGAAGCCTCCACTGATCTGTCTTGACATTAAGGGGTTAAACAATTTATATCAAGTTTGCCTGACCCAAGGCATGTGCGAACCCTCTTCTCAGTTGCCTGATAATTAAAGTCAGTTTCCAAATTTTCACAATTCTTAAATCAATTTGTACCTTATGCTATTATCAATGACACTAGCTTGGAGTAATATCAATCTTTAACCATAAATCTTCACCATCCAGTTACAGTCTGGATTTAATTTCACAAAATGTTTATATCCATGAACAGGTGCAACTGAAACAAATATATTGTGAAGACAAAATTCTGGAAAAATTTCATTCAATTCTAAAATATGATTCCTGCTTGATTGAGCGAACAGATTTGACATTTCCACAACCATGAAAAAGGTTTTCATTTTACTTTCCTGATGTACTGAAAGTGACCTTGTAGAAGATAATTCCTGAGAGTGTCCTTAAACAGATTATCCCTGTGAGGTTCTTCTGTCTTAGAAGCAAATTAACACATTAGTGACAGTAACGACCTGATTCCTTAATAGCTCTGACAGTCTCACGCTAGATGTTGACCAAGACTGATTGGTAAAGGGGGATAATCCTCCATTAAACACATTCCAACCAACAACCCCACATAAGACAAGAGAACACATTTTTGAACATGTCTCAACCCTCACGTCTGCCCATCTGACCTACATGATGTCTGCTGAGACAAGGCTTCTGATCACCAGAAATGTAGGATTTCTCCTCCTGTTCTAGGGGCTCAACATATGAACAAATAAAATTCCATTACAAAGATCCTAAAATGTCAGTGGTAGTTGTGTTGTACATCTGCATAGTATCTCCACAATTCAGTAAACAGATCTGTGATACGTCTGACTCCCACTCATAAGAAGATCAATTAAAACAGGACTCCCATCTCTTGTCCTGACTGACTAGACAAGCCTAGTCTATCAGCTGCAAGAATTAGCCCCTTAAAGAATAAAGAATTGCTCTGGACTGTTATTTGTTGGTATATATTCTGAAATGAGATTACTATTCTGAAACTGAATGTCAGTGTTTGAACTACTGTGGTAATTACGTTTGTGAAGATTTTGAAAACATATACCAATCATTATATTAGCCTGTCCTTCTGACCTGTAAGTGAAACAGAAGTGTAAGTGAAACCTTAATTGGGAAGCTGCCTACAGATGACTTTCAACTAAACATGGCTAAGAGCATCAGGAAACAAAGACGTAATATACAAATGATTTCAAATAGCATCCAGTCAAAATCTTTCTTTATAATTTAATCATTTCAAGATCAAGACTTTCAGCAATAATGGTTTATTACCACTTAAGAAAGTAATATACCACCATTAAGCACAAATATGTTATCATGGTTACCAGTTTATGAATATTGTTTTCCTGTATCCATTAGAATATAAGAAAATCTATCCAGCATGTGAAAAATTTCAGCTTGTTCACTTGTTCAGCACTCAGTGTCTCTCCTGGTGTCCAGAAATTTCTGTGACATGAAGTCATTATAACTGTATGCTGAGATGACGATAACTATGACATGATACAAAGGACGATGCAAAGCATTTTTTACCATGACAACTAACCTGCCTCATCAGATAAGCTGAATGCAGAGTAAATCACCTAACACAACATTATTCCGTAAAGACTCCAAAAATATATACATAAGGACAATATTCCTATAACCAGAACATGACACATCCGTTCATCCCAATCCTCCACCCATTGACAGAGTGTGTTACACCTGTACAGAGATCAGTCCTCATACAAACCTAACTATTGCAGCAAATGTGTCTGTACCCAATAATATCTCAATCACCAGCAGTGTAGTTCCTGCCTCTGATGTGCAAAATGTACCGGGGAATGAACCATATGATAGTCGCTATTAACCTGCTATACAGCAATATTTGACTTTACATAAATGCTATCACATCTAATCTCCTAGTAGAGCTAAGACAAGATCCCAGAATAGCTTCTGGGCAAAGTTAGACCCAATTTACAGACTGCAGCTTCCTTGATGTACATATCTCAGTAGTGATATTGTGTGATACATGATGGTGACCCTACGGTCTCAACAACAATATTAGGACTTATACTGCAATGTAGCTGTAGAAGTTTATAGAAGCAGCTGTCCATAAATTGTGCCATATTCACTTTCCATCAACTTTTAAACAATAAGACAAAGTCATCAATATGCCCAGCAATGGCAAACTATTCTTCATGAACTGAATATGTGTATGAGGTTTTGCTACGTCAAATTTTTGGAATGTATGCAGAAAAGTGAAAGGAGAGTACTGAAAGGTTTTAAAGTTCTGATTCAGAAAGGAGTACTACCACCACATTAAGTTGAAGTCAACACGTTGTAATGGAAAAGCTAAAAAATGTTTTATCTTTAATTCCAAAACTACCACTAGACCAATCTATGTGCCAAGTTTGGTGAAGAAACATTTGAACAGTTTTTGAGTTCTGTTCTGGAAAAGAGCACTACTACCAGTTTCAGTTTAAGTCAAACTTGTTCCCATCAAAAACCCTAAAATATTTTATTCAGAAATCTGTAACTACCAAAAGGCATCCGTTCAAATCCAAACCTATTTATATGACAAGTTTAGAGAAGAAATAACGAACGTTTTTGAAGTTTTGCTCTGGAAAAGAAACATGCACAGACCCACGTAGATCATTTTAATTGTAACTCCTCGCAAAACATGTTGCGGGGGATAAAATGACTATGAATTAATTCCTAACTGCATGGATCAAGACATGCAGAGACAGACAGACAGAGAGACAGACAGATCTAGGTACAATTTTCACAAGAACTACTCATCATCATTCACATTTATAATGTACAATCTGCCTTCATCACATTCATGATGTTTTTGGAAATTTCACACAAATATATCACAATTTTATAAATTGTGTGTGAGAAGATATTCTGTCCTTTTGTAATCTACAAGCTGGTACTGTCTACCAGATTAGCTTGTTTCTATAAACTTCCCTACTCAGAATGAACAACTGGTCGATATGACTCCAACACTGTTTGACAATTTCAACATCTGCTCACCACATTTGCGCTTACAATCCTGCACACAGCATACATGATTGGACACCCAACATCAAACAGTGAATAATTAACACCGACCTAGCAGCAATCAGCCACACACAAAGACACAAAAAGTATTAAACGTTTTACAATTACTGTAATGAATGTGCTTGATCATTGTTTGCACTGATTCCCTCATGCGTAACTTGGCCTGTAGTTGCAAACAGCTACACAACATCACATGATTTGAGGTAATTACTTGGTGATTAACAATTTCATAGCAGATGAAATGAAAATGGCTCATGTTCACATAAGAGCTTGTGCAACTGACCTACATATGCTTTCATGACACCAGTCGTCCCCTTTAGTTAGTGAGGTACTCAGTGGCTATAATGCAATCATGCAATTCTCTTGGTGCTAAAACAGTGAGTGAGAAAGTGAGTCAGCATGGTTTTTCACCCTGTTTAGCAATATTCCAGCAATATCAACGTAGGGGACACCAGAAATAGGTCTTACACATTGTACCCAAGTGGGGAATTTAACCCTGTGTTCGACGTGATGAGTCAACACTTTGACCACCAGACTACATCACTGCCTCTGCACTAAAAGAACAGTATCCATAAAAGATTTTCCCATCTCCAGCAAGATGAAAGTGCGTGAGTTGAGTTTTAAGCCACATTTAGCAATAATCCGGCAAAATATTGGAGAGAGACACCATATCTAGAGATGGACTTCATATATTGTACATTAAACTTACTCTTTGGCATGTTGAGCGAATGGACCAGACTGCCCCACCACCCACTATATTGAAAGGAAACTGAAGTTCCAAGGTCTCACGAAGTTCAGATACAAGCTCTGGCCAAACTGAAATACTCCATGCAAGCATTCATGTTTTCGGTCATTACTATCATTACCTCACTTCATTTAATCCCTGTGTGACCTCCCCCTGACTTCTTCATATCACCACTGAACCAGAAAACATCGAGTAATCATTTTCATCATAAATGTACTATTAAGTGGCATTATGTTCTCGTTAATCTCACAAAAGATTCGACTTCAATAAACATGGCTTATTTCCAATTATTATGACCCCCTGTTTGCGTGTAGCATGCTGCAAGATTGAGATAAACACATGCCGCTCAACACGTGAGAACACAACTCCCATAAACGCATAAACGTCCCATCTTGTAACATGTTTCTGATAGCTGGGTGCATGGCTACGCAGTAACATGAAACACATTAACAGCCTATCTTCTAATAGACTGCAGATAGGTGGGTGTTTAATGGTCAACTCTCAACCATTATATGTAGAGTCTTATCTTTTGTATCAGACACAGTTGTGCAGAGCAACATTGATACCTTGGTTACCATATTACTTCTCACAGGTTTCATCGAGTCTGTTCATAACTTGAATTCTTCAAGTACCCTGCTGGTTCTATTAACTTTAATGGTGTCCTCATAACATGTCCAGTGAGTGAGTGTGAGTGAGTGAGTGAGTGTGAGTGAGTGAGTGAGTGAGTGAGTGAGTGAGTGAGTGAGTGAGTGAGTGAGTGAGTGAGTGAGTGAGTGAGTGAGTGAGTGTGTGTGTGAGTGAGTGAGTGAGTGAGTGAGTGAGTGAGTGAGTGAGTGAGTGAGTGAGTGAGTGAGTGAGTGTGAGTATAACTAAATAAATCTTGGTACCCTCACACAGGCAGATGGAACTGAACTAGATTCAGGTGTAATAAAGGTTATGGATTAGTAATTAGTCACTTGGGCATCACACCTTTCTTTAGTAACAAAGGAGCAGCCTGGACATAAGGCACTAAGTACTTTCGAAGTCTAGAATCTTGGGCTTTTTGTGACAAGTGACTGCCTATTCCATCACATCATCCCTAATGTTCATGCTGTAGAAGACATACAGTAGTGATGTTCTAATACATTGTTAGCAGTAATCACCTCCTTAATTCAATACAGCCATATTTACACCTGTGTAGGTGTTAGATACGACCTTATCACATCTCCTAAATGTCCACCTGACCTCTTGACCACAGAGATGCCTTTGTCCAATATCGAACTTCACAAGAACCAGTTCCACCTAATGCTAGGTATACCTACATACTAACTGCCTGTACAAACACCCCACACAATGGCCAAGCCACCTTCAGATTACCACAGGTACAAAGGACTTCTGGAGACGCTGTGTGAACCTTGACATGCATTTGATCATGTTGATAGTTTACTTAATAAACAACCATAGCTATAAACTATGTTTGCTTGAAGAGACTCAGGTGACTCCAGTTGTTTATAATAATTTTGAAAACACATGAAGGAAATCATAATTTGTGTTGAGAAAAATACTATAAACCTGCTCTGGGCATGTTGTGAAGTCAACAATCATGGTATAAGTTTGTAGTCGATCAGAGCCATGTCTTGTTAATTCTCAGTAGAAGTGAAAATTACCTGATTTCGGTATCAAGAAAAAGTATGCAAACAGGCAGTTCTGAATGCAGCATTAAAATGCAGTAGTGTTAGACTGTTTATCATATGTAATTCCCATTGCTGTTTCTTTGCACAAGGGAATGTTTGTAAGTTCTAGTCCTGTTTTCTTCCACAATGATCAATGTTTCCAAATTGAGGGTGTGGTGG
Source organism: Haliotis asinina (assembly GCF_037392515.1). Classification (NCBI taxonomy): domain Eukaryota; kingdom Metazoa; phylum Mollusca; class Gastropoda; order Lepetellida; family Haliotidae; genus Haliotis; species Haliotis asinina. Next base: position 42,198,869 of record NC_090293.1, read on the forward strand.
GGTAGCATAGCAGCTAAAGTGATTGTTTGTCACACTGAAGACCTGGGTTCAATTCCCTTCATGAACACAACGTGTAAAGTCCATTTTCAGTGTCCCTTACTGTCATATTGCTGGAGCATTGCTAATGGCGACGTTAAAGCATACTCACTCATTCCAAACTGATGGTAAATGAATCATATGTTTACAGAAAGCTAAGATCGGATTGGCTCAAGAAAATTGCCACCTTTATGAACACTGCCTTAAAAGCAGATTCTGAGTTCATTTGACAAGACCATCTGTGGAAGGGTTGTGAAATCTTTAAACAAACAGGCACTGCTGAGATCATCTGATGAGACCATCCGTGGAAGGGTTGTGAAATCTTCAAACAAACAGGCACTGCTGAGTTCATCTGACAAGGCCATCTGTGGAAGGGTTGTGAAATCTTCAAACAAACAGGCACTGCTGAGTTCATCTGACAAGGCCATCTGTGGAAGGGTTGTGAAATCTTCAAACAAACAGGCACTGCTGAGTTCATCTGACAAGGCCATCTGTGGAAGGGTTGTGAAATCTTCAACAAACAGGCACTGCTGAGAGACAGACTCGATCTTTCTATTGTGAGGCTCTCATCATCAATATTCAACACAACCAAATCTGACAAGATCTACTGTTGATGGTTTGTCAGATTTCAATATAAAGAAGTACTGTATTTGAGAAAATATTTGAGTGTAAAGATGATTGTGAGGTTGTTAACCAACCCCAGCACTCCCTGGGACTCAATATACTACATCATCAACAATCCAGTCACTCCCTGTAGTACAACTGTCAATCCATTACTAATCACTGTGCTATACAGCACACGATCAAGGATGCACTCAACCTGCCATCATTAAAGCTATCTCAATGGGTGTAACTTGTCTAAGTGAACACAGCTGTCAGTAAAAATCATACCCCACAGCACCAGATGAAAACATAAACCAGTAAACTAGGTCGCTAACAGTAACTGTTCCCTGGGTTATATATGCGATGCAGAATCAATAAGATCTTCCCTTTTTAACAAAAACTACAAAATCCGTAATTTCCCATGAGGGTGTGGATTTCACAACTGCATACACATTTTGTTGGCCTATCCTTGAAATAGAATTCATTTTTTCAAATCAAATCTCGAACCAGGAATACTTATTAGGTGACATGAGAGTGGGGAATGAATTTCGTGATTTCACTGAGATGAAGAAAAATTGGTCAAACAGGACAAGATGAATATAGTTTTTTAGTGTCATCAGCACATCTGGAATTTCATGTGCAGAAATGGAGCGTCATGAGCACACATGCAGCGTCATGAGCATGACTGGAAAGTTTTAGTTCACAAGCTCATGACATTATTAGCAACATCATGTACATTTTCTTAATCAAAACTTCTTTAAACTGGTGGGCAAAAGAAAATAGTTACAATCATTATGGAACATTGTAAATCGACCTTTGACTGTAAAAAAAACTTGATGCCAATATTATCCAAGCCAGCAACATACAGTCTTTGCCCACTGTAACCTTTGACAATGATATTCCTGGGTCACCATGATGGTTTCCACGCAGCGGACATCGAGCTATGACACCCGCTGCATGTATGGTACGCCGGCTGATGACATGTTGTAGAGACACTGACGCTGTTTCCATTGCAGTGATGATCCGGTTGCACAGATGATGAATACGCAGATGGCGGTCTTCCTGTGAGGTTATCACATGTGGTCTGTCTGATCGTGGCCTGTCTTGGGTCTATCCTGTGACGCTGGAAAAACCTCAGATGGTACCACTTGCACTGGTCAGGGCATTTGCAATATGGCTGTTGTTGGTGCCCATCTGCCTCATACCTGTAGCCCTTTTTCTCTCTCAGATGAGATGTATGGCCACCAATTCGCTGCCTTTTAATACCACTCGACAAGCATTTTGCAAAATCTTTTGTCAGCACGCATGATTTGCCAGAGTGATTTTACTAACTTTAACAACTTTGCCAAAAATTCAAAATAAAAAGTGATCACTTTCTTCTGCCCACTACTTTATTTTCTAGAAATCTTTCCAAATTGTTACCTTGTATTGTTCAATTCCCGGGATGTTTTGGTGGGAACCAGAGTGCTGACTGAACAGCAAACTGCAAAACATAATCACATCTTCTGGCGTCAAACAGGCAGGATTCTTGTAAAAACCACCATCAATATATCACAGGCATACACGCCAATCCCCTGAGATTATATACCACCAGATAAAGCAGTGATGTGTAGAATTGTTTTACACTTGCCTTTTGATAATATTCCATAAAATGAGTCAATACAAGCAATTGGATTGTCTTTGTCTAATATCTTCACACATTACTTCTGAAAACTTCCAGTTCCATTTGATTCATGACATTTTTATTAGGACATAAACTGCTGACACAGCAAATATTTTCATCATGTACACAAAACTGTTTCTGATACAGAATTAGGGATGAACACAATGTCTTTTCAAGACTTTCAGGAATTTGATTTCAATTTGTGGAAGCATAAGGTGCTGAGTTGGTCATATCCTTGATCTTATGGACTGACAATTGATCATCTCACTCTGACAATGTGGGTTTGAATCCTGCATGGGCTAACCCGTTTCGGTGGAAGAAATTGTACTTTACTAAGAACTTTTTATCGTAAATAAAATCCAGATAACATTTATAAGAATAACAATTTTCAACCATAGCATGTGCCACAAACAGGCTTAAAAATCTGTACATAAACATTTAACATTGAGATATTTTGCAAATAACCCATTGCCTGATGTCCCCGTCTAGTGCTTTTTATCATTCAATCAAGCTAATTTGTATATCACACTGTACTGGTGTCCATTGGACTTTCCATTGTTAATTATGTTGTTTATTTAAATAATCAACAAGAAAATCAGCTAGTATAGTGGAAAAATTATCAGGGCAAGTGATTTCACAAGTGCCACTGTACCGGGGTGCATTAGCAATTCAAGAATTATTTCCATCCCTGCAACTTTAAATTAAAAAAGTAATTATTTAACCTGAACACACTGACAGTAATTCCCCACAAACATTGAGACTGATGAATGACATTAGAGGACAGTCCAGGATCTGTGCCTGTATTACTGAAACCTGATTCAGTTTTCACCACTACCGACATGGAAACTGGACTTACATTCAGCGTTCCATTACAAAAAAAAAAAAAAAATAATAATAATATGGATTCATATGTTGCAGTAAAGTCAACACCACAAACGCTCTAAGCACGGACAGAAGTCCACAGTTCATCATTACCCCAGATAACCTAAGTGTCTGTGAGGTGCTAGAAGGTCACATGCCTTATCCCAATGGGTACCAATACTGTCTGCTAAAGACTGCAAGATAAAAATTAATTTTGAACATAATGTAAAACAGTATCCTCACATTTATAAAAACACAACATATAATTTTAATGCTGCACATTAATTCAACCACAATAATCACAACAGACCCATTTATATAAAAAAATACAAACAACAAAAAACAAAAAACATCGCCAAAAATCAAAATAAGAACCCACTTTCCTTACATTGCACATATCCTCCTTGACAAATACTTCAGGATTTATTAGGTTTGCATTAAACAGAATAATTATGGTAAATGTTCCTATATCCTGTGTTCACTCTTGAGAACCAGGGTAAGCTTTGTGTGGGAAGACACTTAATTCTGTTACACACCTATAAACATGCACAGTGGCTCCAGTCAAAGCAGTAGTGCTGGCCATTTATACCCTAATGCTTCAATCATCTGAATTTTATTCAATAAGTGATTGAAGCAACGCCTGCTGATTTATGATCTAATACATTTGACTGGAAGGCAGGGTACTTGACACAGCTGTTCCTCAACCCGCTGATGATGTGATTATCTCTGGCGTCGTATGAAACTTGTTTCACAGGCTGAAGTATTTAACTCTATTCAATTTAATTTGGACTGTTAATCGATTCCAGAAGCAAGTTATCGCTGAACCTGTTACATTACAGTAATCTACAAGCTGCGAAAACAAGCAAATTAAGTGAATTTTGATCCTTGGAGGTTTGGGTTGCATAGGAATGAGGATTTGATAATGCAGCCTTTCAGATAGCACAGACAGAACCAGTCCTGTATTGACCAATACTGGCAACAATATTGTTGATATCTTCTGTTCTCTTTACTAGTTTCAATAATACATATCTATGCTCTGCTCTGTTTACTAGTTTCGCTGATATGAAGCTATGTTGTGCTCTGTTTACTTGTTTCAATAATATATAGCTATGCTCTGCTTACTACTTTTGCTAATATGTAGTTATGTTCTGCTCTGTTTAGTTTCAGTAATATATAGCTATGTTCTGCTTTGTTTAGTTTCAGTAATATATAGCTATGTTCTGCTCTGTTTAGCTTCAGTAATATATAGCTATGTTCTGCTTTGTTAAGTTTCAGTAATATATAGCTATGTTCTGCTTTGTTTAGTTTCAGTAATATATAGCTATGTTCATCTCTGTTTAGTTTCAGTAATATATAGCTATGTTCTGCTCTGTTTAGTTTCAGTAATATGAAGCTATGTTCTGCTCTGTTGACTAGTTTCACTAATATGTAGCTACGTACTGCTTTGTCTCCTTTTGTAACTAATAAGTGGCTATCACTGTGATATCACTGGAATATTGCCTAAAAATATTAAAAATGTCAAACCATATCTGCTCCTCTTCCTTGTCTCTGTCATAGGAAAATATAATTTTTCTGCCATCACATTGATGGGCCCAAGCCATCTGTCATTGTTTCAATATTTGTAAGTTCAATGAAAGAAGTTTTTCTCATATAAACCTCTGAGATCAATCACGTCAAGAGCTGTCCATCCCAATAACATTACAAAGCTATTTTAAGCATCGCTCTGGGTTTTTCTATCAATAAGTTCAAGAACAGTGAGTTGTAACAGACAACATGCTTTAAGATCTCAAGCAGTTACTAAGGCCCTCTGGCTGAAACATGTAACTCTTCATTACTCTACATGCATTGTAAGAACCGACACTACAAGTAATGGCTTCTTGTTGTAGACACTGCTGTGAGACAGTAATATTGAGCTGGTTTAACAATCACCAAGGTACTGACCAATCACTGGATACTTCAATGTTCACTCAGATAAAATGGATTTATTGGAAGTACGTTCAATGAAGGATGTAGGTATTATTACACAATCTTTATGTGCTGTGAATGTTTGATTAAGTGGGTTTAATGCTGATTTGAACAGGATTTCAGTTCCATCTCCATGGCAGCTTGGAGTAGGAGGTAAGCCTGAAGTATGCAGGTCTTAGAACTTCATTTAAACCCGGGCATGGTGCTCCTAAATTCTTGACCTGAATCAGGCTTATCTGGAATTTGAACCCATGACTTGATCCTGGCATGATCAAGGAGAGCAACTCACTGAGAGTAGTGCTAAGGGTAGTCTGGACTTTGAATGTATAATTCAGATTGTAACAAATAAACCTTACAAACTGAAATGAAAAGGAGCCCAAGGAAAGGTAACCAGGGACTTATATAATGAGGCACACTAACTGACCAGCAATATTCGCCTGTAGAACAAGAACGTCATTGTGATGGACTTTAGAGTATGTGATACCTACCTACATCTAAAACCCTCTGTGAATGACTCACACAAGACCACCTAACAAATTTTCAGGATCGATCTGAAATATGCTGATGAGGTGACAAAGCATACCCTTTTTCTATGACAAGAAACAATGTTGCATCCTTCTAACATTACTCACAACATGGTTTATACATAAAAAAACTCTTTTAACAAACAGTTCTCATGACTGTTGAGATTAAATACCCAACCTGTATTGTAACTTACATCAGGCCAGTTTCCTGTACAGGACAAGTATCTTGTGCAATGAGGGCCAAAATGAGGCAGGCCCAGGCTGACAAGCTAAATTTTAGATATTCTGCAGAAGCCAATAATATAATAATATTAATACTGTACTCTTTTAAAAAATAGGGGAACTTTGTTAAATTATGATTAAGAAAACTGGGAGATATATTATGATGGAATCAATCTATGTTTATATGATGATAAATATTTTGAGAGTGCATCAACTCTTGAACTTTACTGTAAGCATAGAAATTTGTACAGTAATCGCACTTGTAAAATAACTGGTTCATGATGTGAAATTTGAACATGTCAGAATTTCAATTAACACAGTCACACACCAACTCCCTTCCAATACCAAAAATGGCTACAAACAAACACACCGAGTGTGTGATGCAGATGTTTGTCAAAATTAATGGTCTTCAGTCATTTATTGACCTTCCTGAAAACTGTCAAATTCAAGAATGACATTCCATACTAATGTATGGGGCTACTGTGGTATGCATGTGGATATTATGTGTTGTGTTTTAGGGATGGTGATAAAGAGAGATGGTTGTGCCTTCTCATCTCCCATCATAAGATGTCTGTCTTTGATAAGTTTGTTCACACTATACTTCCTATCCAAACTGAAAGTTTGGTTTATCCTACTTTAATTACGGAGTATAGTTCATGAATCAATTTAGTAAGTATATTTAGGAAGTAAATAGTTAACAAAACATTTCCATATTCTGCTTTTCTTTCTTCACTTGAATTTGGTTTTACCAAATGGCTTGCATAACGCACTGCCTCTAAGTTACTGCTATCAGGCATATTAGCAATGTAAAAACACACTGGATGTCCAGTGTCCTTTTTACATGAATTCAAGTACTTTTAGGTAAACATGCCTGGAGAGAAAAAGACTGATTCAGTTTTCAGTCTTAATGTTAATGTTTTACATTTCCAGTAAATGACTAATTACTATTTAACTTGTAGGTAAACGAACTCTTTCTGACAAGAAAAGACAGATCTTATACATACAAGAGCATTTTCAATGATATAATGGTTTAGGACTAAAACCATGCAGACCCTGATTCAGGTACAATGGCTGCAATATATCCACTGTCTGGAGAATTATCACCATCATCATTGTCAACGTACTTCCAGCCAGGACATCAGCCAGACCTGCTGAGATAACGCCATCACACTTCCTACTGCGATATATGGGAGCTGAGAACAAAGTAGTCTGTATATGATAACAATACAGGTGAGCTATTTCGGCCTCTTATGTGTTCTGTGTGTGTAACGTGAGCTGTGTTCAGTGAAGCGCTAGTCCCCTGTTTCTGATGTTTTACACAGGTGCGACGGGAGATGAGACAGGTAATAAACACAAAAGCAGGTTTCATCAACAGAGCAAATATCATGAGGTACTGTTCGGACATAGTGTTAATATGCCGAGATAGTGGATGAGACACACGATGGAATTCACAATAAATAACAGCCCTTGCAGCATTATATTTTACAATGTGAACTCTAGACATACTGCTTGTCTCTGAAATCAACATATTGTACAGAAAATAAAAGATTTTGAATTAAAATCATCAAATCAAAAGGAGCCCTGAGACTTTCTTCATTTTCAGGCCAAAGTTGTCTAAATCTAGACTTGCATGAGCTTTCTTGGACATATTTTCTTCAGGGTCTGAACGACAGACTATGTTACAAAGCTGCGGAGGAACTATTACTGGTGCATTGTTCAGTCAAACATACAGTCTGTCCAAAGATTTATCTAGCATTCAGAACCAGCCACACTGGATTTGTTTTACATATTCTTGGTTAGTTTACCTTTCCTTATAATCGGAGGTATTTTGACATTATATACTGGATAAAAATTGTTAGGGTTACTTGTAAATTTTGAAATTATCAATAATGATATATTTATTCACTGACACACTGATAAAATATCGGTCATAAAAATACCAATATCCTTAACTTATGTCCAGTATAATTTATATTCTATGTAAGTATATAATAAGTAACACTGAGGCTTGGTCCACATTAACTGGACTGCATCAGTAATACATAAATCTCCATCTATCACTAACATAAACTCTAACTATTTCCAGACTAGAGTAAAAAATGACACAGCAGAGTTTGGCTATTTTCATTTCTTCCATACTGCCAACAATCTGTTCATTTTTGGCATATTTCTTAAAAACTTTTCTTTCCCTCCTCTTTAAATTAAAGGACTCCTCTTAAAGTAATCATCGTAAAGTACAGGCTGCACATATCACAGAGTGATAACGACTGTATAATTTGATATGCTTGTTTTCAGTGTAGTTTCAGGCAATGTCAGAATTCTTGTATGACAAATGTGAACCTGACTGTTCCAGTTTACTAGTGGACATTCATCAGAAAATATGCCTGGAAAATTATCAAGGATGTGGGGACCTGATCCCTCCTGGAACACCCACTGGGTCAAGTACAGGGTTCTGGGGACCTGTTCTATTCTGGAATTCCCTAGGATTAAAAACTCTGCATAAGCCTAGATTACTCCTATATCTTCCTACATAACCTCTATTCTGGTATTTCCCTTTCATGGTGAGAGTATTCTGGCTTTGTGATTGGTTGCAACCAGATTTAGTTGAGCAATCAGTAATGCTGTTTCAAAAATGATTATTTGGAAAGCATCAGTAATTTCCATGTGCTCCGGGGAAACTAGCCTTTTTTCCCAGCATGACACGCAAATGTTTTGTCTAGAAAGAACCCAATCCTGTAATGGCGAATCAATGGCGTCTCTAACTCGATGACAACGAACAAGTTAGCCACTAAAATGTCTTAAGTGTCATATTAATGAAAACATCTTGTTGGTTAAGTCCTACATTCTCTACTGTGCTGGTTTCTGTTCTTCAATTACACATGGAATACCGAATCTATCCTTTGTTGATCAACAAACTCCATGGCAACTGCAATATTGGATCTAAGTTGATGTAACACATGATTGTATTGGATAGATAGAAGGGAGATAATTTGTGTTACGATTTTTGACCGCTAGGTGAGTTTATGAGAACGGGGATATATGGCCATATTAGAACAGAGGATATGTAGGATGATATGACAGGAATAACCTCAGACAGAAGAACATGAAGCATTAGATACTGGGGACAAATTATATTCTGGAACAGCCAGGGTAAAGTATAGAGTGCTGAGGACCTATTCTAATATATTGATGGAATCCCCACTATGCCATGTACAGGGTTGTGAGGACCTATTCTATCATGGAATCCCCATTGCCTGAAATTTAGTATTCTGTGGACCTATTTTATCTCAGAATACTATCTGGGTCAAGCAGAGTCATCCCTCGCAATAACGTGCTTGGTGGATTTGGCTAAACCGAGGGGTAATTGGTGGCTCCCATAAAAAAGCTGAACTGCAATCACACTCCTCTGTGAATTCAAAAATAGTTCAGAAAAAAATCCACTGTTGCGCTCTGATAAATTACGTAAACTAGTGAAATTCAGTGCAGATGGCAACTGAAAGTGTTTATCATACATATCCATTGCGTTTCAGATGCTTAAAACATGCAAGGTTTTCTGAATAATAGTCATACCAATATCGTAATAATAACTTATGAAAGACAAGACATGCTATCACAGTATCAGTCGAGTTACAACAAGTACTTACAATGTTTGCTGTGTTGCAACACAACGCGCTATAGCACAAAAACACAGTCATCCGAGGATGTATGGTGTCTTAAATCACATTTTATTTGATTAAATTCAATCCCAATTTTAATCATTAAAACTGTTGACAAACAATGGAGACACCATGAGTGAATTGCATTACCTCACTCCATACGCGTACAACTTCCGCTTACCACATTAGTGAGGGTCTGTTTTTCACGCCTACCACGATAGCACCAATTTCACATTATTCTTAGCAATCATGAACAGATTACAGTCTCGTAATCCATGGACCCTTATAAAGACCCACGTTATTGACTCATTGAAGTCATCTTTAACAATTAAATGGGCAACATTTTGTTTTTTACAATCAAAGTTGCAAGTACCGCGGGAAGTCAGCGGTGACTTGTCAAACTGTCTCCTATGTAAAATGTATCCAAACAGGTAACAGCCTGTGTTCATTGTTATATTAGATATGCTTGCAGAAAACATGCATCATATACTAACCCAACAGCAATATAAACTATATCTGTGACAATAATTGCTTAATGTATAAAATATTCTGATAATGGAATAGAAGGTCTTCGAAGTAATATTATCGGATTGTTTTCTCCTGAATCACTGGTACACTGGACCCAAACATCTATGCACAGATGATAGCCATTTCCGGCTTAGTTGAATAACAGGTAGCAGAAAAGGAACAACAATTAAGTTATCATGTCTAGTGATTTTCGATTGCAAGATTCCTGTACACACGTTTTCATTTTCAGAGTTTGTTTATTTTCACCATCAAAACACAAAATAGAAGCTTTGTTATGTCCTTCGAAAATATGATTTTCAGTAATTTTACTTGGCCTTTGTTCCACATTCTTTAGTAGGTACTATAAAGCGGATGTCTAATAACGTGGGGGGTCATCCGTGGACCCCAAGACCTGTGTTATCGTGAAGGATGACTGTATAAGATATTGGGATCTATTCTGCCATCTAGAGCCATGATATACACTCACTGGAGCTGCAGTACTAGACCTTGTGTTCCCCTCATGAATATTTAAGAAGCTGCAGCCTTTACTACCACAACTGTATTTGTGCCAGATGGTTCTGTCTGGGCAGCAGGTGATGAAGTGATCTCATACACTTGTACTATCAAAGGAGAAGAGTCTAGCAATACACGAATCTTCTCCATCACTCTGTGACAACATGCTAATCCAGGTCAGTGTTTCAAACTGTCAGGCACCAAGTCCATGAACTCTAGCTGTAACGCTTCAAGCTGTACATGTCCAAGATTGTGTGTTGCTAAATATCTCAACCCTGATGGCAATGTCTGATAAAACGTACAATTCTTGTCAAGATGAAGCAAATAAGACATTTTCCACATTAAACTGGCACAGAGACAACTAATTGAGCTGAACTGGGCTAATGAGAAACAACTGAATGAGTGAGTGAGTGAGGTATTTTTATGTCACTGTTTACTCTATTAATATGCACTTAAAACATCTACAAAGGAGGCACTTCAAAATCCATGACACTTATCAGAGATCAAATTGTAGAAAATAGACTCAGTTCATGTGCTAATTAAACTACAACTTTGTCAATCATCAATAGCTATCATTCCAGTTATATAGCTCTATTCTAATGCTGTGCTTTCTGACAAAAGCACATCTCTATGAAACAGAAGAAAAGAGGACTGGGCATTGGAAGCTTATAAAGACTGCCGCTGGTCCTAGAAGTTGAACAGGGTATACTACAAATACTGTACCAGGAGCAACCTGACCATCCTGAGTGGGAGAAGAAGGTTCTCATTATCACATGCTAACTGATTGAGTCAGGTACTTAAGTCAGTGTTATTAATGCCTTCTGTCATCCCTAAGTCATAACTTACAAATATCGTACATTCAATACAGGAAGCATTGAAGTCCCTGTTCACTGTAATTCAATGTATCTGTCACTACTTTCATAAAAAACATCTGAAGGCTAATACTGTTAACAAAAAGACTGGTCCTCAAATATGAGTTTTAGTAAGATTAGCTTTACGCCACTCTCAGCAATATTCCAGCTATATGGCGGTAAATATCAAGTGTGGACCATATCAGACCAGTGATCAACAGAATGAGCACTGATCTACTAGTCAACAAGCTGAAGACTTTATCAGTGTTTGCGGTAGGTTTGTAAGAATGCATGCAGAAATAAAGCACTAAATATGTAGTCCAAATCGTTTGCATGTGAAATTTTCATTACAATCCTGATTCATTTCAAAATGTATTGGTTCTTTATATGTTGCTGTTTTAAGGTACTGTTTCAGATTGAGTAGATCAGAATCTATGCATTCAAAACACACGCAAAAGATCAATTCTAACCCAGATCTTCAAAGCTACCCTTGAATATGAGGATTACTCGCAAGTCATTGAATTAAAAGGACATGCTTTCACAGTCTTTTCTCAGTCATCTGGACTTTGGTAATAGTAATCAATGGCTAAGTTAAGCTGAATTAGCAGATAAGTATGGGTGGTTTGGAATATTGAGAATTGAATTTAATTACAAACAGGCTCAACACATCAGCACAGACTAGACAAAATTAGTTACAACCGGTAATTCAACTACAGAGAATAAATTTACATTGCTTCCTTATTTCCAGATCAAGAGCATGTCCTTGTCAGTATAAACTATGTTTGTCTATCACCAGCGAGTGCAACCAGCTGACTTTAAACACAGATTAATAGTATTCAACAGACACTGTCACATCTAAACCGACAACCCAAACCAAGGTTGCCTGCTCTGATCAAAGCTTGTATATACATTGGTAGTGACAACAACACTTCCTGCATCTATATAGCTGTAGAGACAGGCTCCTCCCTCACACCAGTCACACATATTCTAACCCTAAGAACAGAAGATATGTGCACGTTGCCCTCGATGTCACCTTCTCCTCCTCACTAGAGATTTAATATGTCTGGGTGGGTCCCAAACCAGTTGACCTCAAGTCCTGTCACTGTCCTCAGTTCATCACTGACATTATGTGGCAGTCGGTGGGGAGAGAGTTATTGTATTTATATACTGGTAGTGAATATTCTCACTGTATTATGTTAATACTCCAGGGTATATAAAGGTCATGAGAGTGAATACAGAGGTGTGAATATTCACACATGACTGAGGATACCTCAGAACGTCACTTTACTGAGCACAGACCTGTGTGATCAGAAATGTGGAACTGGTGCAATGTCAAGAATTGGTTCATATAAACCATGATTGATTGCAATCACCAATCACAGCCTTCCAGCTCATTTCATGAATACTGATGCAAATGCAAGAAGGATCACTCATGATTTAACCTTTCAAAACTGAATTGTCAAAACAAGAAAGATCTTAAAAAATCTTTTTTTTTTTTTTTGGTCAAACCACAGTATTTCTATATTCTTCAGATCAGTGTAATCAAATTAATGAGGTGTCCCGGACATCCTCGATGATTTGTGCAATACTGATTTAATCTGGGGCTTCTTTCATCTTAATGTGAAGCAGAGGTATAGCAGAGTGGTTAAAGTGTTTACTCACTGTTGCAAAGGAATAGGTTCGATTTCCCATGTGGTCATGAAGTGTATTCCCTTTTCTGGAGTCACTCACCACATGACTACTGGAATATTGCTGAATGCAGTTAAAACCATCCTCCCTAACTAATGAAATTTAAGAAATGGGTTTAACACAATAGATCCTTGCGTTTGTATAAATTGTAGACATTGTACATGAATCAAAATATTTCAGCTGAAAATTCACATAATTGTGACAAACAAATTACAAACAAAAATTACATATACTAGTTCACAAAGCTCATTTATCAAATTCTGTTTCAAACAGCCACCAAAGCCAGACATTTCATTTCATTTCTTCATATTCCTTTTTCCATTTCTACAAATCTTATGAATGAGCTTATTCATACAAGCAATGATCCAGGACCATTAAACACACCTCCAACAACAACATCAAAAAAAAGAATAAATTCCCCCAAAGCACAAATCTATTATTACACATGTGCTGAACATGCAGGATCACTGACCATCGGAAACAACTATCTACAAGGTTGCTCCTGCTGCTGAGCAAGTTTCTCTACAGACTACAATACATCACTTGTAACAGTGTTTGCGTAAGCAAGGACAAGAGTTGGATGAATGAAAGGTATTTCAAAGGAATGGCGTACATAGCTGTCAGTCAAACCAGCATTAAGTACACCCACTCAGTCAACAGCTGGGGTGGTTACCCAGGTACAGGAATGAGTAATGCGGAATCCAGCAAAATCTGATCCCAGGTCTTTGTCTGCTCATTCAGTGTTGTTGGTTTAAAAATGCAGGGTGTGAATATCTTGTTTTTTAGACATACAGTTTGAAGTGGCAGTGTAAAGGTTGTTTTACACCAGGAAGTAATAATCCAGATATATCACAAGAGGTTGAGTTTGTGGAAATGTTAAAATACAGAAGCACTCAGATATATTTCTTCTTGTTTAATGCTACAGTCTGCCATATTCCACCTACATGATGGCAGCCTGTAAACAGTGGGTGAGCATGGTTTTACACCACTTTTTGCCATATTCCAGTAATATCATAACGAAAGCACCAGAAATGGTCTTCACAAATTGTACCTATGTGTGGAATTGAACACAGGTCTTCAGTCTGATGAGAGGATGCTTTCAGAATTAGACTACCCTACCGCCTCTTGCAGCCTGTAAAAAATTAATCAAGCCTGAACCAGACAATTCAGTGACTGACATCATGAGTCACTATCTATGCACACAGTTGGGTATTAGGATGATGTGAGTCAACCAGGTCAGTGAGTCTGACCACATGATCCTGTAAGTCATGTCTGTGACAAGCATGAAGGCCCATCTTAACCTGAATCTTCACGGGTCAGTCACATATGCCAAAGTGAGTTTGCTTTACACTCCAATAAAGGTGTATGTTCCTAATTAGGCAATCTGGATACTGCTTCGACCTCAGTAAGTTACGCTCAACAAAAACCAGCTACAGAAACGTACCCTAGAGCAAGCCCATTCAGCACTGTGCTGTTTTCTTGATCGTAACTGTCATAAATCTGTATTACATACATTTGATTGCATCATACAAGAAATGAGCATACACAGTAATGTTGGTATGACTCATACTCTGTATGCACATTACCACTTGCAATCAGTTGAAAGGGAACAAGTACATAGTTTCGATTTTGGGTGGAGGAATAGGGACTCGTTCACCGTCTAGGGTACCAGATGTGTTTCTGTATTTTGTTCCTAGGGTTCATATCTGCAGTACGTAGGGGTGTCATGATACAGATGTCGCACCATATGATACATATCTTGATACTGAATTGTCACGGTACAATTCATATCACGATACAGCATTTTCCACATTTTGTGCAGAACAAGCAGCCATTTCTTTGATGTAAGTTGTCTGATGTTGAAATCATAGTTGACTGAAAGCCTGTAAACAACTAATCCACATCATTTCTGTTATAGGTAGAGATTATTAGAGAAAGGTCAACTACCCATAAGTCAAGTACCGATAACTCACTCTCAACAAACATGTTAAGACTCAAAATACTAAATGATATATGTAAAAACTTAAAAAGATATAATTTCACATGAATCATGTATCGTATCGCTGATGATGCACTAGTGCATTGGTGAATTGTGACATCTCTAGCTGTACCTGTGCCAACAACAACTCCTTCAGAACCTTAGGAACCATGAATGAGTGAGTGAGTGAGTTTAGTTTTACGCCGCACTCAGCAATATTCCAGCTATATGGCGGCGGTCTGTCAAGTCTGGACCAGACAATCCAGTGATCAACAACATGAGCTTCGATCTGCACAATTGGGAACCGATGACATGTGTCAACCAAGTCAGCGAGCCTGACCACCCGATCCCATTAGTCGCCTCTTACGACAAGCATAGTCGCCTTTTATGGCAAGCATGGGTTGCTGAAGGCCTATTCTACCCCAGGACCTTCACGGGTTAGGAACCATGAGCGGTCATTGGTCAACTGAAGTACGTTCACTCGAGGAACACTGGGAAAGGTGAAACACACATGAATGGTATACAGCTAAACAAAACCAAATCTGTAATTCTAGGAAGATTAGGAAAGGTAGGGATCTTTGGTGGATGAGAGGGTTGGGTCAGGGTGGGGAGGATTTAGAATACTTGGGGGGTCTGCACCAAATGTCCTTAGCTGTTCAGGTATGGAACCCTAACATTTACACAGTGCATGTGTCTTCACTCCTCTAGACATCAAACACACTAACACAACCAATGGCCACGATTCACAAGCTGTTGCAGTTCACACGCAGCTGTCACCACAGTATTGGAGGACAAAGGACACATCCTCGTTGATTAATCATAACAGTGGACCCGATCATCTGTTGATGACCTGTGGGGGGCAACACATGCTTAGCTGTTTAGCTGGTATATGTGTCGATGTGTCATTGATTCCGATCACATGAGGTCAGCACCTCGGCATGAAGCAGCATGTGTTGCCCCCCACAGGTCATCAACAGATGATCGGGTCCACTGTTATGATTAATCAACGAGGATGTGTCCTTTGTCCTCCAATACTGTGGTGACAGCTGCGTGTGAACTGCAACAGCTTGTGAATCGTGGCCATTGGTTGTGTTAGTGTGTTTGATGTCTAGAGGAGTGAAGACACATGCACTGTGTAAATGTTAGGGTTCCATACCTGAACAGCTAAGGACATTTGGTGCAGACCCCCCAAGTATTCTAAATCCTCCCCACCCTGACCCAACCCTCTCATCCACCAAAGATCCCTACCTTTCCTAATCTTCCTAGAATTACAGATTTGGTTTTGTTTAGCTGTATACCATTCATGTGTGTTTCACCTTTCCCAGTGTTCCTCGAGTGAACGTACTTCAGTTGACCAATGACCGCTCATGGTTCCTAACCCGTGAAGGTCCTGGGGTAGAATAGGCCTTCAGCAACCCATGCTTGCCATAAAAGGCGACTATGCTTGTCGTAAGAGGCGACTAATGGGATCGGGTGGTCAGGCTCGCTGACTTGGTTGACACATGTCATCGGTTCCCAATTGTGCAGATCGAAGCTCATGTTGTTGATCACTGGATTGTCTGGTCCAGACTTGACAGACCGCCGCCATATAGCTGGAATATTGCTGAGTGCGGCGTAAAACTAAACTCACTCACTCACTCATTCATGGTTCCTAAGGTTCTGAAGGAGTTGTTGTTGGCACAGGTACAGCTAGAGATGTCACAATTCACCAATGCACTAGTGCATCATCAGCGATACGATACATGATTCATGTGAAATTATATCTTTTTAAGTTTTTACATATATCATTTAGTATTTTGAGTCTTAACATGTTTGTTGAGAGTGAGTTATCGGTACTTGACTTATGGGTAGTTGACCTTTCTCTAATAATCTCTACCTATAACAGAAATGATGTGGATTAGTTGTTTACAGGCTTTCAGTCAACTATGATTTCAACATCAGACAACTTACATCAAAGAAATGGCTGCTTGTTCTGCACAAAATGTGGAAAATGCTGTATCGTGATATGAATTGTACCGTGACAATTCAGTATCAAGATATGTATCATATGGTGCGACATCTGTATCATGACACCCCTACGTACTGCAGATATGAACCCTAGGAACAAAATACAGAAACACATCTGGTACCCTAGACGGTGAACGAGTCCCTATTCCTCCACCCAAAATCGAAACTATGTACTTGTTCCCTTTCAACTGATTGCAAGTGGTAATGTGCATACAGAGTATGAGTCATACCAACATTACTGTGTATGCTCATTTCTTGTATGATGCAATCAAATGTATGTAATACAGATTTATGACAGTTACGATCAAGAAAACAGCACAGTGCTGAATGGGCTTGCTCTAGGGTACGTTTCTGTAGCTGGTTTTTGTTGAGCGTAACTTACTGAGGTCGAAGCAGTATCCAGATTGCCTAATTAGGAACATACACCTTTATTGGAGTGTAAAGCAAACTCACTTTGGCATATGTGACTGACCCGTGAAGATTCAGGTTAAGATGGGCCTTCATGCTTGTCACAGACATGACTTACAGGATCATGTGGTCAGACTCACTGACCTGGTTGACTCACATCATCCTAATACCCAACTGTGTGCATAGATAGTGACTCATGATGTCAGTCACTGAATTGTCTGGTTCAGGCTTGATTAATTTTTTACAGGCTGCAAGAGGCGGTAGGGTAGTCTAATTCTGAAAGCATCCTCTCATCAGACTGAAGACCTGTGTTCAATTCCACACATAGGTACAATTTGTGAAGACCATTTCTGGTGCTTTCGTTATGATATTACTGGAATATGGCAAAAAGTGGTGTAAAACCATGCTCACCCACTGTTTACAGGCTGCCATCATGTAGGTGGAATATGGCAGACTGTAGCATTAAACAAGAAGAAATATATCTGAGTGCTTCTGTATTTTAACATTTCCACAAACTCAACCTCTTGTGATATATCTGGATTATTACTTCCTGGTGTAAAACAACCTTTACACTGCCACTTCAAACTGTATGTCTAAAAAACAAGATATTCACACCCTGCATTTTTAAACCAACAACACTGAATGAGCAGACAAAGACCTGGGATCAGATTTTGCTGGATTCCGCATTACTCATTCCTGTACCTGGGTAACCACCCCAGCTGTTGACTGAGTGGGTGTACTTAATGCTGGTTTGACTGACAGCTATGTACGCCATTCCTTTGAAATACCTTTCATTCATCCAACTCTTGTCCTTGCTTACGCAAACACTGTTACAAGTGATGTATTGTAGTCTGTAGAGAAACTTGCTCAGCAGCAGGAGCAACCTTGTAGATAGTTGTTTCCGATGGTCAGTGATCCTGCATGTTCAGCACATGTGTAATAATAGATTTGTGCTTTGGGGGAATTTATTCTTTTTTTTGATGTTGTTGTTGGAGGTGTGTTTAATGGTCCTGGATCATTGCTTGTATGAATAAGCTCATTCATAAGATTTGTAGAAATGGAAAAAGGAATATGAAGAAATGAAATGAAATGTCTGGCTTTGGTGGCTGTTTGAAACAGAATTTGATAAATGAGCTTTGTGAACTAGTATATGTAATTTTTGTTTGTAATTTGTTTGTCACAATTATGTGAATTTTCAGCTGAAATATTTTGATTCATGTACAATGTCTACAATTTATACAAACGATTTAGAATTTAGATTTAGAATACTTGGGGGGTCTGCACCAAATGTCCTTAGCTGTTCAGGTATGGAACCCTAACATTTACACAGTGCATGTGTCTTCACTCCTCTAGACATCAAACACACTAACACAACCAATGGCCACGATTCACAAGCTGTTGCAGTTCACACGCAGCTGTCACCACAGTATTGGAGGACAAAGGACACATCCTCGTTGATTAATCATAACAGTGGACCCGATCATCTGTTGATGACCTGTGGGGGGCAACACATGCTGCTTCATGCCGAGGTGCTGACCTCATGTGATCGGAATCAATGACACATCGACACATATACCAGCTAAACAGTGTTTAGCATCAGGGTATGATCTGCTCCACCTGCAACAAGCTATTTGTTAAAGTCTTTGAGAGGTTTTTAGAAGTTGGATCATTAAGGAAGGATGACAATATTTACATGAAGAACTCTATAACAGTAAGGGCCATGTTTCAGAGATGGCACTTTCTTGACAACAGTGTTAGAACCTACACCAAAATGACTCTCAAAGCAAATAAGTGTAATAAACAAATTGTTCCTTCATCATCATTCCTTTGCTTATAGGTTCTTTCACTCTCCTCTCCTGTCAGTTTTTAAACAAAGGCTCCAGCAGCTCTATCACAGCAGCCTATAAAAACGATATATATGACCAGAAAAATGGATAAGATCATGAGTACCTTCTTATGCTGTGGGATACACTGACATCCAATCACGTCACCCAGTATGTACCAATCCAAATCAGGGGTCTCTTAAAACAAGCAATTAGGCTTGGAACCCGGCCCTTAGCAAGGGGGAGTGATGAGGTAGCCCAGTGGTTAAAGCAAACGTTCACCTATCATGCGGAAGACTTGGGTTCGATTCCTCACATAGGTACAAAGTATGAAATCCATTTCTGATCTTCGCTGCCGGAATATTGCTGGAATATTGCTTCAATATTGCAAAAAGCAGCACAAAGCTTAACTCATTCACACACTCTTAGCAAGGTCCACATAGGCTTTGTTACGCAATATCTCGCTGAATAAAACTTGCAATATATCATGCACGCTGGATTTCTTTAATTGCATATGTCAGTTGGCTAAATTGTAATACTACTATTACAAGTAAACCTCAAGGCCCATGGATGGCAGTTACCTACATACTTTCAAAAACTTGCAACTGCAGGTCCATTTTTTAATTTGAATTGGTTGTTTGACTTTGATAATATGCCATGCAGCTGGAATGACAGGTTTGACTTAACTTTGAGGCAATCGGGTGTGATACTCGTGTTGACATGTTATCCTGAGACAAGTTGTATTCTGCAGACACATCAATACTAGCTTGCAAGTTATATTCATGAAAGGACTTGTCAGTGCTAGTTTAAAATCTTTATGGTTAAACATTGACCCTTCCACTAAGATCAGTAAAGATTCAAAAGTTAGTGTCTTCTATTGTTCAAAATGATTAAAGGACAAGTTAGACTTAATCTGGTGTCCAAAATCACCAGCAGAAAAACTGGACTAACAATACCCTGGTGTCCAAAATCACTAGCAGACAACCTGGACTTGCCATGGGCTTAGATTTTCGAAGATCTGTTAGTGCCGAGATAGTTGTAAGTTAGTGTTAACGTGTGGCACTTATGACTATCTTAGCGCTAAGAATGCTTCGGCTCTGGGCTGTCTTTCAAAGTTCTCTTAGCGCTAAGATAGTTGTAAGTGCCATGCATTAACATTAACTTGCGACTACTTTAGCACTAAAAGCGCTTCGAAAATCTAGGCCCTGGTGTCCAAAATCACTAGCAGACAAACTGGACTTCACCTTGTGTCCAAAATCTCCAGCAGACAAACTGGACTTGATCTGGTGTCCAAAAATCACTTGTGGACAAACTGCCCTTGTCATGTTATCTACTCAATATATAGTTATTAATATCTGAATGGTTGGAAATACTGATAAATGTTATGGGCTGGCAATGCCAAGTTGACACTAGACCTTTACTATGGTCAGATGACAGACATAAAAGGTCTGGCTGTCTGATATGACTGAAGCCAATAAAAGCCAAAAAGATTAAGCAAGTAAACACCAGATTTTCTCTAGCACAAAACGCCACAGACAAATATTGTAGACCCAGTCATAATAAAGTAGACAGTATCAGAGTAGCTTAATTTGTGTTCATTACTCATCATCAACAACATGTTTCATAAAAATAAGGGGTCTTTAAGTTAAATAAACATGCCAATATTTCTAGCAATGTATTGATTAACTTCTAAAAATCATTAAAAGGCTTAAATACCTAAACGACACAACATCAATAACCTTATGAACTTGGCTAAACATATGGATTAATCTGTCATAAATAGGGTATAAATTACTATATCACACCATCAGGATGTATTGCAATCAACACATGTTAATATACATCCATCAATCATGTTGTCAATGACAGGCTGCAAGAAGCAACCATTCATCAGTTATGCAAATGTGTTATGTACCACTTAATGCAGTCTGTACACACAAACTGGACAAGCTTCCTACTTGACCTATTCAGGCTATTCAATTATTACTGTACATTATCACCTGCCTGCTAACATTGGCTTCATTACCATGATAATCGCAGTGTCGTGTTGACTTGTGGACACAAACTATCCCTCGTAACAATAAGCCCACACAGATAAGCAGTTTTGTGTGGGATTTGACGTTTATGTACACATCATTTGGATCATGTTTCAAAACAAACAGTCAAGCCTATGTAAGCTGGTATAAGTTCATCCAATAGACAAGGTGGAACATGTTTTTTCACAAGTTGTCTTTTATGAATAACATTTTGTCAAAACAAGGTATTATTCATTAAATTATTCAACTTTTCTTCAAAATTGAATATTTAATTCATTTTATGTACAGTATTACCATGATTGGTTTAAGATAACAATTACATTACATATGCAGTTTTATGTCATGTCATTATGTCACTATCCTTTAATTAAAACCACTTGGATCATACACATTCAAACAGTACTTTATCAAAGTGGAAGTACAGGACATATATGCTGTCATGCAGTGTTAGAAATCATGGAGGCTGAGGTATATCTCTGGAATAATATATGAATCTACAGACATCCTTAAAGTTTAATTTTTACACAAGGCTTAAGAAAAGGGATCTTTTAATTTTGTTTGGAACTTGAAACAGTTGCAGATAAAGAACCTGGACTTCATGAAACGGACACATCTAGTGAAATTTGTGACACTAATATCACATCAGATTTGAGCATATGTTAAATCAAAGAACAGTCCAAAATGTATATTTTTCCAAATATTACCATGGAAACATGCATAGTTTTATACAGGTATACTGTCCCTTTCAGATATATTTTATCTCTAATACGTGCACATGGCACCAGCCTATTAAAATGTCTGTATCTAATTTACATACAAAATCAAGTTTTGTTGTTGTTGTTTTTAATTATTCCTTGACGGACCACATTTGCAGATTAATATTACATAAAAGAAAAGAAAAGAAAAAAAAATCATTCACACTCATCCATACACATTCACATCAACTAGAAACTTTTAACATCATGTTAGATACTGCAGAAAAATATATTAAGCAATGTTTTGGAGAATAAAGTTAAAAGTAGTACATATACATACATACATGCACAAACAAGTAAGACACAAACAAGTTAATAAAACTAGGATAGAATTACAGCACTTGCACATTTAAACATGTTATCTATCTCAAAATAATATTCCAAGAGCTTAATGACGTCAGTATTTTAGATTCTTAAGCCATTACAACTTGTTCTCATCACTATGCCTGATAATAAATGCCTTGATGGTTAGGTTTTAATTAGCCCATTCCATGTCCCTCTTCAAAGGCAGGTGGGGAGATGTTGCTTAATAACTCCTAAAACAAGCCAGTATCTTTGCAAACTGGTTGTATTTCGTCTATCACGTATAACCATATATACTGAACAGCAAAAGAAATATACATAAATGCTTACTTTTTTGAGATTTCATTTTTTCGAACTTGGAATATATACTGACTAGAAACATAAAGATGGGTGTCTCTAAATACTTGAAACTTCATGTAGGGTAATGAGTATACCGTATATTACCTGTAGGTAAGCTGAAGTTTGAGGACCAAAAAGGCAGTCTGTAGAAGGGAGCCAGCTCATCTATGAGACACAATTTCACTAAAGTATTTTTCAGGTAGTCAGTGCCCTGTCAGGACGATCTTACAGCTTAGTGCTACCCCTGCCTCTAAGTTTATGACAATTACAAAATATTTTGCTCTTAGTCATTATTAAGTTTTGCACCTACATACTTACTCACAATAATAATAAAAAACATTATAATCCGAGATGCCACTTGACTTACACTTTTACAGCACACAATTGCTCAAAAAAAGAAGGAAAAGTAAGTTATAATGTACATTCGACAACTTTTACGAGTACTGTTGTTGATTGTATTCTTCTGCTTATTTACTTTGATTAATTATCTCACCGAAACATTGTTACTTTGCTCTTTGACAACTTTATGATGTGGACCCATTGAAGAAGCATCTTTATGAGAATTTTTTTCCAATAAAATTGAGAAAAATAGCTAATAATTCTAATTCTGTCGGGTTCACATATTATCGTAGACAGAGGAAGCAAAACACAGACTTTTAGAATAATGGTCAGCATAATCTTTATTAGAATATTACATACTAGTCTCAGTTGGCATACTTATGTTTT